>NC_072735.1:85304972-85625840 GCF_026930045.1 Uloborus diversus
AAAAGTAAGTCAACCACCAAAATAAATATGTGAATGAAATGAGAATAATTATAATGGGATCGTTTCCGAAATTTTAAAAGTATTTTTTTTTCTAAAAGAGCATGCTTAAAAACATAGGATTTGACCATTTTTAAAATAATTTGACAGAGTTTACTATTTAAAAAAATTTAAATCGGTGCGCAGACTCAATTTCATTTTTACGCTTCTGCGCATGACATCCCAATTGATGAACTGCCATTCACTATTGCCATTAGCGCAGAGCGCAACACTTCATTTACTTCTTTATTCTCGTGTACTGGTAAAAATACGGTTGATAGCAAACGTAGAACGCAATAATTAATGGGGTCCTTTCCAAAATTTTGAAAAACATTTTTGAATTCTTAATTATCATAACGTGGAAACGTGGTAGAAAATTGCGCCAAAGAGCAGCATTTGTGACGTCATCAAGACCACGCCTTGTTTGAAAAATCGGACATTAAAATTAATTAATTATTAAATTAGGCAAATCCATAAACAGCACAAAAACTTCCATTAATTTTCTTTTCGCACAATTTCAAACAATCACCAAATTTTACTACTTATTTCGGAAACATTTTGGATGAAACTGTTTAGCGCCGTTTTATGGCGACCAAAAGTATCTCAGCATCTGACGACAATATCTCTGTAACGAAAATTAATATCATACCGTTTTACAAAGTAAGGAGAAGAAGCATTATCGAAGGTATCAAGAAACGATTCCCGCTTTGGTAACATTTTAAATCGCACCAAGAGCCCACAATAATTGAAATTTCTCAAAATAACTAAAGCAAGTATAAGGAGATACGGGCCGCCACATTTTTTTTAACACTTCGTATTTCAATAGGTATACAAAGAAGGTTTTAGACTCCATGTTAAGAGCCATTGTCTGTAAGGATCAGGCAGATTGTGATTGTTGGGATTTTTAATTTTCTTTATTTTCACATAGGTTGTTCCTAATCATGAATGTAATGTAAATCCGAAATTTGAGCTTTGTCTGACTCACCGTTTTTGAGAAAACAATTTTTTTTGTTTAGGGGGCGTGGCACATTTTTGCTGGTTTTTCAAATTTGCAGATTTTAATGTGCTTGTTGCTTGAAGCGTCCTTATAATGACATGGATTTTTTAATTCCATATTACTATATGGTCTTGTTAGATACTGTTACAGTTGTCAAATCGGTTACACTACGAGGGCGACGCCCACAAACTCCGATTAAAAATGACCGAAAATGAATTTTTTTCTATATTCAAGACCAATTTTCTCGAATCGCCTTCATGATGACACCAACATTTTTAGATCATTTTCTAGCCACACTTACATACATCAAAAATATGTATCAAAATCGGTGTCACTATAAGGGCGCCAGAAGATATTGGAACTTTTATTCGATAAATTTCACAAAAACACAAATATTTAAAATCTAACTACAACTGTCGCCCTCATAGCAAAGATCTGATACTAAATTAGGTTGATAACCAACATGTTTGTCTAACATTTGCACGAAAAAAATCGGTGTCACTCCTATTATTTTTGGAAATGTGATCGTTCGAAGTTAGTACGTTATGGCGTTTTTATAATATTTATTTATTTAATCTTTTCACCCCCAGGTAGTTTTTTGAACATATTTATTTTTAATTTAATACAAAAAAGTGTATCTTTTAACATAAACAGCTTTGGGCAGTAAGTGCGTCTTTTTCTTGAATAGAAAATGCCCGTTTTGATATAGGTACAGGCGGATGTATTGTGCATAATATGTCTAGATTATCATAGCAATACTCATCTTGCTTTTTCGGCCAAACAAATCTATTTATTCCAATTGTTCTTGGCATACATTTAACCTCAACTTTCAAATGGATTTTATACGAAAGATGTATAGAGAGAAGCTCTTACAAACATCTTATATAAATGCTTCAAATTTTCAATTAATAAATACCCCTACATTGCCACAAGTTCAATTTAATGAAATTGGATGGGCCCTATCTTTACGAGCTCAGTTCAAGTTCACTTCAAAGCAGAAGCAATATTTATAAGAACAATTTACGATTGGTGAAAATACTATGAAAAAACAACATCCCTGTCAAGTTGCACACTTAAATGAGAAATGCAGTTCGTAACGGGGAAAAAACTGTTCGTTGCTTCAGAGTATTGTACTATGAACCAAATCCTATCCCTTTTTTTTTTCGATGGAAGAAACAAAAAAAAAAAAAAAAAAAAAAACGAATGCATTCTCAATGCATCAAATGAGAATATTGAAGAAAGCGAACATTCAGAATCTGAAACTGAATTTGAGGTAACTTAGACCAAAACGAAGAAAACATTAAGAATCAAATCAACCAATTTCAGAAAGACGGTCATCTTTTATTGAAAACTGCTAATTTTGTAGCACTAAAGCATGGGAAAACATGGTATTCCAGAAAAATAGTAGAAGTTGACCATTTGCAAGTTTAGGTCAAATGCATGTCAAGAACAATTGGAATAAATAAATTTGTTTGGCCGGAAAGACAAGAAGAGTATTGGTATAATAATCTAGACATGTTATGCACAATAGATCCATCTGGTACTTATATCAAAACGGGCATTTTCTATTCAAGAAAAATACTCTCTTGCTGCCCAAAGCTGTTTATGTTATAAGGTAAACTTCTTTGTATTAAATTAAAAATAAATATGTTCAAAAAAAAAAAAAAAAAAAAATCTGGGTGTGAAAATATTAAATAAATAAACATAAAAAAAACGCTATAACGTACTAACTTGGAACGATTATATTTCCAAAAATAATAGGAGTGACACTGATTTTTTGTGTGCAAATGTTAGACAAACATGTTGGTTATCAACCTAATGAAGTATCAGATCTCTGCTATGAGGGCGACAGTTGTGATTAGATTCTAAATATTTGTGTTTTTGTGAAATTTATCGAATAAAAGTTCCAATATCTTCTTTCGTCCTTATATTGACACCGATTTTGATATATATTTTTGATGTATGTAAATGTGGCTAGAAAATGATCTAAAAATGTTGGTGTCATCATGAAGGCGCTTTGAGAAAATTGGCCTTGAATATAGAAAAAATTTCATTTTCGGTCATTTTTAAACAGAGTTTGTGGGCGTCGCCCTCGTAGTGTCACCGATTTGACAGCTGTAACAGTATCTAACAAGATCTTATTGAAATATGGAATTAAAAAATCCATGTCATTATAAGGACGCTTCAAGCAACAAGCACATTAAAATCTGCAAATTTGAAAAACCAGCAAAAATGTGCCACGCCCCCTAAACAAAAAAAAATGTTTTCTCAAAAACGGTGAGTCAGACAAAGCTCAAATTTCGGATTTACATTACATTCATGATAAGGAACAACATATGTGAAAAAAAAAATTAAAATGTCAACAATCACAAATGTTCAAAACTGCCTGATTCTTACAGACAATGGCTCTTGAAAAAAAGTATAACCAGATAAACCTTTTTAAATACATGAAATTAATTTCATATTTTGTAAATTCTTCAAAATCTTATGCTTAAATGTAGTGCTTTCGTTTCTAAATCAATACTATTTTGTTTTTTATACTGATTGCTACTATAGTTTTATGAGTAAGGAAGAAGCTCGATTTTTAATCATGTCAAAAAGGTGTGTTTTGAATTCTTTCACTTAAAGCAGAAAACAAATGCAAGTAACGATTGTTTCTCATAATTATTACTGACACATGCAAGGCCGGGTATTTTTGCCAGTAATAGATATAAGTTGAAAGTAAAGCATTCGAATAGTTACATTATTTTTGTAATACAAATTTTATTTTAAATCATCATAAAACTAAGTGATTTTCTTAATCCTTATTATGCGTCTTACAAAGTACATATCGTCGCCTCAGAGCAAAAATAAGACATCTAATCCCAGGAATAACACAAAAATATCCTACTGTTGCTCTGAGGTGACGATACTAAATCTATTACGGAAAACCGTCCTATAACCATTGAAAAGTTAATAACTTTGAAAGTTACATGGAAATTTATGTTCGGACGCAATATTTTTGGTAGTAGTTTGTAATCTATGTCTTGCAGGGTGTTCCGTCGCATGGATGACAACAACAGCGGAGATCTGAATTTGGAAGAGTTTACGAAGGGCATCCGGGACACTGGGCTCGATATTTCTGACGAAGACGCCAAGAAGCTTTTCGAACAGTTCGACAAAGATGGGTCCGGCAGCGTCCGGTACGAAGAATTCCTGAGAGCAGTTAGGGTGAGTGAGCGAAAGGTTGATTTTTATCATCTGAGTTGTTTAATCCACGTAGTTTATCAGTCTATATACAGGGCGATTCGGAACTAAGTGTTCAAGCAAGAATAACAAGCAAGAATTTTGTAAGAACGTATAGCCTTAAACACAATATTGAGGCGCTACATACACACAAACCCTGACGGATGTAGAAGGGTCACAAATTTACAGCACAAAGACGATTTTATACAATATTTTAGTTTTTAAAAAAGGTTTGATAGGGTTGTGAATCGATGAAAATTTATATTAACACATGCTGTCATCGATGTGTGTTAGTGTGTCAACATAAATTTATGCTAAATATCCAGTCATTATCTACAAACATATCTTTATATATTAATAGGCAAGCCGTTTTCTTTCGGTGCCGATTCCTCCTCTGTTTGTGAACCGATTTCCTTCATTCTTTTTTTGTTCGGTAGCTATTGCCGAGTTTTAGTGTCATCAATAAAATTTTTTGAAATCGGACGCTAATTAAAGGAGATATTAATAAAAAACGCATTTTTGTCCTAAATTGCTCTTTCTACGCGAAGGGATGATCCAATTTTTTCTAATTTGATATGGTTGGAAAGGTCTTTAAAAAATACTCCTAACGAAAAAATTGTCAGGGCGCCCAAGGTCCAATAACCTAAATCCACTAGAAAAAAAGTTATAAGAGTTTTTTAGTTAGCGAAACTCAAAAATTTTAATTTTATCTCTTTTCCATTGTTGAAATTCATTGTTGGAAGCGTAAAACATTAAGTTTTAATTGGTTTTTTAAACAGCTCTTTCTACATGAAAAATGCATTTTAGCGCTTCGAGCTTGGTATGGTTGGAAAGCTCGTGCAAAATACTATAAAACACGTTCTACCCGGTAAACCGTTCGAAAATGCCAATCCGCTAAAATGGCTAGAAAACGCGCTAGAAGCAATTAAAAGTTAGTGAAAATTCCTTTTTATTTGCTTTTTCACGCGACATAGTTAGCGTGAAGAAATTGCTGGATAATATTGTGGTGTTGCCAATTCTCGCTTGAGCATAGAGAAATGAAATACTTGCATTTGTTTTTATTATTGAGGCTTTTTGGGTAACTACGGGCATTTAAAATATTTTCATTTTGATTATGTTTTCGCGATTTTAATATTTAAATAAATCATTTTACGGATATCGGGTTCATACCTCGTTTCGACTCTAGTTATTGTGCTACACTCTGGCTGGGAGCATGCTCCTATCTATTTTCATTTCACTATTTTCTTTTTAAATTTCTTATCAACATTTTATCATTGTCTTAATTTTATTTTATTTTTATTCATTCAAATAGCCTAGAAATCCCCCACGGGGGAAAAAAAGTATAAAACTTTAAAAAAATATGTAGGAAGCGAAAAAAAATAATACTTAAACTTATTTAAATAAAGAAGAACTTTAGTTGAAATTTACTTTGAAGAGCCTTCGGCTAACCATTATGGTACTCCCGTTAGAGGAAGCCACATCTCTCGTACATCCATGCAACCATCTTCTGCGCCAAAATAAAGCCATGGCCCCAACCGGGGAACTATCAACATACCACACCAGAGGATAAGGGGCAGGGCCCCAGGTGCCTCAAGCAACGAACTTATATTTCCGTGGCATTTTACGGAGTGAGGGACGGCTTTCAGTTCCAGATCCCAATGATACCTGCATTCGCTATCACCACAAACAGATCACAAGGTGAAACTTTTGATAAAATTGGCGCATTATTTTGACGTCCAGTGTTTTCGCGTGGACAATGGTGTTGTTTAATTCAGTCAAAAGTGGTACTTTTTGTCACTGAAATTGATAGAATAAGCAAAAAAAAAGAAAAAAAATAACAAGGCCCCCAGAAAATACTTTCATTTTCCTAACAGTTATTTTTTGATTAGTTTTTTAAATGTCACATTTTTCAAACAAGGCGTGATTTTGATGACGTCACAAATGATGCTCTTTGGCGCATCTTTCTACCACGTTTCCACGTTATGATAATCAAGAAGCGAATTAAAATTGCGCTCTACGCTTGCTATCAACCATATCGTTGCCAATCCATATGAGTAAAGATACGTATAAAATATTTTGCTGTGTGAATGGCAACATTGAATGGCATTTCATCATTTGTGATGTCATCGTCAGAAGCGTAAACAATGAAAGCACACCGATTTAAGTAATTTTTAATAAATATTAAACTTAAACAAATTATTTAAAAATGGTAAGATCCTATGTTTTTAATCATGCTCATTCAGAAAAAAAATACTTTTAAAATTTTATAAACGACCCCATTACTTGTGTACGTGAGTAGAGTTCGTTCATTTGACTGTTGGAAATTTTAATTTAACGGCAAGATCATGCCTACTTACAAAGAATATTGTTTGTACTGAAGTTTTACGTATTAAGGGAGTTTTGCAGCATCATTTCATTCAGAACGACTTCTGTAATGGGGTTGTTTCCTTCAGTCAAAAGTAGTACTTTTTGTCACTGAAATCGACAGAATGAGCAAAAAAATAAATAAATAAATAAATAAATTATTAAATAAATAAAATAAAATAATAAAAATAACATGGTCTTTGGCGCATCTTTCTATCGCGTTTCCATGTTATGATGATCAGGACGAGAATTTAAATTGTGCTCTACGCTTGCTATCAACCATATCGTTGCCAATACATGTGAGTAAAGATGCGAATTAAATATTTTGCTCTGTGAATGGCAACACTGAATGACATTTCATTATTTGTGATGTCATCGGCAGAAGCGTAAGTAATGAAAGCCGATTTAAGTAATTTTTTAAAAATATTAAATTTAAACAGATTATTTAAAAAAATGATTAGATCCCATGTTTTTAATCATGCTCTTTCAGAAAAAAAATACTTTTAAAATTTTGGAAACGACTCCATTGTGAAATTGACAAACTTTATCCATTTTGGCACCAATGCCAAGGCGAGAAATATTTTTCTTTTGCATTCTTAAAAAAGGAGTAAAGAAATGTCTATTTGCAAGGAACTGACTACGAATCAAGTCCCTCTTTAAGGTGGGGTTCGTTAAATTTTAACCGTTCGTGACAAGGCGGAGGAAATAAATGACAAGAGGAACGGGGAGAATGAGACATCAAGCTATTTTTGAAGAACGTCTATGAAAAACAGTGTGATATGTGGCAAAGGGAAGAGGGTTTATGGTGAAGTGTGAAACTTTGCGACAAAGGGGAGAAAGATCAAAAGTTTTGAAAAAGTGCATTTGTCAGTTTTCCCCTAAACCGCAAACAAATAACAAACACGATTCTTTTAAAAACAGCACTTTAATTGCGACGCCCAGTGTTTTTGAATGGACAATTTTGTAATGTAGCAAGTAGGATTCATTCATTTGACTGTTTGGAAGTTAATAATTCTAACGGCAGAGATCAAGGCAACTTACTCAATAATATTAAACTTATTAAAAGAAGCATTGTTCATGCAGAAGTTTTACGTATAATCTGAGTTTTGCAGGATCATTTCATTCGGGAAGATTTCGATAATTGTTAAATTGGCAGGCGCTCCTCATCTATTGGCGTCAAATTTTTGGCACCAATTGCAGCTCGAGAAATGTTTTTACTTGAAAACATTTGAAAACAAAGAGTAGGGAAATTTATATTTGCACACGGTTGCCACAAAATAGGGGCTGTCCACGAATAAAGTCCCGCTTTAAGGTGGGGTTCTCGAAATAGTAACAGTTTGTGACAAGGGAGAGGAAAGACATGACAAGAGGAGCATACAATGGGGAAAATGTGACAACAAGCTTTTTTTAATAGGAACGTTTATGGAAAACAGCGCAACATGTGACTAAGGGAAGAAGTGCAAAATTTGTGACAAAAAGGGGAGAGGGTCGAAAGTGTTGAAAGGTGTGACATCAGTTATGCACCGCGCTTAACCATAATAAAATCTCAAAGACGACCTTTTTTTTTTTGTACTTTGTTTGCGAAGTCCAGTGTTTTCGAATGGACAGTTATATGTTGCCACGAGTTGAGTTCGTTCATTTCATACTTGGAAATTTATATTTCCAATGACGATATCAAAGCAAATTACTCAATAATAGTAGAAGTTTTATAAGTAATATTGTTCAAGCAGAAGTTTTACGTATAAACTGAGTTTTGCAGCTTCATTCCTTTCTAAAATTGGATGATTGGCGATTTTTATCCATTGGCGTGAAATTTTTTGTTTCCAATGCCAGCGCGAAAAATGTTTTTCCTTTGCATACGTAAACAAAGAGTAGGGAAATGTTTATTTGCATAAGGTAAGCACAAAACAACATGGTATCCAAAGTAAAATTATTCAAGCCAGGAATTTGACGACCACACCAATTTCTTGATGGGGTTGTTTTCTTCAATTAAAAGTACTACTTTTATTCAATGAAATTGATAGAATAAGCAAAAGAAATAACGTGGAGCCAGAAAAAACTTTTATTTCCCCGACAGTTATTTTTTATTATTTTTTTAAATGTTTGATTTTGGAAATAAAGCGAGGTCTTTATGACGTTACAAGTGACGTACTTTGGCGCGCTACTCCATAGCCGAGCAAAATTTTTACACTTTGCTGTCAACCATGTTTTCAGGTTATGATAATTTGCGTTATGGGCTAATGACATCAGTGAATGGCATTTCATCGCTTTTGATGAAATGAATTTCAATCTGCACATCGATTAAAATAATAATTAAAAAATATTAAATGTTTTCAAATTATTTAAAAATGGTTAAAACCTTTGTTTTGAAGCATGCTCTTTCAGAAAAAAAAATACGTTTTAAAATTTCGGAAACAACCCCATTACCGAAATATTCCCTTTCATCCATTTATTTTGAGATTAACAGACAAAAAGCAAAATTGAAATAAATTATTACTGTTTGTTATTTTGTGTACATATAAAAATTGTATGCTTACAGATATGCAGTAAACATGAGTAAGAGTAGAAATAAAAATATTGGAAATAGTTAAATTCATTCAAGTTTTCTCAAATATTCATTTATGAATATGGTCGAGTTTCGACCACTGGGCGAACACTAGTATTAGTTAATTGTGTAAGAAACTAAAGTTTGTTTCAAAATTACAAATTGCTTTCACGTTGTTAGCAATTTTAAATGAGTTGATACCAAATGAAAATTTAATATGATTTGCGTCATTACTGTATCTTTTTTTTCTGTTATTCTTTTGAAGCCTCAACTAAAGTTTGAGCCTTAAAATTACAAATTGCTTTCACGTTGTTAGCAATTTTAAATGAGTTGATACTAAATGAAAATTTAATATGATTTGCGTCATTACTACATTTTTTTGTTAATTTTTTAAAGCCTCTGAATTTTTAAATTTTCGTTGATATTGTAAGTATTGTCAACTATTATTTCGTAACTATTTCTTATTTTTTGGTATCCCATCATTACACTAAAAAAATTAATGTGCATCAAAATCTTGTAGCAAAAAAAAAAAAAAAACTGGTGCAAATTTACAGAATACTTAGGATATGAATCAGTTTTACTATAACTTGAAGCATATTTGAAAATGTTAAAAATATTTTAGGTGCATGATTTACCCAAATTCAAACTTGACTGTACTGACCCATTCATAAATTATTCAAAAGCTCCACGTGTAACTAGAATATTGCTTTGTCATCGATGCCTACATTATCATTGCTACGCATGTATTAGAGTTACAGGCCGAAACTTTATGCAAAGGCTTTAAACCTTTCTTAAAAACAAAACTGTTGTGTAAAATAGTCTTTGTGTTGTAAAGTTGGGCTCTGTTTCACACCCTTCAGTGTCTGGCTTTGTGTGCATGTAACGCTACAGCATTGCGTTTGCAACCATGCGCTCCTATGTAGTTCCTACATTTTATCAATGGAGAAAAACAATGAATATAGTCCTGAGAATAAATCACTTGTGTTTTTAGTTCGTTTACACGGTCAGAAAACGCACTAATTGTCATTGACCTCGTAAATAAAGTGTTCATAATTAATGGAAGAACGTTGTATGTTGCAAACTTGCCTTGGAGCTTCCTTGCAATAGGAAGTGAGTAGGTAATTGAACGGAAAAACGTCGTATCTTGCTCTCAGTGGCCTGTTTCGTATATTGTACTAAGCAGATACGTTTTTTATGGCTGTACTGAAAAGTTGATGTTTTCAACATGCAACGTTTTTCCCGCTACCCATTCAATTAGTGGTTATTCCCACTGTGCAATTGACCAGGTTGACCAGGAGCATAACCACATATCTTTTCGGAGTGTGAGTCGCATAACTAATCAGTCCTTAACCTAGATACATATTTTCACCTGCTTTTGTGGCATTTGATTTTCTAGGCACCATTACTTTTAAAAATTATTATGTCTGCTTTTTAAATTAAAAGTTGTAAGCTTAAGCGCACCATGTTTTGAAGTTTTTTGAATTATTAATTACGTAAAGCTTACGTTTTACATTAGTGTAAGTTTTACTTTTTTCTAATGCTTTTTTTTTACATTGAGGTTGTTTCATATTTCCAAAGTTGACATATTTTAAGGGTATTTGATACTGAGGCGTTCCGTATTGTTGATATGCGTCTCAAAAAAATTGCAGAATTATCCCTGAGCATATTTAATTTACTAAAAGATTTAGTCAATGTTAAAATTAATTTGGAAAACCGCAATTTAAAAAAAAAAATGAAAATAGGAAGCATATTACAAATGAGTTCAAATCAGTGTCTTTAGTGTTAAGAAATTCTTTAGTAAGATATGATATATTAAAAGAAATGTATTTCATAATTACCGTATCTAAACATTTGAAGTTAAGATTAAATGATCAAATAAGTGAAAAAGGAAATAAATAAACAAATGAGTAGAAAGAGGAAAGAAAAAAGGGATATGATATTTTTATCTGCAAAACGCAGACGATAATTCTGAAACGACTGACGAGACTGAATATATATATATATATATATATATATATATATATATATATATATATATATATATATATATATATATATATATATATATATATATATATATATATATATATATATATATATATATATATATATATATATATATATATATATATATATATATATATATATATCAATAATTTACTTTTAATCCGTCACTTGTGATAAAAATTAAAAATTGCCTAAATTTTTTCTTCATAAATGCTGCAAAGTGATTGTGCACCAGGGACTGATCTCTCAAGCTGTATTGTTGAACAGCGCAATATCATTCAGTGTGCTTGAATGACATTCCTAATTCCTATCATCTTTTGCCGTTTTCTCGTTATTTACAACCTAAGCCGACATCATAATTTCTTTTAAACAAATATTGAAGAAATGCTTGGTGCATTTATCTTTTGAACCGCTCTAAACATGGGTCGTCTAAATGAGACAGAAAACGACAACTGCCCAGCATCAAAAAATGAGCTCTGGGGACTGCGCTGTCTCTTTTCGAGAGCAGATGATTCGAATGTTCCAATGTCACGCAGGGGAAACACCGTCGTCTGTCACGTGTTCCCCATCATCATGGCAGAAGCAGGAAAATACGAGCAGAATATTTAAATGGAGGGCCTAGTCGGAAGGAATAATTCACCAATCGTCTGGGTATAAGAGGACACTTTGAATAGAAGCCACTTGCACTATACACAGAGAGCGGACAAAAAAGAAAAAAAAAGTTAATGGCACGTCTGTTCGGGTACAAAGAGTTCATGTCCGTGGTTAAAAAAAATCATGTCTGACTTTGTTTCCTTTTCAAAGCACTCCACCGGAATTCACATGTTGATCATTTTGTACTTGTATGTTTCAATTTCATTTTATTAGTGACGCAAGACACTTATTGATAAATTTGCGGGTTATCGCTCCCTTCTTGCCAGTGCCCCACTAACTCAAAAGGAGGCCCTAGACCTACAATAATTTGGAGGCCCCCCGAAGACTTTGTAGCGGAACGCAGTGGTTGATTTACAGGTTTGGGACCTGTCGGAATGCAGAATGAATAAAAATTCTTCTTTAAGAAAGTTTTTTTTTCGGTTGACAGGTCATTGCTTCATTATTACTAGCTGCGTCGCCCGTCTTCGCATATTCTACCTCGAAAATAAAAGTTATGTCAAGTGACGCGTGTTCAACAATCAGGTTTGAACGAAAAAAAAAAAAAAAACAGCGAAGTTTCGTGGCAGATTGCGCAAAAAAAAAAAAAAAAAAAAAACAAAAAGTAAACATTTTAAATTCCCCAATTACAGGAAAAGCCTTTAAAACAAAAACCAGAGTTTTATTTGTGCATATTCCAAAGAAAAAAAATGTCAACAGATCTTTCTTCTCAATGATTTTCTTCACGCTACAAATTTAAATAAAACCATTGTTACGGAAAGTTGAGATGAAGCACTGAATAATAATTTGAACGGAGGAAAGCCTTCGAAAAATAGGGATTTTATGCCGAAATCTAAGTGTTATAATTAATATAGTTTTTAATTGATATCTCCGCTAATTATTATCGATTGATTATGTTAAATAGCCAAACATATAGATGGGAAGATTACGAATCCATCGATACCTGGTTCGATGGTCAGTTCACTGTCGTTCGGGTGAAGTAACTTGAACATGGATACATACATAGATACATAGGTACATATGTTCAGTTTTTAATTATATAAGATTATTTTAAAAATACACTTATTTTCTTATAGTTGTAATAATATGCATAATTCTTCAAGTAATTTGGGTCCTCTTAGGAAGATGGATCCCCGGCCCAAGCCTAGTCCTTCTGTGCGGTGATCAGACCCTGCTTTTCGCTATTACCCGCCATTTCCCAGAAGCTTCAAGTATAGTTCCATACGGGTCACATCTCTGTCCGTACTTGTTCACTATCTTACATAAATCATAACAGTTAAGCAGGTGCGAGTTCAGTAATACGCTCAAAAGAACAATATATTCTGGTGATTAAAGTTTTTTGGCTTTGCTAATCTTGCTGGAACGAAGCGAAAACTACAAAAAATTTGCTATAGTGCGAATATCTCAAGTATCAAAATGTCTCCCCTCATCAGGAGCCCAATTTAACTTCATAGACTTTTGTTCAATAAGTGCAAAATTATTATGCAACAAACTTGTATGACAGTGTTATTTCAGTTTTTTTAAATGCATTGAAAACTACAGTATTTGATTTATTTTGGCCTGTGCTTAAAATTTGAAACACCGATTAGAAAATTCATTCTGTCTTTTCTACGTCATATTTTTATAACGATTTCATTGACTGCTCTGACACTATCATTAGATATTTATAATATACTGCTATGGGCAGGTAAAGGGCTTTTTTTTTTTCCAACTTTTTGAATTTTCGTCATAAAGGGGTTGTTTCCTTCAGTCAAAAGTACTAATTTTAGTCACTAAAATTTGTAGAATAAGCAAAAAAATAAAAAATAATAACATGGAGCAAGGAAAAAAAAAACTTTAATTTTCCCAACACTTCATTTTTAATTATTTTTTTTTAAATGTTCGATTTGAAAATAAAGCGTGGTCTTTATGACGTCACAAATGGAGTACTTTGGCGCTTCTGTCTACCGCGTTTCCACGTTATGATAATCAAGAAGCGAATTAAACATTGCGCTCTACGCTTGCTATCAACCATATCGTTGCCAGTTCACAAGAGTAAAGATGCGAAATAAATATTGCGCTCTGCCCATGGCAACAATGAGTGACATTTCACCATTTGTGATGTCATGTGCAGAAGCGTAAACAATGAAATAGCACCGTTAAAAATATTAAACTTTGTCAAAATGTTTAAAAAAATGGTGAACTATGTTTTTAAGCATGCTCTTTCAGAAAAAACACTTTTAAAATTTTGAAAACTACCTCATTATATTGTACTTATTTTATTGGGTTTGTTCTGAAAAAAAAGGCGGGAATAAAACGTCTAGCACATTTCCCTACTGCTAGAATTGAATACGAAACGCATTTCTTCAAATATCTCGAAAAATCATTTCTACAGATAATGCCGTTTACCTGTCCACGGTAACATAATAAGATAACATTATGGTGTATTGATCTGACTGTCTTAGCTAGATTGGTGACTTGTTTTATACTATATTATGGCTTTGGAGCGCAAAACCGATTTAAATTTTGTTCTCGTTACGTCAGGTTTTTAAGGGCTCAAAGCAACTGACTCATAAAGTGTAGGACATTTTTCAAAAATATTGGAATAAAGAAAATTTAGCTAAACAACAGTTGCATGCATTGCACATATACAATACAAAAATAGAAACATTTTCCTATTATTGATGAACACGGAATTATTTTATATCCTCACATAAATAATAGCCGATGATCGAGTAACCCGCTTGTTTCAACAATGAAACTAGCGCCACGGCATGATAATTTGATATGTTTTGGTAATGTTTAACATGCAGGGAAAGGCTTTATTGTGACAAGGCTTAGTTCGAACCAGTAACTTAACTGTTTTACTGGTAAGAATGTGTCATTTCAGGGGAATGAAGAAATGAAAAAGCGGTCAACTATGAGCACTATCTACTGGAGTTTAGGGTTAATCCTCTGGAGTTAGGGTTAAAATTTCAACCATCAAAATGTCACCAAACAGGCTTCGTTGAAATGTAGAGGAAGAGAAGCAATTTTCACCCGTTATACCTTGACGGGTGACTTTCTAATTCCTTATAGAGTTATTTAATCATTTAATTATCAACCAATTAATTCTATAATACATTAATTCATTTATTTGCTCATTCACCAAGTTATTCACTCATTTAAATTATAAATCATTAATTTTTCAAATTATTAATCAATTTTTGCTCCATTCATTCATTCACAAATTATTCCTTTTTTTCTTTTTTTCTTAAATCAAACAGAAAATATTTTCCTTAAAACATATTTTAGTTTATGTTAGCACTTTGCCCATTATATGGGGCAAAGTGATACTTTCCCATTTTTGTTTGAAAACACAAATTTATTGCTAAAAGTGAAAAATAACACTTTAATATAACTTCTGTTTCAAAATACCTTGTGCTTTATTTACATACTTTAACCGGAAACATTTACACAAATTCTGTTGAGTCGGAATAAGCCGAAGTATATTTAAAACTTCCTTTTTTTTCCTTGAAAATAGCTGAGCAACACCGCAACTACTAGAAATATTAATTCGAAACTTACTTATAGTCAAACAATGATAAAAATGGCAATAAATAAAGGAGGGAAAATGAAATAACTAAAATAAAATAAACAACTAAAAAATACATAAACAAATACAGTTAAAACATAAATTAGCAAGTGTAAATGAACGATCGTATTTTTGTAAAACGGTTTTCTTTATCATATTACTTTCCACGCAGCAAAGCATCAATACAGGTTCTGTTTCGGATCTTTTCATACACAACGCGGCACTTCTGTAGCGTATGGGATTCTTGCCTACTCGAATAGCATGTAGTAATACTTGGAATCGCGTTTTTTTTTTTTTTTTTTTTAAATAAAAATCATGATTGGGGTTCGCTGGGAAAACTATTATTTTTGATGCAAAAACTTAGCTTTAGAAATGAGAAACATAATAACCTTACTTTCAAGTGTTTTTAATCATTTATTAAATATTTTTCCGACTTTTTTGGGGGGGTACACTGCACAAAAAAAGTCATACTTGATTTTTTTTTTAAAGTTTTTGTGTAAAATGCGCAGGAACCAAATTATAGTAACACCAAGCACTATCCTTTGTACCCAGTAAATTTGTACCATTTTTTGATGCAACAAACCGCATTTTTTTTAGTGTAGAAAATATAAAGTTCTTCTCACGGTTTAAACCCCCCTCCGCCTACTATTTTTTTTTAATTTTAGAGAAAGTAATCCAAATATGAAAATAGCTACACCCAGCCCTATCGGGTCCCTTAGAATTTTACCTACCATTTTTTGAACCATGAAATATCACTGTAAAATGAACGTTAAAATTTCTTTTTATTTTTTTCCTTCTCTTGCATTTAGTCCTTTTTTTTGGTTGGGCTGATTTATCTTCTGATTGTCGTATTCTTCCCCAATAATTTTTGTAATTCTTCTGTCGTTTATTTTTCGGCCATTTTAATGTTTTTAATGCTCTTCAGATTTATTCTACTCGCTCTTTTCTCTCTTCTCTCTCTCTCTCTCTCTCTCTCTCTCTCTCTCTCTCTCTCTCTCTATATATATATATATATATATATATATATATATATATATATTTATATATATATATATATATATATATATATATATATATATATATATATATATATATATATATATATATATATATATATATATATATATATATATATATATATATATATATATATTTATTTATTTATTTATTTATTTTAAAATTAAGTCAGCAAACTAAATTTACGGCTGAACTTAAAAGCTGGCTTAGCTTTATGGGTATTGTGGTTTAGAAACTTGCCACATAACTCAGGTTTTTAATATTGTATTTTAGTTTTATACTAGAAAATCGCCCGTCAAGGTATGACGAGTGAAAATTGCTTCTACATTTGAACGAAGCAATTGTCTGATGAT
The DNA here is from genome assembly GCF_026930045.1 of Uloborus diversus. Classification (NCBI taxonomy): domain Eukaryota; kingdom Metazoa; phylum Arthropoda; class Arachnida; order Araneae; family Uloboridae; genus Uloborus; species Uloborus diversus. Next base: position 85,321,721 of record NC_072735.1, read on the forward strand.
ATTTTGAAGAGTTGAAATTGTAACTCTAACTCCAGTGATTTAACCCTAAACTCCGGTAGATGGCGTTCATTGTTGACCACTTTTTCGTTTATTCATTCTTCTAAAATGACAGTCTTACCACTAAAACACTTAAGTTACCAAATCCAGTTGAGCCTCGTCAAAATAAAGCATTTTCCTGCATGTTAAACATTACCAAATAATAATACCAACTTATCACTCTATGGCGCGAGTTTCATTGTTGATGACGTGAGCGTTACTCGATCAATGAATTCGCTATTATATGTATGAGGATTCAGTATTCTAATATTGATTCAAGTCTTTCGTTTAAAAGCGTGTTTAAGAGGTTTTTCTTTTTTCTTTCCTTTTTTTTTTTTTTTTTTTTGCCTTATAATTATTTTCCATTTAAACAAAAATTATTATAAATAATTTTCATCTTTTTCTGTCTTTTTAAGGTCTGTTCTTTTGTATGAATGTTTTTTTTTTTTTTTCCAGTTCTCATTAAATTATCTCAGTCTCAGTACATTTTTGCGAACTTTTTTACGTCACAGTCCGATTATTTCCTAAATAAAACTTCCAATCCTTTCTTGTTGCAGCCTAAAATGTCTGCGAGTCGGCTCCTGCTGGTCGAGAAGGCGTTCGAGAAAATGGACAAAACCGGAGACGGGCGAATCACGTACGAGGATTTGCGCGGCATCTACTCCGTACAACGGCACCCCGAGTACCTCAACGGACAGCTCTCAGAGAAGCAGCTCCTCAACAAGTTCCTCAGGAATTTTGAGGAGAACGGGGTCGTCGACGGAGTGGTGAGATCCCTTACTCCAATGAAATAGCAGTAACATAAGAAATTGTTATGAGATTTTGGGGTCTTTAATACCTTGGCTGACAATGCGATTTTTCACAAAATCCTATATTTGCGTCGTAAAATTCTCTAAATCTAGGCAAGAAAACCAAAGAATATATTTTCAACTATTCTTAAAATTTACTCACTTTTTTTTTGTAATTGCTCCGATTTGTTTTATTAATCTCAACAGCAATAAACTAAAGAGATGATATTAAATACGAAAATTTATCTCTTAATAATTGTTTCTTTGGAACAATTTCTTAAAATAAATTATAGCAAAAATGCGCGAACTTAGGTCAACCACACACAGCGGTATAAACTCGAAAACGTCATCAATCAAATATTTCTCCCAAAACTGAAAAAGGCCGTCAAGTACGAATCACGAAGAAAAACAAATGCTACATGTTAGAGATGAAAATCGAATTTGTAGACTTAGTGAACAAAAAATTCAGGCAATGAAAACGCTACCTGCATTTGTCGCACGCTGTGTAGCACGCAGGTAGCGAGCGACACTATTCCGAATTGACAATATGGCGACTGGTTGTTGATGTGTTGAATTTTGATTACTGTCATGTGTTTAGTGACACTCCCAAGGTTAAGACAAATCGATTGACGTAAGTTTTATCAAAATCGGCCAAGGGGTTTAGCTTGTACAACGCCACATAGGAACAAACATACATACATAGACTCATAAACACATTACCCTCCCTTGCGTCGCGCACTGGCAGCCGAGTAAAAAAGAATAATTTTAGTGAAAACAGCAAACGAATCGACCATTTTTTCCGTTTTCTTATAATCATTTGAAATTTTGGACCCAAAACTTTAATGGCGCCTCTCTCCTTCGAAAGACGTTTGGGAGCCTTTTTTACTTCTTTTTACAGAAAAGGAAGCATTGTATTCGTGAAAAAAATTTTACTCAAAAGTCGACCTTAATTTCCATTTTACTCATCCCCAAATGAATACTGAGTTTTTTTTTTTTTTTCCGACTCCATCAGACGTGGATAAGTGCCTAATAACGTATAGACACGCGAAGTATCCGTAATGACGCGATTCCCGAGTTAATTACAACGAATTTTCTCGTGACATCTGTATGTACGTATGTATGTACGTGCGTATGTATGTCGCATAACTCAAGAACTTCATGTCCTAGAAAGTTGAAACTTGGTACGTAAACTTCTAGTCGGGTCTAGTTGTGCACCTCCCCTTTTGGTTGCATTCGGATGTTTCTAAAGGGCTCTTTTGCCCCTTTTTGGGGGGAAATTATTGTTAATTTCGATGTAAAGTCAAGTGGTGTTATAATTTGTCGGATACAATTTGTCGGACTGGTGATATATTGCCAGTTTTTTGGTCGCCAAGTTTTTTCGCCAACTTGGCGATTTTTTTTTTAAATCTGTTTCAATTTGGCCACTGTGGGTGATATTTAGAGAGTAAACTATTGAATCACATTAAACTGCCAGTAATGAGGAAATTGCATTAAATTGGAGTAAAAGGAAGTCATGTGATGCACACATCAGCTATTTTTTGTGGTTATATTGTTTGTCCTAATGTGTACTATCACCCCTTAAAGTTTTCCCAAGAGTTCAGAAACACCCTGTATTTACAAATTTTCAAAGTGGCTACCTTTAGGATTAATACAAAGCTTTAAACGTGTCACAAAATTTTCGACTCTGGGCCGTAACTCACTCACTGACATTTTATCCTATGCCTTGCATAAGGATTTCTTTTGGGATGCCAAAAATTTATGAGGTTTAGCACACACCCTTGTCTCTACGATGGATCAAACAGAACAATCCATTGTGTTCAAATCTGGGGAATACTGTGGCCATTCTTGAGCTCCAATGAAGTCCGGAAAAATGTGATCCAATGACTCCAATCTTGAGTGCTTTTGGGCTGTTCTTGGTGACGTTAAGAGAATTAATTGGGAAGACGTGAGGGATCATTCTAGGAATAGTTCGACACTGAAGCACAACTCAGTACCTGTTCATTAATTTTTGATATGGATAGGGAATTGGGGTGGTTTATGTTTCCTTTGGGACTTAAAAAAAAATATATGTTAATTTTAGGTTATCTTTGGTGACGGTAAGAGATAAAGGCTCCTCTGAAAAACTTGCTGAAACTAAAATTTTAAATACGCAGTTTTAAGCTGTTCTCAATGACGTTAAGGAAATTGGAGGACTTGAGGGTTGAAGGATCTCTCTCGAAATAGTTCGACACTGTAGCCCAACTCAGGACATGTTTAGTAATGATAGAGAAACGGGGAGAAGAGGAGGTTCCCTCCTGTTTTTTTTTTTTTTTTTTTTTTTTTTTTTTTTTTTTTTTTTTTTTGTCATACTTGAAGTCTATTTTCCGCTTTCTTTGGAAAGGAAGAGTTTGAGAATCCTCTCTTGAAAGGTTTTTGAATTTATAAAACATAATTTCAGGTAATCTTTGGAGACGTTAAGTGATACGGAGCAGTTAGGAATCTTCCTCCGAATTTTTTTAAAATGGCAGTCTTTAAAGCACAATTTCAGACTGTCTTTGGTAATAACGTTAAGGAAAAAATGGTAGTTTAGGGATCCTCCTCCAGAAATTTTTTTAAATTGATGTCCTAAAAATGCTTAAATAAAGCGTTTTTATGACTTCAATTTCCTACGCATACGTAACCTTTTTTTTTTGTTATAATTTCTGTCAATCTTTAAATATTTTCAATTTTACGAGCGAAGAAGCGCGGAACATTACATTTATTTGAATCAAACGCACCAACCAATAGCAGCTCATAGACAGGTGACGATCTCCTCTTATTCGGGAAGTAGGTAGGGTAGGTAGCTAGTAAGTGTGAGGTTTTACCTGTTACCTCAGTTTTTCTAGTGCACGTCGTGAAGTCACTGCCCAGTAACTTTGAAAACAAGTTTAAAATAATCTTTTTGTTGTTGTTGAACCTGCTCTCTGTACTACGGTTTTTCATGCCAACGCAGTCACAAAACAGAAGTTTTGTGCTTACCTCAGGAAAAAAATTATCACTGCCGGAATTAAACTACAACCGTGAGGTAACGAAGGCCATAACCTAACACAGGACAAACACCTCAAAGACATTTTACGCGTCCTGCCCGACGGCCCGGAGCGCAAACACTGCCCGGGCACGCAAATAGATCCCAAACATTTTTAGCTACCCTTTCCATTGATCGTGCCATTTTCCAAATTGACATGGATCTCATACCCGGTCTGTCGGTACATTGCATGTAGGTTCTCCCCCTGACATAAGTTGAACCGCGCCATTGCTGCGGACTCACGCTGGCGTGCTAAATTCTGTACCTCAGAGACAAAGGAACGTAAGTCACATTATGATAATTTTGCAGTAGAGAGGAAAAACTTTTTTCTGGCGCATGCAAAAGATGGGACACGCGCTCTTTTAACCCTGATAAAAAAATTGAAGTTTTTTTTTTTTTTTTTATTTAAGAATTGCGTTCACATGGCTCGACGCAAAATATAATTCTACATAACAGTACACTAATAAACAGAAAATCGCAATTTTTGGACTTACGTCCTTCTGGCTCTGAGATACAGAATTAACTTTATTTACCAGTTCGTTGGGATTCAGCTTCATTGAGATGGCATCGGCTCTAGCTTGGTTATTGACTATATTTCAAACTGATGAGGATATATAACGAGGACGAAACTGCAGTCTCTGGATGTCATAACCGGGCTGTCGGTACATTGCAGTTCATTTTGAAAACCGCAATTCTTAGAGTAGCTATAAAACACTTACCATGATCCTTCTTTTATTTCGTTCCAGGTGACGAAGGAAGAATTCACCGATTATTACACGGGAGTGAGTGCATCCATTGACGAAGACGGATACTTTGATTTGATGATGAGAACGTCTTGGAAGTTATAATTACGTCTTTTTCTAAGAAAGAACGATTTGTTTCTACTGCAACAGTCCCCCTTGCGAACAAAAGAATTCATTCCTCTGCCTCGACTCCTACGTTAAGCTTCTGCTTCAGCTTTGCGTCCATTTACTTGTCAATTTCAGAGCGTTGGATATATATTGATGCATGTAATTAAAAAAAATGTATTGTTCGGTTGTCTTGTTTTCTTACCGATTAGAGTAAGTGAAGTTGGTGTTTACGATTGGTTAAGTACAGACATGATACAGTCATTGAGGGTTAAACATCAAGACTGGGTATTTTTTATGGTCGCCATCGGCAAGTAGAAGCTAATTTATTAGTCGCCTCTTCTTTTTTCTAGTCGCTACTTTTTGTAAATCAAAAAAAAAAAAAAAAAAGGAAGCAGATGAACAAATTAATTAACTTTTAAATTGCTGATAAAACATAAAAATCGTCAGTTTAAATAAAAGTTATTCATACTAATTAATGACATTAACGTTAACCGATATCACAGATGGAGTTGTGGAGAATGATGACCGGGTGGCGAATTATACCAAAATTTTTAACCGCCTTTTTTATTTAGTCGCCACTTAACGAATAGAGACCTCTGACCTTGATCATTCTTGAGAAACTTTTATCCACAGTTTTTCTATTTGTAACTGTCCCATGCGTCTTTTACGAGTATTATTGCATCAATAGGAACAAAACTGAAGAAAAAAACTCCACAAATGTTGTGTCGTTATCCTAAATTAAGAAACATCAATTAAAAACCCTTTTAAATAAAACACTAGTGTGTTAAAGAGTTTTCGTTCCCCTTTGGGTCCCTTCGAGCCCTGTGAGAAGTGGGATATAGAACACTTCCTCATTTAAATAATAGCCGATGACAGAGTAACCTGCATGTTTCAACAATGAAACTTGCACCACGTTACGATAATTTTATATGTTTTAGTAATGTTTAACATGAAGGGAAAGGCTTTATCGCGACAAGGCTGAACTCGATCCCGCAACTTGACTGTTTTACTGGTAAGACTGTGTTATTACAGGAGGATGAAGAAACGAAAAATAGTCAACAATGAACGCAACTTACTGGGGTTTAGGGTTAATCTACTGGAGTTAGGTTACAATTTCAACTATCAAAATATCACCAAACAAGCAATGGCTTCGTTGAAATGAAGAAGCAATTTTCACTCGTCATACCTTGACAGACGACTTTCTAGTTATTTTGGTACAAAGAGTGCCACTTCGAGTAAGAGAAATAAAATCCTCATATATATAATAGTGGCCCCTATATATACGAGCCGACGCATCAGCTTAAGATTAGCCATTTTGAATCGGAGCGCGTGTTTGAGTGGTTGTCTTTTCTGGCGAGTTATCGCGTTTGGTGATTGTTCACTGTGAGCAATTATTAGCTGCACACACACGTGAATGGTTTATTAAATGAAATATTATTTTCGGCAAATTTGGCGAAATCCGAAACCTTGCTGCGGTAACCCTAGCAGCGCAACAATGAAAAATCCGATTCAAAATGGCTAAACTTAAGCTGATGCGTCGGCCTATCTTATCTATTCGCAACTCCAACGAACTATAGGGGGCACTGCAGCCACCGTCTAATGGCGGACGAAAAAACTAAAACAAACGCACGCCGTAGCGTAGAAAATGCTAAAAAGCCTTGTAATTTTTGTTTGTATGCATGACTTTTTTGTTCTATTTTTTTTTAAATTAATTTTCAGTCTTGTATATATTCTGTCCCATGTAAAAAGAAATGAGAATTCAAGAAGCATTACTAAACGTCAAAACTTAATGCAAATTACGTAGTTCGTAGTTGTAAGCAGCCATTTCCACGATGTTGAATTCGAAATTTATCAATTCTTAATAAAACTACATTTTTATTGTAGCCATATGAACACTATAAATATTTCATGTAAATAAACCTTTGTTTATCAGTGTTATCAAAAGAGGAAGATGAAAGTTCTTTGTTTTGTTTGGCTAGCGCTAATTGTTTTACATTCGGTTTCGTATGTTTTTAATTTCTGAATTATGATTTAATTCTGTCATGCATCATCAATAAAATTGTCGCGGATACATGGCGGTAGTTTTCTTTTAATTGATCTTCCATTATTTCTTTAAACTTATCGAATTCTGTTGTCTTTCTACCATTTTAATCCACACATGATAAAAAATAAAAATGGTTTACAACTGACATGCAAAATCTCGCCAAGCAAGAAGTGTTCTTTGCTCGCATAATACTAAAACTGTAACCCTATACTATAATCGCACTATTTTGGCGATGAAAATTCTCATGTGTGGTTAAACCTTTTTCATTCCGTTCTACGATAATACTGCATACGATCATTCTTTTGAGCCTAAGATTAAGGAAAAAAAACCATATTCTTACAAATTCACACAAAACAATAAAAAATTTACCTTGTATAAAGTTATCCTCTTCCGAAAAAAAAAAATTGCTTCGAATAGACTTGCAGATGCGAAGTTTGTTAATCCAGAGTTTTCATATGTTTAGGATTTTACGCCATTTACGACAGTCAACTCACTTTTTAGAGGGAAATAATTAAGACTAACATTATTTTGAAGAGCTCGAGAATAACATTAAGGGACAAAACACTTTCTATTTCTGAAAGCAATCCAAGACACATCGATTGCGTTAATAAATACTCATAACAAACTGCCTATGTTTACGTCAACAGACACACATGAAACGCAATGTTTTAGGTTTTTCGGCAGTTATGTAAATCCCCGCAAGGTAGCGTATTCGAGCGCTGGAGTTGCGAATATACGGCTATATACGTTACCGTCGCAACAGACGGCATCGCTCTATAGCGAATGATCGAGTAACGCTGACGTCATGAACAATGAAACGAGCGCCACAGCATGATAATTTGATAATATTTTTTACTAATGTTTGATATGCAGGGAATGGCTTTATTGTGACTAGGCTGAACTGGATCCGGTCGCTTTACAGTTTTGCTGGTTAGACAGGTTAGGATATGAAGAGTGAATAAACGAAAAAGTGTTCGGCAATGAGCGCTATCTACTGGAGTTTAATGTTAATCCACTGGAGTTAGGGTTAACATTTCAACTATCAAACTATCACCAAACAGGCAATTGCTTTGTTCAAATGTACAGTACTAGAAGCAATTTTCACCCGTTATACCTTGACGGGCGACTTTCTAGTTCTTAAATGTTTAAGAACTCCACGTTTTTATTTCACACCATTATGAGCTGTCTATAATTTATTGTGCTGCACAAAATACCATAATGTAGGACGAGAGATATCGGAAACTTGAGAGCACAGTATATCTCTGATAAGTTGAAGCTTGACCTTTATAATGTTTTCTTCTTTTTGGGAAGCTCATCGGAAATGGAAAACTGAATTGTGATATTTTCTCAAAACTAATAAAAACGTAAGCCAACTGAACTCAGTACTCCTTCTCTATTACCCTCCAAAAAAGTAAACATAGTCAAGGTCAAGCTCCAAATTATTAGAACCATGCCATAGCTTCTAAACTCACCCCAGAATGATAAGATTATACTACAGGCTGTGTATAGTGCTGCCAACTTATAAAGTACTTTTATTATACTTGGTCAGATTGTCACGGAGTAATCTGAGGCCTGATTTTGCTTTTATCTCAATATCTAGATCACTTAGAGACTTTAGGATTTCACTAAATGATTTGCTTAATCCTAAGGTACAACTTAAAGCTGAAAAATTAAAATTCTAAAATAAAATTATTACTTCGGTTAGGATGCAAAACAGTTAATTTCATGTAATATCCCCATTAGATGTTTATATATATATAAAACCCATTGTTACAAATTTTGTTGTCTTGCAACAGTAATGTTAATAGCATCATAATGAAAATTTTGAATCAAGGCTTCTCTGAAGCAAGCATGAAATGTATTCAATATCATTGCTTTCTTAGGATTTTTATCCTCATTTATGCCCAGAATCGATAACGATGACGGAGCTAAGGAAAGAGACATATTAAGATCTTTATCGCGAGTAACTTGTATGCTGTGAAGCATAAAATATTTTGGGAAACCTTTTCATACACAAATGTTTCTAATAATTTAGCACACAAATATATCTTAGAGAGGAACAAGGATAAATTTTTAGGCCCAATAGTTTAAAGTTTTAGACACGTATGTAGGATTCGTTTTCTTTTAGTATGGAGCATTTATATGAAAACTTACGGTGACGTTTCGTGATGGTAACATTATTCTACTTCTGAAATGCATTTACTCTAAAAAGAATAAAATAACAGAATTAAAAAAAAAAAAAAAATACTTTTCCTAATGTACTCAAAAAGATAAAATAACTTTTCTCGGTCAGAAAGGACAGTTTCAGTATTCCTGTAGTTTTCAATTATTCCAAGAAAATGACACCACAAACGAAGAAAAGTGGGGCTTTTTAATCTGTTTCTTTTTAATAGGCGATTGGAATCTTTGCCAATTAAATAAGATTGCGAAGCTATTTTCGGAGGTTGGTGAGCGTTAACGAGCAGGTGGCAGAGCCCCCTAGTAATATTAAATTAATCTATACAATTGAGGAATGGATGCGACTGGGCAGAAATCAATCCTCTTGCAAATAATTTAAATTTTACTGCTCAGCCACCAGTCAATGTTTTCTATCGAATGATCTAAATATAATTGGATGTAAAAAAATGTCAGTCCTTTGGTATTTGTTATCTTTTAACACATCAATAATAAATAAACTTTTTAACACATCAATAATAAATGAAAAAAAAAATTTTTTTTTTTTGAAACATTAAAAATTTTTAATTAAAAAAAAAACCAAGAATCGAACATCAAAATTTTATTTTCAGGTGTTAAAATGCACTCAAAAATACTTGTCCGCGCATCTTTGTTGCAGTTGAAGAGGGAAAATTTTGAGGAAACTTCTGTTAAAGGAAGCAAGCAACTTGCAGGAAAAAATGTAACAACCTTTGCCGACTGATAATCAAAACTACTTATACTTGTGTTCGGGTTTATTTTGTAAGACACCTAAACGGTTATGCTGTGGCTTCTTATAAAAGCATTGGCTTTCATTTTGTGTTAAACACAGTATAATAAACGTGATTTTTAAAAATTTTTCTTTCTTTCTTTTTTTTTTTTGATTAAATATTTAAAAAAAAATTGTTTTTAATACAATTGCTGATAAGTCTACAGTTTTAGTGTGCGCTGTAAGGATAAAACATGCTTCTAAAAGTCGTAAATTCAAATTTTGGAAACTAGTCTATATATAAGGAACAAAAAGTTATAAATTCCTGCTGCTTTTTATATAATGCATATAATCTGCGATCACTATTTAAAATTTTTTAAACAATAAAGTAACTCGAAAATATATTGATCACTTTATAAAATATAGTGCAAGAAAATAATGTTTGCAATTTTATGCTTCACACGAAACAGAATTTATGCAATACTCATCAGTGTTTACCCTTATTGAATTGCAAGTACATCCGCTGAGGTAAGTCCAAATACATGGAGTAATATTTCATGTTAATTATCATTTGAAGTTTATTTATCAACTAGTGGTATCCGCACGGCTTTGCCCGTAATAGAAAATTAAAAGGTCTTTTGGTTCGCCTGTATATTAACAAATAATGTACGGTGAATTTTCTCGCCAATCGGTTTGTACCCATGTTACTGTTCCACAATATGATAATTTCGTAATTTACTCGTCCATCTTATAATATTTTTGTTCTTAAAATTGGATTAGAAAAAGAACCACATCGAATTTTCGAAAAATCGCTTCGAAGTGCACACTCCCATGGTACAAACTAACTTTGTTCCAAATTTCGTGAAAATCGGACGAACGGTCTAGGCGCTATGCGCGTCATAGAGATCCCGACAGACAGAGATCCGGACAGACAGAGGGACATTCAGCTTTATTATTAGTAAAAATTTCATGAAAATCGGCCGAACGGTCTAGGCGCTATGCGCGTCACGGAGATCCTGACAGACAGAGGGACATTCAGCTTTATTATTAGTAAAGATAAAGATAAGGTTATTCATAGATACTAGAAAGCCGCCCGTCATGGTATGACGGGTGAAAATTATTTATACATTTTAACAAAGCAATTGCCTGTTTAAGGATATTTTAATAGTTAAAATTTTAACCCTAACACCAGTGGATTAACCCTAAACTCCAGTAGATAGCATCAATTCGCATCTCTAGAGCTGAAATACGCTACCTTGCTGTGATTGACTATACTACCGAAAAAGGTAAAACATTCCATTCCACGTGTTTTCTTTGGGGTAAATTACAGGCTTCAGATATTTTATAGTGTAATTTAATTTCGGTCCAATAGAAAAGAAAGCTTCCTCCAAACATTATGATAAATTACTGTCATTCACTAATCTTCAAAGCAAGTTATAAGTTACAGCATTTGTTTGTTTTAACTTTTTCATCCGCCATTAGACAGTGACTGAAGCACCCCCTATAGTATATTGGAGTTGCGAATTGTTTTGGTTCTTTCGTTTTCTTAAAATAACAGTATTACCAGTAAAACTGTTAAGTCGCCGGATCGAGTTCAGCGTTGTCACAATAAAGCTTTTCCATGCATGTCGAACATATTATCAAATTATCAAGCCGTGGCGCGAGTTTCATTGTTGAAACACGCTGGTTACTTTCCAAGTAACGGTTTATCCAAGGCTAAATTTGATCTTAAACCGTTTCTGTTCCAGCAATCTCTTCTTTGTCCCATTAATATCTCTAAACGGTTTCGTTATTTACGATGATCATAACATGGATTCCATATTACACAGTAAATAGCACCAAACTGCGCGACGTCGATCATTTGCTATTATATATGAGGATGACAATCTTACCAGTGAAACAGTTAAGTTCCCGCATCGAGTTCAGCCTTGTCACGATAAATCTCCCTGCATGTTAAATATTACCAAAACATATTATCAGATTATCATACCGTGGCGCGAGTTTCATTGTTGAAACACGCGGGTTACTTCCTCAACGGCTATTATTCATAGCCGTTGTGAATAGCCCACCGAGATTTTTTTACCAGATGTTTTATCACACTTAGAGGTACCTGTGAACAAAGTTTGGTTAAAATCGAAGGGGGTATACTTTGAGTAAATTTTTGTCGAATTTACTCCGTTTTGGAGTCATAAAACTAAATGTAAACCCTCACAGATTTTTTTTAAGTGTACAAGCTAAACCCAGTTTAAATTCAAGTTCATATCATACTGAACAAAATTTAAAAAATAAAATAATTTAAATTTTGATATCTTGAATTCAAATTATGTTTTTCGCAATCACGAGGGTGTATATGTAGGCGTGTGTGTTTGTGTGTGTGGGGGGGGGGGGAATGTGTGTTTGTGTCTGTGTGCAGGCATGAGTGTGTGGGTAGATGTGTGTATGTAGGGGGGAGGTATGTGTGTGTAGGCAGGTGTGTTTGTGTCTGTGTGCAGGTATGAGTGTGTGGGTAGTTGTATGTATTTGTATGTATGTGTGTGTATGTGTAGGTGTATGTATGTGTGTAAGTGCGTGTATGTATGTGTGTATGTGTAGGTGCGTGTGTGTAGGTGCGTGTGTCTAGGTGCGTATGTGTAGGATATAGACACAACCTGGAGACTTGGCTCGCTGGAGGAGCAGCATCGTGAGGCGGCCGGTCGACGGTGGTGCTGCAGAGGGAGGCAAAGGAAAATAAAATCATAGGAATTCAAAACTGTCAAGTGATAACAATAAGCAATCGTGATTGCTCAAAAAAAATCAAAGCTCTGTGATAATTTGTTAATGAGTTATAGCCACACATTAAGTGTCAATCAAAATGGCGGTAAAAAAAAATCATTTCGGCATATATTTAAAGGCTCGTAACTTTTCAACCCCTTCATAAATCTCAAAATAATTTATATTTTCATAATCAGCATCAAAAACTCTAAAATCACACCAAATTTGAACAAAATCGGAGATGGTGGGTTGCATGGCCTGGATGATGTGACATGGATTGGGACTTAAGAATGAAACAGGGGTACCACGAGCAGACTGGTTATTTAAAAGGGTTCCACTCATTGAAAAAATTAAGAAACGCAGCTCTACACGGAGTTATACAATCTTTACTACTATTATAAAGAGAGAGGGCGGATTTTTGTGTGTTTATATGTTCGAGGTAATCTCCGGAACCACTGCACCTGTTTGAAAAATTCTTTCACTATACGAAAGGTGCTTTCTTACTGAGTAACACAGGCTATAATTCGAAAAAATTCGATAAATAGTTCTTTTATTCAAATTACGGCCCAAATTTCACGTAAATTGCCTATTATTGGCTATTAAAGGGGTAAAAAATTACTTGCACATATTAATATTTTATATCGTTGAAAAGGGAAGAATTATCCGCGTTCTAAGGAGTTTGTTTCGATGCTCTAACTTCATAACGACGGGAGTAATTTGCGTTTTTAGCTCGAACTTTTTTAGACTTAGCTGAAATTTAGGCACTACTTTCTTCATTAAATCTATCAATAAAAAGTGAATGAATTGTCCCACAGTTTTCTTTTTGACACGATTGAAAAAAACGAGATTTTTTACTCCAGATAACTCTCGACCTTTGGTCGAAAAAATTAGCTTCTATCTTCAAAGGAAAAAAAGTTACAAGCGTTTTTAAATCAATTTCGAAACACGTCATTTAGATTCAGGTTTTCAACCATTTTATTTTCGCGTTTCCATGGTTACGCTTTTTGAATCCATTGATTATTTCCATCTTTCTCATTTTCAATTCTTAAAATTATTTCATGTTTCCATGATTACGCTTTTAAAATCCATCTTTCGCATTTTAATTTCTTAAAAATATTTTAATATCTGTCGTCATTGTTTGGAAGGGTAATTTTGCATGGTGTTTTTTTTCTTTTATTTAAGTTATTCTTTAAGTTATTAAGTTATTCTTTTAATTAATTGTTGAATATATGTCACTTGACACAATTTTTGTTCTCAAGGTAGACCGGGCAAAGCCGGGCAACGTAGCTCTTAAGGCACGTTAGGTACTGAGCAGTTCAATCCAGGATTATTGTTTTAAGGCAACCGTTAATGTAATTCATTGTTTTGGCGATTTGTTTTGAAAGAAAAGAAGATTTTGATTTTTTTTTTTTTTTAAGATAAGATAAGATAAAATTTATTAACAAACAAAATACACATACATAACAGTAAGCAAAATTAAAAAAAGTAAAGTTAAAAAACTTACAAATTATAAAACATAAATTACAGACTTCATAACAAAATATTAAGAAAATCTTGACTATAGTTCAACACGAGTTAGTGTTAAATTCACACTAAAGAGCGCCAAAGGCACTGTCCGCAGTGATTTTTAATTGGTTTAGTATGGAGTACAAACACAAATATGTATTAACAGAAATATTTACAAATTAATTTTACACAAGTAGTAAAAATTTTACACAGAACAATTATTGGACTGTTTGACTCCAGAAAAAAAAAAAAAAAACACAATAACTCGCATTGAAACATTCAATAGTATAAAAATTACAATACAAAATCCCCCCCCCCCCCCGGTTGGCAAGTCAGTATATTTTATCAGCTAAAAGTTAATTGTTGATAGAATGTCATTATTTTGTATATATTCATTGACCCCTTGTTTATATTTTTTAAAGTTCTTCTCATTCCTAACATATTCCGTTATTTTATTAAACAGCCGCGGTGCCAAGTAAAAGAATTGCTTTTTAATAATCGTCTTATTTGGTTTTATAACTTTATATTGTTTACCTGAAATTCGAGTATTATATTGTTTTTCATTAATTTCAAACCAGTTATTGTTGTTATGCAAAAAATACAATATTCTCTGTGCATATATTTCTCTGATATTATAGATTTTCTCTGACTTTTGTAAAATAGTATCGTTTTTATTAAGTTCTTGTTTAGATCCATAAATTATTTTCAAAATTTTTGCATAAGTTCTATTTAAATTGGTAAGATTTGTTTCATAATCACCTCCCCATGCACAAATACCATACGTAATTATTGAATTTATCCAAGCATAAAATAAACATCTAAGAAACTTTTTCCCAACTATATTTCTCAATAGATAGAGCCAATGTATTCTACCTCTTAATTTCTTCACAAGTTTATCAGTATGGCATTTCCATTTTAAATTTTCACTAAAAGTTATACCTAAATAATTTATATTTTCGACTCTTTCTATGGTAGGGCAGTTACAGTTATTTGTGCAGTCACAAATAATTTATCCGAGTTAAATGTACGACATTTTCTTTTTTTTTCCGACAACGATTTTTGAATGTTCCACGGGATGATGTCTTTTTTTCCCGATGATTTTTGAATGTTCCACGGGATTTTTTTTTTTTTTTATTTTTATTATAGACGGATGGATTATGATAGCGTGGTTGCTGGGCATGTTTGGCGATAAACAATAGAGCTGCGGATTTTACATTTGAAAGATATTATTTGATGTCTTTTTTTGTTTATTTGGCGAAATATTTTAAATTGCAGTAAAAACCGCTTCACTCGCTAAACAGAGTCTTAAAGCAACTGTAAATCTAATTTAATGATTTGACGAAAAGTTTTAAATTCCAAAGAAACTTAAATAGTTTTTTTTTTTTTTTTTGAAAATGTGTGTACGCATTTTATACAAAGAAAAACGATCATTTCACATCAGAAGGGAAGGGGGCGTCAGTTTTTTTATTCAACGGACTTCCATTAAATTTTTAGCACGGGCATCGCTGTGCGGGTACTGCTAGTCAGTTATATAACTCAGAAGTTTCTTCATCAACATTCCTTGAACCCTTACCCGTAGTGGTATTTTGTACATTCATGTTGATGCATGGAATTAGGGTAATCGTTGGCATGAAAGTCTTTTTAATGCTAACTTTGTAGAAAACTAATACTCTATTAAAAACACACTTGGTGTGGTAGAGTTAAGAGATTGTTATGTATTTGAAGCCGAAATCGGTTCCGTTTTTATTGTTTGTAAAACTGAACCATATTTTTACAGATGAGGCAGAGCCTTTCTTTGAAAAAATATTTGAATTTGATTAGATGACTAATTTTGTGGAAGATCAACAAATGTTTGTCGGAAAACTTGAAAAATATCTATCATAAAAGTATTTAGCAAAAGGCAAGTAGTTTATATTCAAAATCTTTGTGCTTGAAAACTGGATTCTAAATTAGGTATAGTTGAAAATTTCCCATTTATGTTTTTTTTTACTTTTTTACACTCACAAAAGTGTATTTATTTCTTTGCTAATGTAATTCAGTATTAGATCTGCTTTTTTAGACAAGAGCTTAACGATAACGGGGATATTTCGATAACTGGGAATCTGGCGATCTTTCTTCATTGGAGTCAATTTTTGGCTCCAGTGCCTGCGCGAGAGGTATTTTTCTTTGCAAATCTAAACAAAGAGATCGGAAACATCTATTCACATAGGGTTACTTTAAATTAGCAGGGTTACCAAAATAAAATTATTTACGCCAAAAATGAGACGACCGCGCCAGATCGTCTAATTTTTGGCGTAAATAATTTTATTTTGGTAACCTTACTGATTTATAGTAACCCTATGTGAATAGATGTTTCAGTTCTCTTAGATTTACAACGGAAAATACCTCTCGCGCTGGCACTGGAGCCAAAAATTGACGCTAATGAAGAAAGATCGCAAGATTCCCAATTATCGAAATCTGAGCTTGCGGTGTATTTCAGGTATTTCAATTATTTTAAGCTGGGAGAGGTTGCCAAATTTTGAGCAGTAATCACTTCATTTTGGTGGCAGCAGCAAGGCCGTGGCCTCAAAAATCTGTCGATAGCGGAAAACAAAATGGCTAAACTCTCGTCATAATATCGGACACTTGGCGCGTTTCTAAACTCGTTTCCAAACTTGGTACAAAAAGGTAGCCGCAACGGTTTTTTGAAACTCTAGGCAAAAAGTGATTTTTTTTTCTTACAAAAATCAAATACGCTGATTTTACAAGTTTGGGAAAGAAATTAAAATTGCCAAAATGAAAACAATAAAAGCGTGTGACTTTTATTCGACACAAAGCTTGAGAAAAGAAAAATGTTATATTATGTGAAATTTATTACTAGTTCAGCACATTCCACGTTGCGATTATTCTCCCCCCCCCCCCCCCGAACATTGTTTCAATAACTTTTTGTCAAAAGAATTGTCTATTCTATTTTTTCATCCTCAATTTCATTGGAAAAATGAAGAAGCAAATTTAACTATTATACTTTGGTTCGTATCCAGTCGATCATTGTCGCCAAATTAAAAACGTGACTAATTGCTAAAACTGACTATGGCAACTCTTTTACAATAGCAAAGAAACTCACTAGACTAAAAGTTTCTGAAATTAGTTTTAAAACGTTTGACACCATATGAAATTGTGTTCCCTTTCAATCGGCGTGATTCAACATCAGCGGCATTCTGATTTACGCTTCTTTTTAGCTTACTCTGTCGTAAAAGTAAAAGAAAGAAAGGGAAATGACATGAAAGCAGTTTTCATGCTACTTAAAAACATCGCTAAAGGCAAATAATAATAATAATAATAATTTGAATTTTGTCATCTTGAATTCAAATTATGTTTTTCGCAATCACGAGTGTGTGTGTATATGTAAGCATGTGTGTTTGTGTGTGGGGGGTACACAATAGGGAACCCCGCTCTGCTATGCCATCGTGGGCTTCCAGAGTATTGACCTTTCGGCCGGGGCCCCCTAAACCCTGACGGGAACGAAATCCAACCACTTACGACTCTAGACACCGTGGACCCAGGTACAGACCTGACTCCGGTGGCACCCATTGCCTACTCACTGTTCCACTCGATAGCCACTGGGCAGATACAGATCTGCTCAAGCGTAAGTAAAGAGTGGTAGTTTTACATGCGTGGATGCTACACCATCGCAAAACCCTCCCCATTTACCCGGGCTTGGGACCGGTATAGGGACGGGCCTGGTGTGTGTCTGTAGGCATGTGTGTTTGTGTCTGTGTGCAGGCATGAGTGTGTGGGCAGTTGTGTGTATGTGTAGTTGTGTGTGTGCGCGGGGGGGGGGGGGGGTATGTGTGTGTAGGCATATGTGTTTGTGTCTGTGTGCAGGCATGAGTGTGTGGGCAGTTGAGTGTATGTGAGTGTGTAGGTGTGTGTGTTTGTGTATGTGTGTAGGTGTATGTATGTGTGTGTAGGTGTATATGTATATGTGTGTAGGTGCGTGTATGTATGCGTGTAAGTGTAGGATATTGACGAAACCTGGAGACGGTTTTCGCTAGAGGTGCAGCATTATGAGGAGCCGGTCGACGGTGATGCTGCGGAGGGTGATGGTGGGAAAAATCAAAGGAACGTCAAAAACAGCCAAATGAAAGCAATAAGCAATCGTGATTGCTCAAAAAAAAAAAAAAAAAGTCAAAAATAAAAAAAACAAACAAATATCGAAAAAATTAAAAACCGAAAAGTATGAGTATGTCGGTCTGTCTGTCGGTCGGTCTGTCCGGCTGCCCTTCCCGCCTAATAGCTTTTGAGGGAATACTCCTATTCGAACTAACTTTTATCTGTTCGAAAGATCTCATCAAGGATACCTCAATCCCATGTTTCACTTTTTCTTTTGAACAAGTTTTCGTTCAATTTTAGACAGCTCAAAAACTTCACATTTAGCGCCTATGAAAACATTTAAGGCAAATAGAAATCTTGAACTTGTTGGCGAATTTGCCTCAAATAAACTACGTTAGCAAAAGCTCTCTACAAAGATCATGAATAAAATATATCTTTTCTTTATTTTAATTGCATTTTTAGAGCTTCTTTTTCAAAAAATGTTCGGTCATCTAAACTTTTCTAAAGTGACTTACAAACACGTTTTTAAGAGTTCAATTTCGAAAATTGAAAATTCCCAATGGTGGACCCCCGTACCTCTTCAACGTCTAACAATCTGTAAACCAAATTATATAGTCTAAAATTCCTTTTTAGACTATAAATTAGAAAAATTTCCAAGGGTGAGCCCTCGAGCCTCTCAACCCCGTAACATCACCAAAGTTTATCTAAAACTGCGTTTTATGAATAACAATTTCGAAAAATTTCTGGGAAACTTGCAAAGAACCTGCCTCATCCTAACATGTTTGGGAACAATATTTGGGTTTTTAACGTTTTAATTTCGTGTAAAATGAACCTCTCCCTCCCCATTACATTATCAGCTCATCTAAAATGCATTTCAAAGATTACAAATTTGAAAAATTGTGAATATTATACTCAGGACCAGGTTCATGTTGTCAATTCTTAGATCTAGTACTAGTGACTTCCTGAACCAAAAAACTGAACTCCATTATATTATCGTGTGTTTGAGATACGTTTGAAATAACTAAAGGGCCACCAATTTGACATACCCTTACTTTTTTGACCTCGCGACGGCCCTGCACATATACGTCTAGGGTAGTTGTATAAAAAGCATTCATTTTTTTTTTTTTTTTGCCTCTAGCTAACTTAAAATTTCGTCATAACACAAATGTAGTTGTTTCTGAAAATCGTATGAATTTCATGTTTACAAAGAACATTAGAGCCTTTTTTTCGTTTGTAGGAGAAGGAGGGAGAGGTGTCACCACAAATTACCGACCCGCTTGTCACTCATGTAAGGTACACCCACTGAGTAGGATCCTATTGGAACTCGTGATTGCGAAACACAGTTTGAATTTTATATGTGAAAATTCAACGGTTTTTTTTTTTTTTTTTTTTTTTTGGTCCAACTATCTTATATAATTAAAAATTGAGTTCTTGTATCTATGCGATGCCGTCGCAACAGACACTATGTTGCACAGTAACGAACTATGTGTGTACCTATGTATGTACTCAGGGGCGCCGACTTGCAAAAATTATTGAGGGGGCCGGACATTACCGGGGGTTTAGGGTGTTATGTAATCCCTCGGAGGTCCCCCACCCCAAATAAAGGTCAGATTTTTGTACCTTGAAAATGCCATATTTTCTAGTGTGTATGATTTTAACAAATAAACAGTATGTGACACGGCGTTTTCAAGGTAAAAGAATGTAAAAATTGGTTTACAAATTTTCTGGTTCAACTTTTAAATCATATCACTTGTCTTAATAAGAGATTTTTTTGTTCTATTTTATGGGGAGCCGTGCAGTGCCGTAGCTAAGCATTGATATTATAAGATAGGAAGAACACTTGACTTGAATGGAAAGGCATTCCCAGAGACGCAGACTTTTTAAAAAAAGGGAGGGGGGGGGGTAACCGGGGGAAATTTTCTAAATTTGAGATGAAAAATAGTGAGTTTTAAAGTTTTTTTAAAGCATTTTAAAGTCATATAATCAACATTAGAACCCCAAAAACTCGACAAACCTGACAAGTATTTTTTGGCTTTGAAAAAAGGAAAAAATAAATACAAACACGCACAGTATTTTCGTAAAAAGGTAATTTAATTTACGCATGTTTTTTTTTAAGACCAGTTTTTTTCATTAGTTATACCGGCTAACATATTCAAGTGTAAACGCACTCTCTCAATGTCTAGGTTATTTTTGAAAACTCAATTGATTTTTCAAAATTTGTTTCACCTCTGTTTAATAAAAGCAAGCACTCTTGTTCAACTGCAATGATCTTTGCGAGTCAAGGTGATGTAAACCGCCCAATAATGCAAGATTGCACCATTTCACAAACCTCAATGTAAAGTGCCTTTGGGATTTTGAAAGTATGCGGTGAGCTGGCTTCGTTGTTTTCATACTTTGGTATACGTCGATTCCGAGGAAGCGAAGGATCATCATTTTGTGAAGATTTTTCTTTTAAACACAATTCCCAAAAGTACTCAAAACTATCACGCCTCCCATTTAATATACAAATCAAACCCTCATATAATTTTTACAGATCAGCAACACTTAAATGAACTCGCCGCAGCACCGCCCACCGGCAACGGATTTGACCCGTAAGTTCGCGCACTGGGACAAATTTTAAGTGTGCTTGCAGCACTATAACACCATCATTATTCACACTACTCCTTTTCCGTTAACCTGCTTACTACCGTAATAATTATTTGTTTTAACTCATTACTGAATGTATTTTACAAGGTAAACTATCTTCAAACAAGGAAAATAAAAGATAAATTTATGAGTTTAGAAAACATAATATAACTAATACTTTTCTTGATTTATTGGAGGGGCTGTGCCCCCTCAAAAATACTTTTGAGGGGGCTCGGGCCCCCTCAGGCCCCATGGAGTCGGCGCCTCTGTATGTACTTACGTATCGTAGTCATCTATGTCCAAGTTTTTTCTCCCGAACGAGAGTGAACTGACCATCGAACCAAGTATCGATGGATTCGTAATCTTTCCGTCTTTATGTTTGTCTATTTAACATAATACTTCGATAATAATTAGCCGAGACATCAATCAAAAACTATTAATTATGACACTTAGATTTTGACATAAAATTCCCATTTTTCGAAAGCTTTACTCCATTCAAATTATTATTCAGTGCTTCATCTCAACTTTCCGCAATAATGCTTTTATTAAAATTTATAGCGTGAAGAAAATCATTGAGACGAAAGATCTGTTGCCATTTTTTGTCTCGAATATGAGCAAATAAAATTCTGGATTTTGTTTTAAAGGCTTCTCCTGTAATCGGGGGATTTAAAATGTTTCATTTTTGGGTGTTTTCCCAAAACCTGCAGCAAAGTTTTACTGTTTTTTTTCCCCCAAGCCTGATTGTTGAACACGAGTCACTTGACACAACTTTTATTTTCGAGGTGCACCGTGTAAAGCCGGGCGACGTAACTAGTACTTAGTTTAAAGCACGCAAATTTATCTGTTTTTACAGATGAGCGTTTTCGATCAAGGAAACATGTTAAGCAATTGTTCTTCGAACGCTCCTATTGAGTCAAGTGCTACAGAGCCAACGGACTTCGATTTCATCGTTCGTGGATGTGCCCTACGCTCTGAGGAAATCACTGCGCTCAAGGCTGAGGGACCCTTTTCCGAGAGCAGCGAAAGTTCAGAAACAGAAACCCCAGCGCTCGCACACTTCGTCTGCCAACATGATCTGTCCTCGCGACAGGAAGATAGCGACGACTCGATGCCCCTGATTTGGCAGCATGAGAATCAGGAATGGGAAAGTGATGCGAGGTCTTTGCGAAAAATTCAAAGAAAAATGGAAAACTTGAAAATTTCTGCGAGTGAAGAGACTGTGAGTCATAATTCCTCTTCGAATTCGAATCAAGTTTCACAAGAAATTAAATCTGATTGTTTTGAGAGATCTGATGAGCAGGCAAGTCAATCATTTATTATTTCTTTTTTAAAACAGTTGCAAAAAGTAATGAATAAATAACTTTAAGCGACGAAAAAAAAGAGAAAAGAATAAAAAGGAATCACGAGTAAAACAAAGGAAATGAAAAAGTTAAATGATTTAAAACAGTTTTGACGTGTGTTCGCAATTTTTTGTTCTTATTTTTTTCTTTTCTTTAATGTTATTGTTATTTTTATTCTGAATAACGTAAAAATTGATTTTAAATTTTTTAAATTCCCTAGATTTAATGTAAAACGCAAAAGTATTTTTTGAGTGAATGTGGTTGGAGATATGGATAATTGGAAAAGTTTCTTTCAGGCCTCTTTCACACGAGATAACTTAGCATGTAGAATCAATTTTCGAACGGGCGGTTATCAGGATGTATGAATCAGGTAGAAAAGTAGAGGAACTACCATTCTCATCCTGATAAGCTGAATCAATTTTTAGTTGATTCAACTCATCGGGATATTGCCAATCGTTCACTCCACACACGAGCAAACTAGCTGAGTCAACTCGGTTCAATTTTAACAGCGTTGTGGAACAGAAGCTCGAATATATTCGGTTTATTAGAAGAAAAGTTGCTTCAACTACGTTGCCTCACGTGAAGACAACGAAAACAACCAGTCAACTAGGAATTTTTGAAAAAAGTTTATTAAACGAACCGCCTCTGTGTAGGAGACCTTAGTGAACAAAGCATCAAATTTTAAATTTCAGTCAGTGGGAGGAAAAAGGAAATCGATGGGTTATAGAAGTTAGTAAACAATTAATAAAAATAAAAATATCGTGGGTCCTCTAGATATTTTTAATAAACTAGGGGGTCCGCCCCATGCTCGCTAACGCTCAACAACCCCCGAAGATTGCTCCGCAATCTTATTTGATTCGCAAGGATTTAAATCATCAATTAGAAAAAAAAAAAACGATTAAAAACGCATTATAAGCTCCCTTTGGATCAGAAAGCACCCCTTCTCCGGGTTTCAAAATAATCTGTACCAACTTGCAGAGCCGTAAGGACTAAGGGGCACCTGAGCATTGCAAAACTGCAGTTGTGTGCGTTTGAAAAGTCGCTTTTATATTCGTGGTCTCTAGTAATATATTTTGCTCTTTAGTTCGGGGCTTGAACTGAGTTGAGTCTAAGATTTTCCGTTGAAATCGAAACCCTTAAAATGTCTGAATAAGAAAGAAGAATCAAACAAATCGAAAAGACGTAACTATGGCAACGTCAAAAAAAAAGAACATTAATAATTTGAATGGAAATTAGATATTTCAAACTCTTGATTAAAACTGCTTGTAACTTTTTTTTTCTTTGGAGATAGAAGCTAAGTTTTTCGACAGTGGATCGAGTTAGATCTGGAGTTAAAAAAAGCCGCTCTTTGCAGTGGTGTCAAAAAAAAAAAAAAAAAAAAAAAACTGGGACGATTCCTTCACATTTTACTGTTAGATTTAATGAAGAAAGTAGTGCCTAAATTTTAATTAAGCCTGAAAAAGTCCGAGCTAAAATCGCAAATAACACCCGCTGTATTTAAATTAGAGCAGAGCACTGAAACAAATTGCGAAGAACGCGGAAAATTCTACCATTTCCAACGAGATATAATATTAATGTGTGCAAGTAATTTTTCACCCATTTAATAGCAATAACAGGTAATTTACGCAAAATTTGGGCTTAAAAAATAGATTACAAAAAAACTAATTCAAATTTAAAAACAAAATCCCAAGTACAAACCTCAGGGACTCGAAGTAATTTTGTACATAGTTTCAAGGCTGTAGGTGCTATGGGGTCTCCTGGACGCAGGCCTGTCACAGACTTCCTTTCAAAATTTCCTTTGACCTTACTTTTTTATATATACATATATAAAGAGACAATACTTCTTTTCATAACGCTACGAAATTAGTGTTGCGGAAATTGCATTTGGAGATGTTCATTTCAATATGCTGAAAATTTATAGAAATCATTGATTTGCACACATTTAGTAAGAGGATGCCCACGTAAAGGCAACTAAGCACAGGTATACTGTCTAACCACGGATTGTATGGAAAGGCAAACATCCGGTTTACACGCGGAAATGGAGGCATCAGTTAGTTTTCAGGGATGTCAGATTTTGCAGATGTATGTTATCCTCTAAATCAAGCAGAGTCTCATTCAAATAAGCCGAATAAGCGTATAAAAATTTTATTTTTCCCCTCATTCAGATGGAGTCGCCTTAACTGGATGTTTGCCAATTCCATACAATCCGTGGTCAAACAGTAAGAAAGTGAAAGAAAATATAAAACTGTTAATTCACATAAATTTGTAGACGAGTGCAGACACGTGTTTCGGCCCTTCAAGTATGAGGAAACGTTTTCAACGCTGGAACGAGAGCTTTTGGGTGTAAAATCATCCGATAAAATAAATTTTTCAAACAAATTAAAAGAAAGTTATCCGATGACTGCTCATGCAAAAGCTCACTATCCCGCATTTAAAAAGGGGTTCCTCAAAAACCCCGAAACACACGTCTGCTGTTCTTTGTAAAGCGTTTACTTTCGATCCATTTAAAACATATTTTGAATTACGAAAGAAAAAAAAAGAAAAAATGAAAAGAGAAGTTAGATAAAAAGAAAAAAAAAAACAAATATTTGTAAAGAGTGAATAGGAGCACTTACAAATGCATTTGTGCAGTTCTGAGCGGAAAATATGGTACAGTTAAAACTCTCATGCCAAATGTTTATTTCCACTTTTTTCCTCACGTAACATATTTTTATGAATGGAATTTGATATTAATAGTTGGGGTGGAATTTTCAAACTTTAAAAACTCTTTCCAGCAAAAATTAGATTTTTAAACGCTTTTTGTCTCAAATATTTGTTTGAAAAAAACTATTTAGACCTTTTTAGAAGTTTTTCGAGTAATTTCCTATTTAGACGACCGCCAGTCGTTTGTCATTCTTATTTCTCATGTTGTTGTTGTTATCTTGTGCCAGCTAGGCTGGCAATTTGGGCTGCGCTGCTTCATTTTTCCAGCTATACGGTAGTAGGCAACCATTCACAGCATAACAACACATTCACACAAAGGAAGGACAAGGACAGGAGAGAGAAAGAACATCCATGCCCGAGCCGGGATTCGAACTCGGGACCACCTCATCGCAGTCAGACTTTTCTGACCTTATTTCTCATAATTGCTGCTTTTTAAATTATTGTTATATAATGATATCAAATGATTTCTAACAGGTACGTTTAGACCCCGCTGGAAGATTACTCGCAGACGATGTAGTTCAACAAAATTCCGTGAAAGATCCTTTTGCTTCAACCATGCCTTTTACTTTTGCCACCAAACCACACGTGGTGCCTCAAGAAAAGAAAGTGACTTCAAATCATACGAACTTTTTCGAACATGTTATAGCACCAGTTGAACAGGGAAAAAATTTTAGAGACAATGAAACAGTTATAGAAAACTTTGGAGTGAAGAAATGGTCGGATTTCTTGAATGGTGACGTTGCAGGAAAAACCCTCAGTAGAAAATACTTCGAAGTTGATCCTATTGAGCAGAGCATGGAGGGAATTAACAGAGAACGAGAAAAGACAACAGAGAACAAGAGATATGACACAATGATTCCTGAAAATCTCGAAACGTTGAAGTCTTCAGACTCTTTAAATGAAGACATAGAAGGAAATGTCCTCAGTGATCAAAACTTGAAAGTTGAACATTTTACACAGAGCATGGGTGAGGTTAACGGGAAACGAAGAAGTAAAGATCATGTGACGTGTGAAACCATAGTTTCCGAAAATCTTGAAGTGGTCAAGTCTTCAAAAGTTTTAAACGGAAAGGATGAAGAAAGCATTCTCATTGAAAATGTCTTGAGTAATTTTGAACGGTTAAGTGAAGAAGAAATATCGTTTTTCAACACAAAACGTGAAATGCCGAATTCTTTTGAAAACGCAGACTTGAGGATCACAGAAACAGCTTCAGGCCACGGTCGGGTAGGAATTTCCTGTGATGTTACAGAAAATTCGGAGAAAAATGGAAACATTGCATTTGAGATAAATAAGACACCAGTACTATGCGTAGAGTTTGAAAATGGCATTGATGAATGTTTTTTAAACACAACTAATGCTCAATATCCAATAAAAACACAAGATGGAGCTAATTTTAAAGGCGATTGCGGTGTTAGACAACTTGATTCTTCTTTTGTCACTGATGCAAATGTCAAAGAAGTGAATCAGGATACATTTATCGTGAAAAAATCTTTAGAGCGGATAAACTTTCTGGATACAGAATTCATTGAACTTCAAAAACTTGATAAAATGAATGTTCATATAGGTGCCAAAGATCCAGTGGACATGGGGAAGGAATCGGAATCAGAAACTTTACAATGTATGGTCATGATTGCCGATGATAGCAATGACTCGGTGAGACGCATCGCACGAAAAAGTTCTGATAGCGGAGAATCTCAAGAAAAGGAAATGGCTCACGTAACAGCAGCTGTGGATCCAGAAAATATTGCAAAATCGAGTTCCAAAGAGGAAGTAAGTTCTGAAACCGTAGTCGAAAGAAGTAGCATTGAAGAAATTAGGTCCCTCGTTGATTCAGCTTGCAAAACTGTAAATAAATTTCATGTAAGAAATTCGGACTTCGGAAGTAAGGAATGGGAACCTTCTGCGTATTATTGTGAAAATTCTACTGACGAAGAATCTCAAGGGAAAGAAATGGCTAATGTAACAGTAGCTGTAGATCAAGAAAAAATTGCAAAATCGAGTTCTGAAGAGGAAGTAAGCTCTGACACTGTAGTCGGAAGAAGTAGCACTGAAGAAATTATGTCCCTTATTGATTCAGCTTGCAAAACTGTAAATAAATTTCATATAAGAAATTCGAACTTCGGAAGTAAGGAATGGGAATCTTCTGCGTATTATTCTGAAAATTCTACAGACGAAGAAAATGTGACTGAATCAAGGGATGACAACTTGAAGACTTCCGAACGAGCGCAAAGCAATGTTGCCGAAAAGGAAGATTTCGCCATGGAGCCTATTTCTGTTTGGTCTAGTAAAAGTGCGTCGAAGGCAAAAGAAACGCAAATAGATCGTAAGTATAAATAATCATTCCTTATTACAGCTTTTAACTTTTATTTTTGCAACCAAACTTGAAGTTATTGATAATACATATTAACATGTAAGAGCCAAAAATTTAGTGTTTACCATTTGAAAAATACAGAAGGCTCTCAAAACTCCGAACTTAATTATCCGGTCGAATCATTTAAAGTCGTCAATTTTGTTGAAACATGGAACGTCAAAGGTGCAAAATACGTTTCATTTACGTAAAGTGAAATAATTGCTTGGGGTTTACCGATTTTTTATTTAAATAAAAATATATTCTCGATTATCGGTCCATATTTGTGACAGTCTACTGGGAAATTTCTGATAGAATAGCTAAAGTAGTAAATTACCGCCATATTTGATTAAATTTACGTGGAAATTGCTTAATTTGACCTTTTTAAGGCAATTTTTAAATAAAAAAGACATTGAACAAAATCGAAACCTACATCGAAATGTAAAGTAATCCTCCAAATAAATAAAGTTATTAAAACCCAATAAAAAGCTGATTAGTCTGCTAAACAAATACAACAGTCATTAAATAGCATTAAAGGCCAGTAAAAGTTTTTAAAAAGAAGAATTCGCCATTTAAATGAAACATTAAAAGCTTCATTAAAATGTGAAATAACATGCTAAGTAAATGTATCAGGTGATTGGAAACATTAATATTTCCATTAAATATTAAAGGCATAAGAGGTTAACATGAAGGCGAAGTAAGCAATATTTTTCTGTTTTCGCCAAGATAAAAAGTAGACTAATTGTCAAGAGCAGACATACCCTTCTTCTACACTCTTAACTGAAACATTGTGGCGATACAGCGGAAAAATTGAACCATAGAGCTAGCATTCAACTAGAGTGCATGCTTATTTGTTCGCAAGGCAGGAATTGGTTGTCAACAAGAAGTGAAAGCAATGGTCAAATAAAGGAGGCAATTGTCATCTTTCTTTTCACATCATGGTGAAGTTAAAGGTGGTGTTTAACTCCGTTTGCGCGCTTTAGACCGTTGCGCTCGTCAAGTAGTTGTGGTAGTAGCGGTGAGAACTAAAGCGCTCTAGCCAAATTGTAGCTCTATGAGTTTAACCGTCCGATAGCGTCTAAAGTACTATTTTAAGACTATTCATTTGAGGCAAATTAAAAGTGGCCTTAAATTGTTGAAAGAATAAAGTAATGATTCGATTTTCTTTTCTTTTCACTTAGTGGCTACTGCATTGCGATTCATGACTGAAGCTTATCCATCAAAAGGTGAGTTACTCTATTATTAGAAAGATTATCCCAGATAATGTGAGGCTATAAAATGCCACCCATGACAAAAGCTGCGGCAGAATTGAAAGCAATACTGAACAGCTCAGTTAAAGCTTTCAGAGACTGCAGTTTTGCCCTTAAGTGCCCTAGTGTTACTCCACACTGGTAGCTAAAAATATTTTATGAGGGTGAACATTGTCAAGGTCAAAGCTCAACTTAACGGAACCAACTTATCAGTACAGATTAGCGTTTTTTGTGCAAAAAATTCACTCTCCCTCTCTCTAACCTTCTCTCTCTAGTTAATACAATGACTATTATGGAGGAAGTTAGTTTTTTTTTCCTCTCGTATATCCAGCCATGTCACAAGAAAAGGGCTTATTGTAAAACTGTTCAATTGTAAAACACAAAAAATGTAAAATTATGTGAACACAGAATTTCCTCACTTTAAATTAGCTTCGTTCTGGTATTTGGAGTTTAAGTTCAGTACTAGTATAATTCAAATTACAAAGTTTACAATAAAGATGCTAATTTCAAAATTAAAAACTTAGGCAAATTATATTTTAACATCAGTGCACATTAATTTTGTAACAAAACCGAACATGATGAAAAGCAAAGCAAATCGTTAGTAGCAGTAATGAACGTGTCGTCGCGCTTGACTTCAACTTTTGAGGCTATTTTAAGATTGCGTCAAGGTTTATCAGGTACTCTTAAAATTAAAATTATCGTATTGGATGATAGATCGACCAGTGAATGAACACCTCTCAGGGAATGAACAGCTCCTATTTTTTTCTTTTAAAAAAATAGGGTTTGAAAACACTTTTCTTAAATGCATTGCAAGTAAGTCGCTTCCTGTCATTTCTGAGAAGAAAACACCTAGAAAATCTTTTGTTGTGGTGTCTGGGGTCGAAACAATTCTCTTTTAACCTCTCAAAAACTCGATGCAGAACCATAAACGATCTCTCAAAATTTTAAAAAGAATTACTTGTATCAGCTAAAATGTTTTAACTGTCATGATACAAATGCTGCGGTTTTTATCAATGTTCTAAGCTTTTGAAAATTAAACTGCTCTTAAGTGTTCCTTCACTGATCGGTCTACCTACTCAGGGTCTGATCAAGCCCAGATCCTAGCAAAATTTATGTACCCTTCTCACAAGAAAATCCGTACATTTTCAAAGTAGTAGTTTTGAAAATAGGGGGGGGGGGGATTTGCCCTATTTTGATGCTCTTAAAGTTATGGTGCCCCTGGTCCATGGACCCAGAGGACCACGCGTTAATCAGTCATTACTCCAGTCCGACCAGTGAATGAACGCACTCCAACAACAGTAAGAAGTTTTATAAGTTTTTCTTAGATGAACTGGCAACAGGAACTTTCTCCTATACAAATTCTAGAAAGAAAACTAGAAATTTATGCTTATTTATTAATGGGTCAAAAAACCCAACTGAAACTAAAGCGAGGAGGGGACGAGGTAGGGAAAAATAAAGGAAAGAACTTTTTTGAACTTAATCGATACGGCACCAGTTAATAGGTATGCAGCGATGCATCACCTAAAGCAGGGCTGACGAGAAACTGTATGTTAGCCCAGTCGGAAACTAGGGGCCAGTCCCTTGAGGGGTCCCGGCTCGGAATTGGAGTAGTATATATTCAACGATATTTATGAGGAGAGGGGGGGGGGGGCGACGAAACTGACAAGAGACCGACTTGGCCCTCAGCGGCCTATAGTTGGGACAAACCTAACTAGGCAGCGTCGTCTGATCAGGAACTGTGTTACCTTCGCAGTGCTGCCAGGTTAGGTTTGCTCCAACTGCAGGTAAATTGCGGAACACTCTTGATTTCATACCCTCAGAAAATCAAATCAACAATTCTGCAGTTTATCTAGGTAAGGTGATAATTATTAATTTTCGTGCTTCAACAGTAACATATTCATTCGCAAGAAATTTGATGATCATACTTGCTTTGCAGACGACGATGACATGTTCAATGATTCTTTGAGCACCGTGTCAGATTCGAGTCCCCCCGGATCTCCAATCAAAGACGACCACTTCTATAACGAGACGCAAAAGTCAGACTTCTTTGAAACCTGCGCCACTATGAACGAAGGTAAGAGTGTTATTTACTTTTAGTGTGTACACATGTTAAGCAGCTCATTTCCTCAGAACACCTACAATTGGAATCACATTAGACAAGGGTGCCCACCTAGGGGGGTCATGGCGCAGACTGCGCCATTGAAATTTTTTAGGAAAGGGTGTTTTTAGGAGCATTTTCTCCTTTTTGTGTGGGAAGGGGGAGGAGTTATTGCTTTTGCGAGGGTTTCGCAATGTTTACGTGGGGGGGGGGGTGCGCCTTTGCTCTTAGGAGGGTTGGATCCCTGCATTAGATGTGGCAAATCAAATATCTTCATCCTTCCCAAATTATTGCTCATTTCTTGCCAACATGACATAAATCTTCAGTGAGTAAAAGAAAAGAAAATCTCAAATTAAGAGAGAGTGGCTGGTAAGGTCCACTCACCATTCGTATTAAGCCAGGAGGTCGGAAAAACTACTACATAATTTTAGGCGCGATTCCTATGCTTTATTTATCATAGGAAAGAAAACTTTCAAGTTTGGAAAAATGAATTTTTAACTCAATAAAGAGAGTCCTTTTTATTTATTTATTTGCTTCAAAACCCCGTAGTTCTTTCATGGACATCCTGTATTTTAATTGAGTGATTATTAGCAAGATGAGATAATTGAAAGGAATCAACAACTTATATGTCCCATTTCTTTTCTGTTTCAGAAATCACCAGAAAATCACCCCGAGGAAAACTCGCCCAGTTCTTCCACGCTTTCAAGAAAAGATTTACCAAAAAAACTTAATATGTTTTGTATGTTGGAACTCGTTTTCATAGAAAATGCAATAAAGACTCTCGTTCAAATTCAATGATATCCTGTTCCTGTTAATGGTGCTCATATCAATTAGTTCGAAACAATGCAGTCACGGGAGTTCGAAACTATAACAGTGGTAAATAATGAACTTCAAATGTAATATAACGTAAAATATCAAGGAAAAAAACTATCTGATATTAAGAATAATTCATCAATATAAAAAAGTAACTTTGACAGTTTTCAAACTGTGGATAAGAAATTTTCCTTTTCTTTACATTTTCTTGACCATTCAGATTCAGAACATTTTAGAAGACTCTAAGTTTTTATTCCAATTTAAAATTGACTCGATCTACAATACACGCAATTTGTCATGACTCAGGTCCGACAAATATCAGACTGTAGGTCCTCTGATGGGCCTTTGGTCAGTTTAGTTGAAGTCCCTCCCCCCCTCCCCTTCACCTCCCCTCATAAAACGTATAAAGCTTACGCTACTCCGATTCTGAGTCAGGGCCCGCGAGGGCCGGGCCTCTAGTTTCTGACTAGGCTCACATCGCCTATCGTTGGCCCTGTTCTGGGAGACTAAATAAAATATCCGGCTAGTTTTTTTTTTTTTGTTTTTTTTTGTTTGTTTTTCATAGAACTTATACTACACTGAATTTTACTGTGTGAACTGAGAAATATTTTTCTGGCTCCAAAAATTTATTCCTTGCTCCTAAGATGTCACAATTTTTTGTCGGCCTTTGGTCATGATAGTTTTTTTACCTCATAGAAATTGAAAATGTCGCATCGGAAAGAGCCGCGATGCCTCCATCTGGTGGAAAACTGGGTGTCAGAATTACCTGTGCCATTGACATCCGCGCCTTAATAATAACACATGAAAGATTGGATGCTATATCAAGAGATCAGCCTAGGTCTGCAAAAGGCTAAGTAGCTTAACACAGCTCCATTAGAAAGGGAAAAAAAATATTGAAAAGGAAATGTAATCTTATATAAGTAAAACGCCTCTGAAGAAGAACGCCCTCTCTAACGGGGCAAAAAAATTTTGTACGTAAAAGAGGGGTCTCAGCAGCACAGGGGTTTTTTTATTTATTTATTTTACTTTTTACTTTCTTCAGTATCTGTATAAATGAAACAAAAAAATATATTTATATGTATATGTTTGTATGTTCCCTATTCAAATCCACAGTTTACGTCGGATCTCGACCAATTTGGTAGGAAGGTATTTGGGCATCCGAGAAGGAATGTAGAGGGTTTTCGAATGCCAAAAAAGTATCGAACCGTTTGAATTTTAATTTTAGGGCCCGAAACGGCATTAAATGGCTCTTACTACCCGAAATAATTATCCGACCAGTTCGATTTTAGCGCCTTTCGAAAGCCCGCGAAAAATACCTCTGGATGATGACGACTGAGTTAAACGTCTTTTAAGTTATTTTTTACGGTAAAATACTTAAATGATGTAGTGAGTTTTCTCGCATAGGGTTTTTAATTACAGAAACTTTTCAAAGCTATTTGTTTCAAATTGTTCAGAAAAGAATGGGGAACAATAAAAGTATATTTTTATCAAAAGCAACAATTTTAATCGGAACAGCTTCTACTTCCAATACACTTTGTGTTTGATATGACAATCTTTGCAAGTGTACGGATCGCATTTAGAAACAGGACCTGATTATCGCACAGGTCTACCAGACCTGCTCCTGGGGCCCCCTTTTCCTAAGGGAGTCCCAAATTACCTACAGAAATATGCAAAACATTACAACAATACGAAAAATACGCACATTTTTAAAATAATAGTTGAAAAATAATGACTTGTGAATTGGAAAAAAAAAACTTTATTTTTGGAGAATTTTTTATTCATTCTGCCAGTAGCGATTTTACCATGTAACAATTAAGAGAGGCCCTGAAGGAGATTCATAAATGCACATGATAAATGATTTACATAGTTCTGCGATAGACAAAGGGGCCCCCAAACCTGAATATCAGTCACTGTATTCCGTTATAGAGCCTTCAGGGGGCCTCAAAATTATGATAGGCCTAGGGCCTTACTTATAGTTAGTCGGACCCTGTTTAGAAAACAAATGTTTCTCTCATGGGCAAAGCATCGAATGCTCGAAAGTCAGTAAACCATTTGATCTTATCCAGCCAACGGACAAGGTCCGACTTAAGAGTGAGGCCTAAAGGCCCACAATAATTTGGAGCAACCCTCCCCCCCCCTTGCTTTTTATTCTACCGCTTTAAGTCAACACAAAATAGTGTTTAAATTTTTCGCCTTCTTAGCCCTTGCGGGATCTTTATATATCGGTCCTATAGGCACAGTACAAGTGCAATTGCACTGATTGCACATTCCAGCACCGCCACTGCTTTTTTTATATCAATTTCACCACTTAATACTTTTGAAGCACAATTAAACAGGGAGAAGCATATTGCTCTCTCCCCCTCCTCCCCTTTCCAGACATATGAGGCAGTGAGAAGCAAAGGGATGTAAGTGGCAAAATTAAAATTTTTTTAGATAACCAGTTTTAGAAACCAGTATTATACATCTTAAACCGTTAAAGTTAAAAAATTTTGAAGAAAACACAAATAGAACCGACTTCAAAAATGCTCTAAAAAAGTGAAAAATAATTTTATTCTTTCAACACCATCGATAATAACCTTTAAACATAGTTTTTGAAGTTGGCGCAAAAACAAAAAGTAAAATCCATTGTAACCATGCTTTGTTCATATTTTTATCAAAAAATCATCCAAAGTTAGGAACGAAACATTTATATCGTTACTCAAATATGCTGTCATCAATGCGTAATGCATGTGGTAGTGAAGAAACTGCGCCTGGTTAAATTTATAGTTGTAATTGAGTTATGGCTGTGAATGATTTTATCGATCGTTTTTGCGCCAACTTCAAAAATTATGTTTAAAAGTATTATCGATGGTGTTGAAAGAATAAAATTATTTTTCACTTTTTAGAGCAATTTTGAAGTCGGTTCTATTTTTTTTCAAATTTTTTTTATTTTATTCTTTTTAGTGTGTAAATGCATTTCAGAAATATTAAGCAGTTACTATAACGAAACTTTTCCTTATTTTTTTCATAAAAATGCTCCATACTAAAAAAAAAAACACACACAACTAAAAACACCCCTTAAACTTTAAGCGATTGACACTAAAAATTTATCTTTGTTTCTCCCAGGAATTCATTTGTATGTTAATTTAATTATAACCATTTAAATATTACGTTTTCCCTAACTAATTTACATTTCACAGCATAGTTGCTTTTTATGTAGTCCTGTATCTCCTTACTTAGCCCAAATCATCTGTTATTGGCATACACGATAACGAAAAAAATACTACTATAGTTGCAGCAAATCTATCCTAGTAGTATTGTGAAGGCTAAGCAAATCTTAATCACTGCATAAACCTCGCTTCCACGTTAGGTTTACCCCCACTATAGAGCAATGACACTGAAGAAACTTGATGCTTGCTTCAGAGAAGCCTTTATTCAAAATTATCACCACAATTACTATTAATATTATTGTTGTATGGCACCAAATTTTTGAAACGAACTTTATATTTAATCATTTAATAGGGAAATTGCATGAAATTTACTGTTTTTTGACCATAACTTTTTTTTAAAGAATAAATATGGTCAAACAAAGTAATGGGACTTAAGTTGAGCCATCCCTTATCCATTAAAAGAAGAATCATCAAAATCGGTTCAATAGGTGAGACGCTGTGAGTGGACAAAAAAAAAAAAAAAAAAAACATACATACATACGGTATAAACTGATAAACCGCCTCCTTTTTGAAGTCGGTTAAAAATGAACTATTAATTTCATACCAAATGTAGCTCAAGATGGTGGTGGTATTCTCATTTTTTTATTTAAAAAAAATAATCTAATTCGAAGAATACATTTAAGACATAATAAACGACGGAAAAATTTTCCTCTGAAAATCCGTATGTACCCTGAAATTGGAACATGGCAAATATTTAATTTGAATACAGTGTACATTTTTACTTCATATCTCAAAGTTATTTCGAGTTCAGTAGCCAAAATGGGGAATAGCAAATTTGTTGCGCTGCGCCGCCTCGTATGCTCACCCAGAGCCACTACAGAAAAAGCATTCACGGTTGCACATTATGAAGAAAAATGCTAATTTACGCATTAGTTAGCGTCAAGTGTTTTCAGTGTAATGCGCTTCGGAATAGTACCATGTTTTGACACAGTAAGGCAATCATTTTTCCTTTAAGATAGGCAGAACGACAGATTGCTTGTTTCAATGAGCAGTATAATTTCACCGCCACCATTGAAAAATTAAAAGTTTAATTTTATTTTTTCGGTTGTAGATTTATTCCCCTATTTGAAACATTTTTAATCGGTAGAGCTCGGCGCCTTTTTGACTCTGGCGTCGTCGTGCCGTAAACAACCTTGCACATAGGGACGGCGCGGCCCTGCCCACCACCTCTTTTACCTACTCTATCTTGTCTAAACAAATTATACCCAGCAATAGATAATAAATCATCATCACTTTCGGTAGCCCATGTCTCGGTATAACTCCAATAATATCTAACCTCTCGTCTATTGTTATGCTTTTCAATTCTTCCATCTTGTTTCTAATACTACGAGCATTTGTATAAAAAACCTTAAGTAAGCCCATCTTACCTTTATTTAATGCTGTGCGATTATTTGAATCCCAACTGTTAAAATATTTTCTCTTACTAGCCACTCTATTTCCGTTTCTACTAAAATCCCAATAGTTAGTACCCATTCGAATTCTGCTCCTTAAAGCATGCCCCCCCCCCCCCCATTCCAACTTAGTTTTTTGATTCTGAATCCTCTAAAACCAAACCACTAACCATTTTGACCCCCGTAGAGTTCAGATGCAGGCCATCCCTAGCAATCCAATCGCGTTTACATTTACTCCACACATCAATAAACTGATACTACGCTTAACGCAAATTTCCTTGAGTTTTAGTTCATTTAATATTATGTTTTTGAATAAACTTTTTATTTAGGCATTTTCTCATTTTTAGAAATAATTATTTTACATTTTTTATCTGACAAGAAGAAAACGCTTTGAATTCCCCGTTTAGTAGAAAATTACAGGATATTGTAGCGACATTCTCCAACTTGATTTTAGGCATAACATAATTTGTTAAGTCTCAATTTGACCTTTATGGCGTGTAAACTATTCCAAGCTTTTACAAATAAACTCGATAGAATTTTTATTAGGGATTCCCTAACTATAATAAATCTTATTTTTTGATACATGACAGGACTTTGAATAGCTTTAAACATTTATAATTTTCAATTCTTCACAAAAAATAATATCGCTACAGTAAAAGTAAAAACCTGCAAAGTTCACCCCCCTTGTACTAAGTTGATCACCTGTCTACGGTGCCAGTTTTTGTCATGTCTATAAGTTTTAAGCATCTGTCAAAGTTGACCACTGAAGTCTGCCCTACAAGTCGGTCTTGCTCAGGTTTTACTGTATTTTACATGTAAAATGTTAAAATACAAATAAATAAATAAATAAATAAATAAATAAATATAAATAAAATAAATAAATGGATAAATAAATAAATAATAATAAAACAAATAAATAAATAAGACTAGGAAGAAATTGCTTTTAATGTTGTACTTAAGAAGCGAGCATCGATTTGTGGATTTTGAGCTGCTTAAACTTTTCGAAAAATATAATTTTTCGATACTTTCTTAACAAATAAAAAAAAAGTTTAAAATCTTTTTTTTCTCCACCATATACATGGTCAAAATTATATTATTAAATTCGAGCGATCAAACTTGCAATATTTATAGAGCGGATTAACGGATTAACGGTAGAATGTAAGCTCTTCTCTTTTTATGCGCAGTACATTTTTTTTTCACCAACTGCTTTTTTTTTTCTTTTTCCTAATGAGGATAGATCATACCAAGTAAATATGTTTTAAATTTTCACCCAATTTTACCTCAAATTAATTTCAAAACCAAAAACTTTAAAATATTTTTTTCTGTCTAAAGACTATTGCTATAAACTTGATTCACTTTAAAATGCATGCAATAAAATAAGTTTATAATGGGGTTGTTTCCTTCAGTCAAAAGTAGTACTTTTTCTCACTGAAATTGATAGAATATGAAATTGATAGAATAAGCAAAAAAATAAAAATAGAAATAAAAATAACATGGACCCAGAATATAGTTTCATTTTCCAACAGTTATTTTTTTATTAATTATTTAAAATGTCCGATTTTTCAAACAAGGCGTGGTCTTGATGACGTCACAAATGATGCTCTTTGGCGCATCTTTCTACCACGTTTCCACGTTATGATAATCAAGAAGCGAATTAAAATTGCGCTCTACGCTTACTATCAACCGCATCGTTGCCAATACACGTGAGTAAAGATGCGAATTAAATATTTTGATCTGTGAATGGAACAATGAATGGCATTTCATCATTTGTGATGTCATCGGCAGAAGCATAAATAATGAAAGCTCACCGATTTAAGTAATTTTTTAAAAATATTAAACAAATGATTTAAAAAATGGTCGGATCCTATGTTTTTGAGCATGCTCTTTCAGAAAAAAAGACTTTTAAAATTTTGGAAACGATCCCATTGCTGATTGCAAAGCATCTTTATCTAAAGTAGCCAATAAAATAGAAAATTTTGAAAAAAGAAATAGGCGGTGTATATTCAGTAAGTTACCGCCCTATAGCCAGAGCTAAGGCAGAAATACATGAAATACACCACCAGCTCAGTCAATTCCAGTCGAGGACTGCAGTTTCGTGCTTATTAGCACTCATCAGCCCGGCACAGGACTAACCGAGCTGGAGGCGGAAAACCTCTTAAGGAAGCCAAGAGTGCCAAACGAACTGGTAGCTAATATAGAATTAGCACTGACCAGACGAGTGACCGAAACAATGGTTCGGTTCAACGCGAATATTGCAGGCAAGGCAGGTATATTCAGTAAGTTACCGCCCTATAGCCAGGGCTAAGGCAGAAATACATGAAATACACCGCCAGCTCAGTCAATTCCAGCCGAGGACTGCAGTTTCGTTCTTATTAGCACTCATCAGGCGTATTTCAGGCGGTGTACAGTTTTGTGCGAATATCTTTTACTTTTTCACCAATATTTCTTCTTTTAATTTTCTAAGAAATAAAATCATATTTTTTTTCATTCTGTTATGTGCGAAACAAACGTGTTTGGATTTTTTTTTTAATGTAATAATAAATTTATTAAAAAACTCATTTTTTTTTTACGTCTTGAATTCAAATTATGTTTTTCGAATTCAAGGATTGTGATAAGACCCTACTCGTTGAGTTTCTTGTTTCAACAAATTGAATGGAATGTAAATGGAGAAGAAACTCACACATGTCATATTATGACTGGTGGTGTTCCAGATTAGGTAACACGGGGCATATCCATTTAAAAAAAAGCTCATTAAGATGCGGTTATAAAAAGATCTGATTAAATGTGCATCCAGGGGAATTTTGTATTGCCATTGTTGTAATCTGAAAAATTACAGCAACAAATGCATGGAAAATTGTTGAGAAAACTAGTGAACAAAACCAAAACCGACAGGTTTAAATGCGCAAAATAATGTTACAAATCCTGTAAATAGTAATTATTGTAGTAACGTAACCTGTAAATAGTTTCCCGTAATGAATATACAACCCCTTAACATATGGCTAAAGTATACAACCCCCTATTCTTTTTTTTCTTATTTCATTCACTGATTTTATCAATGAAAGTGTAGTTGTAGAACGTTGTAGCATTTTCTGGAATATTTGAGAGATTTCTTTTCGGTGTATATAAGCCGTTAGCGATGGATAAACAGTTAGTTTCGATTGAGATTTCGAACTGAGAGCATTTTTGATCTGTTTATTGCGAGGCATTTCGCTGTGTTGTTTTCGTATTTGGAAGTAAATACGTGTGTAAACGTTGAGTTTACGGTGTTGTGTGATAATTGCTTAATTGCTGATGAATAATTTAGCAGTTGTTGACGATCTTTCCTGTACATAGTGTAAATAAATTTCCTGTGCTTTTATCAAGAACTGTGTCTTCATTTCAAGAAAGTGGAAGTCGCACCGAATCCGTTACAATTGGCGCCCAACGTGGGGCTTCTTCTGGACTTTCTTGGAGTAAGTGTGACTTTGGACATTTTTTTTCATAAAGACTTTTTGAATTTGGACTTTATTTTTATGGTGATTACTCGCGCAATGGATGAACAATTAAAACAACTTCTTGACGCAATCAACTCTGTGAAGGGTGATATGGCGGCTAATCAAGAACAATTGAAAAATGAATTAGCGACGAACCAAGAACAATTAAAAAATGAATTGGCGACTAACCAAGAACAGTTAAATAGTGATTTAACTGCTAAAATTACTACAAGTCAAGATGAAATAAAAAGTGACCTAACGTCGATGAAAACCATGATGGAGAATCAACTAACCGCCATGGGAGATAAAGTTGATGCTCTGGAAGAAAAATTTGATACTGTGGAAGAGCGTATCGCCAATGTGGAAAATAAGTTGGAAGAAGAAGACAAGAAATTTACTTCATTTAAGGAAGAAATAATTAAAGGGGCCGTGGTAGCCTGATCGGTAGGGCATTGGACTCGGGGCCGGAGGGGCTCGGGTTCGATCCCCGCTGGTCGAAGACCCACCGTCGTCATTAAAGGGGACTGGGCGACGTTAAATATGCTCGTGGTCTCAATGTCCTCCAAGTGAAACGATACCTCTGGGGGTGCTAGTACCAGGTAGCTATTAGCTCTTGGACTAGTTCTAAATTCTCATTAACTGTTCGATCCGGTGATGGTGCTGCCATCTATCGGTATATAAAATAATGGAGGCAAGGCACTAGTATGCAGTCCTCGACATAAATACAGTTGTAGTCAGTTCTGACTCTTGAATAGAAATAGAAAAATAGAAATAATTAAAGACATAGAAAGGAGATTGGCGACCGCGGAAAGCAGCTCTGTACAGTTTTGCGCTCCCACATCTGTTGCTCGACCGTCCATTAAACTGGCCACATTTGATGGGAAAAATTCGTGGCAGGTGTACAAGACCCAATTTATGATAGTGGCGGAAGTGAACGGATGGGACTCTGCTACCAAGGCCTGCCATCTTGCTGCATCCCTGAGAGGTGACGCAGCGGACATTCTTCAGATCCTTCCGGACAGCCAGCGCCTGGATTTTGCCGCCCTCACAACTGCGTTGGAGCTTCGCTTCGGTGAGAAGTGCCAGAAAGATTTCAGCCGACTCCAGTTGAAGTCCCGTTTCCAGAAAACCGGGGAAACCCTGCAAGAGCTTGCGGCGGACATCGAGAGACTGTCTCATCTTGCTTTTTGCGACTGTCCTGCGGATGTTCGAGACAACCTGGCACTCAACTACTACATCGACGGGGTTCGAGATCCGGAAATCCAGAAAGCTCTACGGATGGCGGATGTCAAAGACCTGAGTTCTGCTGTTGTGTATGCGATAAAATTGGAGGCCGCCCAGCAAGCAACCCGTGTGAATCGCCATCCCATCCGAACTCTGGAAGCTGATGAGTCTGATTCCAGGTCGTCCCATCTCGCTGAACTTGAGAGACAACTCGGTGACTCGGCAAGACATCTGAACAGCATAACAGCCCAAAAGAAACAAGAGCAGAAGTGCTGGAAATGCGGTAGTGAAGGGCACCTGCGAAGGAGTTGTCCTGCTCGCCAAGCTACGCGAGGGAAAGAAATCACCTCCACCAGAGCTCTGCAGATTTCCTCTACTAGTCGTGGCAGTGATGGACTTTTCATTTACGCCCATGTAAATGGGAATCCTTGCAAACTGATTGTCGACACTGGAGCCAATGTGACAATCGTTAGGACAGACGTGGCTCGTGAATTTGGATTGAAACTGTTGTGGACATCGCCACGCGTAAGTCTCCAGACTGTGACAGGCGACAAAATTGAGATTGAGGGTAAAGTGGACTTGGAAATAGTGTTTGGGAATGCCACCTACCATCATACGGCATTCGTTGCGGATATCACGGACTCCTTCATTCTCGGATTGGACTTTTTAAAGAAGTATGACTTCAACCTCGACTTCAAGCAGGGGCGGCAAATAGGGGGGTCAAGGGGGGGCGGTCGCACCCCAAAATTTATTGAGAAGAATGATGGAAAATGGGTGAATTCAATTTATGTAAATCGGAAATTATTGTTCATTAAAAAAAATCTCGCTGGTTATCGGTAACTATTTGATGAAACTCCACACATTCCCAGACTAGAAAGAGTTTTTTTCGTTATTTGGATGATGGCTTAGAAATTTATGAAGTATTTTCCGGCCTTTTCAGAACATAGAAAACTGATAGAGAACCATGGTTGATTTTGACTAAAGAAGACATTTCCTCATGTAGGCTAAATATTTCATACTTGTCTGTCCAGTGTAGAAATGGTATGTCCAATATGAGAGGCTCGTGAAAAGTGCTGTTGCTGCATGGTTTGCACAAAAATATTCCTTGATATTTTACATTCACTTTTACGCTCATTTTTTAAGTGTACAGTAGACCCTCGTTTTACGCGGGGATTACCTTCCACGGAAATGCCGCGTAATTCGAAACAGCGTAAATTGAGATCCAATACTAGTGTTAAAATAAGGGTTTGGTTCCGTAGATAACAAAGTACTTCATTCTAGTGATGACTAATTATATGTATAATAAGTTTAATGTGTACTCATATCGACTTTTATGCACTACATGCATAAAGAAAACGTAAATTAATTTCGTGTTCTGTTTATAAAGTGGAGCTGGTTATAATAGTCTTTTGGTAGTCATTAAGAATTTTTATGATAGAATATACCTTCACTAACAAATCAGAAAGATCATTTCTATTGTCTAGGAATGGCTCAAAATTTTCAATGTGAACGCGTTTGGTTGTGCGTCACCGCCGTCGGTATCCTCGTTGGTTTTGTCCTCTGTCACTCTTAAAAGCCCTTCTTCCACTGAATTCTGAACTGTGTGAGTTTAATAACTTTACTTCTGGAAAGAGCTCTGGAACCAATCGCATAAAATGTCTCCAGTGGCCCAAGTTCGATTATTAGCACGCCAATAAAATGCAGTTGATTACGCGTAGTCTTCAATCTTTAGGAGTTAGGATTGATAAAGAGAGAATAATTTTATCTGTTTGAATTGCCGCATCCGCGTAAACCCGAAACTCATCTGTGTAAAATAAAATAAAGGTGTCAAATTTTAAACCGCGTATAATCGAAAACGCGTAAAATAAACCCGCGTAAAACGAGGGTCTACTATATATTTGTTCAATGAAAGTGTTCATCGCTTTCATTTGCTAGAAACACGTTGCACACAGCTTCTCAATGCATTACATGCTTTCATAGAAATTGAACTGTTCGTTCATGTACTACTATAATTCAATCACAATTGAAACTGAAAATAGATTTTACACAGATGTATATTTCAATCAATCGTGAAACTTTTCAAAAAAAATTCTTCCTTTGAACCAATTTTAAAAAGACGAAAAAAAAAAAAAAAAAAAAAAGACAAAAAAAGACAAAAATCCACATGATGATGTGAAGTCAAACATTGATTTTTTAATATTTTGTATGAAGTAATAGATTCAGTTTCGAATGAAATTAATACAATATTTGATGATTATTTTTCTGTATGGTTGGATCTCATTATCAGGATTGGATTTTGAAAACGAAAAATAAAATGTTTCAACTACGAGTAAAATTTTTAGTGTGAGGCAACAAAAATTACAAGCGATATGACGACAAATCGGTTATCACATCCAGAGACTGACGTTTCCTCCTTGTTATGGACTCATCAGTCTGGAATAGTGAATAACAGAGCAGGAGGCAGATGACATCTCATTGAAGCTGAGAGCGCCGAACGATACTAGATTATTAAATGATAAAAAATTAAGCCCCCCACAATTTTTGAAATTGCCTGGGTGATTTTGAAGAGCAAGATATAAAAAGTGTTTTCATATATAACTTTGTCACTCCAATTATTTTTAAACTATTCCAATCAGCTCAGCTGGTAGAGAAAGATTTTTTGCACAAAAAAAAAAAAACTTTTGGCTGAACTAGCAAAACAGCACGACATTGGGCACTGATAGATTAGTAACACGATTCCCTGCTCTTCCGAATTCCAAAAATCATGCATAAAACTTTTCCAAAAGGTATAAAAACTTTAGTATCGAGATGTTTTTGTATGATAACTTATTGGAAAATTAATCAAAATTTTAATTGCTTCTAAAAACTAGTTTTTATTCATAATGAACCGATTTTATGACCACTTCCTGTCAGCTAATGTGTGTATGGTACCGCACTGTGGTAATACATATTTAAGAAACTCGACCCCCCAAGTGAAATGCTGAAATGCCGCCCCTGACTTCAAGACTAATGAGCTGCACTCGATGAGAGAAGACATAGCCGTTTTCCCCGCAGAAAGTGATGTAAAATCCGCTCATCAAATAATAGCCCAAACAGATTTATCGATTCCCTCAAGGTCAGAATCATTAATACCTGGCTCCCTTGAAGAAAGCAATAGTTTTCGATTTGGACTCATTGAATATCCTAACCTAAGCAATAACCTAAAAGGAGTGCTGGTAGCATCTACGCTTGTGGACCTTTCTAAGGATGTAATTCCTGTGAGAGTCGCCAACGTGAGTGAAAGGCCAAGGAATATCCGAAAAGGTGAAGTGTTGGCAACTTGTACTCCAGTAAACTGCATCATTAGAAGAATCAATTCCCCCGAGACTGTGTCTTCTGAGTCCTTGACATCGAAGTTAACTGGGAGTGCGCCATTATCGAAAGATCAAAGAACTGCTGCGGAACAATTGGTGGAGGACTTCAAGCATCTGTTTTCATCTACATCGGAGGATGTGGGCAGGACGAATTTAACGTAGCATAGGATCTACACTGGAGAACACCTCCCTATTAAACAGCATCCAAGACGACTACCGTTCGCCAAGAAGGAAGAGGTTGAGACCCTCCTGAAAGAGATGAAGGAGAACGATGTAATCGAACCGTCATCCAGTCCTTGGGCGTCTCCCATCGTCTTGGTCCGAAAGAAAGATGACTCCACCAGATTTTGTGTCGATTACCGACGGCTGAATGAAATCACCAAGAAAGACAGTTACCCTCTTCCACGGATAGACGACACCTTGGATACTCTTTCCGGACACAAGTGGTTTTCGACCCTGGACTTGAAGAGCGGCTACTGGCAGGTTGAGATA
This sequence comes from Uloborus diversus, assembly GCF_026930045.1. Taxonomy (NCBI): domain Eukaryota; kingdom Metazoa; phylum Arthropoda; class Arachnida; order Araneae; family Uloboridae; genus Uloborus; species Uloborus diversus. The sequence goes on from NC_072735.1 coordinate 85,366,052, forward strand.
CACCCTGATGACCGAGAGAAGACAGCGTTTACAACTGGACAAGGCTTATGGCAGTTCAAAGTGATGTCCTTCGGCCTCTGCAATGCACCAGCTACGTTCGAGCGTCTTATGGAGACAGTGTTAAGAGGACTTTCCTACGAATCCTGTCTGGTCTACTTAGACGATATCATCATCGTGGGACGCAGTTTCGAAGAACATCTGGCAAATCTTAGGAAGGTGCTGCAGAAGCTTAAGGAAGCCAATCTGAAGTTAAGCCTGTCCAAATGTAATTTGTTCCGCCGGGAAGTGAACTACCTTGGTCACATCATCTCTTCTGAAGGTGTACAAACCGATCCAGAAAAGGTATCTGCTGTCAAGAGTTGGAGTCGTCCCGAAAACATCCATTAGCTGCGAAGTTTCCTGGGGCTCTGCACGTACTACAGGAAGTTTGTGAAGGGTTTTTCCAACATTGCACGACCTTTGCATAAGCTGACGGAGAGCAAGCAAAAGTTTGAATGGTCCAAAGAATGCGAAGATGCATTTCTACGACTGAAGGAGGCTTTAACATCAACGCCTATTCTCTCATACCCTCAGCCTGGAAAATCCTTCATCCTGGACACTGATGCGAGCCACGAGGGCATCGGAGCTGTTTTATCCCAAGAAATTGACGGCAATGAACATGTCATCGCTTACTGGAGCAAATGCTTATCAAAGTCGGAGCGAAATTACTGCGTCACCGGAAAGGAGTTACTGGCCATAGTGAAAGCTGTAGAACACTTCCATCATTACCTCTACGGCCGAAAGTTTCTGCTTCGGACAGATCATGCCTCGTTAACTTGGCTTTTGAACTTCAGGAATCCAGAAGGCCAGATAGCCAGGTGGATACAGCGGCTCCAGGAATATGACATGGAGATCAAGCACCGAAAAGGGTTGTCTCACGGTAATGCAGACGCTTTATCAAGGAGACCCTGTCCTGAGAACTGCAATTATTGTTCCCGAATCGAGAAACAGTATGGAACGACTAGCCCTACTGCCTATCAGGTGACAGTGACTCCAACATCTTCAGAATCTGATCCATGGAGTGACGACCAAGTTCGAAAAGATCAACTTGAAGACCCCGACATAAAACCAATTTTGGAGTTCATGGATAGTGACAGTCGGCGACCTAGCTGGCAGGACGTTTCCATCTTCAGCCCTGCAACAAAAAGATACTGGGCTTTATGGAACTCACTCCATTTACGGAACGGCGTACTGTACCGAAAATGGGAATCTGATGACGGCAAAACGTCTAGGTGGCAGTTACTACTTCCCCGATCAAGGATTTCAGATGATCTGAAAGAAATACATAGTAGTGCGACTGGAGGACATTTTGGTGTGTTGAAAACCCTCAATAAAGTTCGGGAGCGCTTCTTCTGGAGCAAGGCGAAGGATGACGTGGAAAAGTGGTGCCATTCTTGTGACGCCTGTGCTGCTCGTAAAGGACCGAAGAAGAGAAGCAGAGGGAAGCTACATCTGTACAACGTTGGAGCTCCTTTCGAACGAATTGGGATCGACATCCTGGGTCCTCTACCAAGAACTGCTGATGGGAACAAATACATTCTTGTTTCCATCGACTACTTCACCAAATGGCCGGAAGCATATCCCATTCCAGATCAAGAAGCTACTACCGTAGCAGAGACTCTAGTCCAACATTGGATCTCGAGATATGGAACACCTTTGCTGATTCATTCCGATCAAGGGACGAATTTCATCTCTGCTGTGTTTAAGGGCCTATGTCAAATTTTCGGAATTGAGAAAACTAGGACAACACCACTACACCCACAATCGGACGGCATGGTGGAGAGATTTAACCGCACAATCCTGAATAATCTCTCACTTATGGTATCCAGAAATCAACAGGATTGGGACAAGAAGCTACCTTTGTTCCTGCTGGCCTACCGCAGTGCTGTCCGCGAGACTACCGGATATGCCCCATCTCAGATGCTCTTCGGACGAGAGCTCCGGCTACCTTGTGATCTCGTCTTCGGTCGTCCTCCGGATGCGCCTGCATCGCCTGAGGAGTACATCCAGGATCTCCAGGCCCGGTTGGAAGACGTTCATAACTTCGCACGAGAGCGAATCAACATCGCGGCGGAGAAGATGAAGACCCGATACGACACAAGGTCTACTGGACATGAATACAACGAAGGCGACAAGGTTTGGTTATGGAATCCCATCCGACGGAAAGGTCTTTCACCCAAATTGCAGTCGCATTGGGATGGACCCTACAAAGTCCTTAACCGACTGAATGACGTCGTAGTGAGGATCCAAAAATCACCTAATGCAAAACCTAGGGTTGTACATTATGATCGGTTAGCCCCATACTATGGCCATAGTTCATGAGTATTACGTAAACAACCATGGTTGATAACATAAAAGTTGTAGATAATTTTTGCTTTTAATGTTTAGTAATATTTCTTGTTATTATTGTGTTTTCTGTATCTGTTAGTTATTAATTAATGTGAATATTTGTAAACTTGTGATAGAAGTTCGACACCCTTTCTGGGGATTGTACTGCCCGGGACGTGCAGTCCTTAGGAAGGGGGCAATGTTACAAATCCTGTAAATAGTAATTATTGTAGTAACGTAACCTGTAAATAGTTTCCCGTAATGAATATACAACCCCTTAACATATGGCTAAAGTATACAACCCCCTATTCTTTTTTTTCTTATTTCATTCACTGATTTTATCAATGAAAGTGTAGTTGTAGAACGTTGTAGCATTTTCTGGAATATTTGAGAGATTTCTTTTCGGTGTATATAAGCTGTTAGCGATGGATAAACAGTTAGTTTCGATTGAGATTTCGAACTGAGAGCATTTTTGCTCTGTTTATTGCGAGGCATTTCGCTGTGTTGTTTTCGTATTTGGAAGTAAATACGTGTGTAAACGTTGAGTTTACGGTGTTGTGTGATAATTGCTTAATTGCTGATGAATAATTTAGCAGTTGTTGACGATCTTTCCTGTACATAGTGTAAATAAATTTCCTGTGCTTTTATCAAGAACTGTGTCTTCATTTCAAGAAAGTGGAAGTCGCACCGAATCCGTTACAATAACTTCGATACGGCACAAAATATCCAAACTATGAATGAGAAGCTTTCGCGCGTATTTTTAGTAAATAGAAAGAAACAATATTTTTTTTTTTTTACACCCAAGGCCAAGACAACAACCCAATGCGCATTTTATCTCTTTCTTCATTTTGCACAGGGCGTCTGTTGAAATTTTCATCTCGAATTCTTTAAGTTTTTTTTCTTTTATTTTCATCTTGGTAAAGAAAAGTCGAATCATTTATTTAGCTTGACAAAATTCCTGATTTTAAGCAGCTTGGTTTCTCATCTGAAAATTGGTGAAAACTCATTTGTTTTTCTTTTTAGTTATCACTTTTCTCAGCATTCTTCTCACATAAGTGTGAATAAATCTTTTATATGTTCAGAATGTGTGTACAAAGCACAATGATTAATTAATTCTCATTTTTTATGCTAAAATGGAGTCGCTAGCATTGCTCACTGAATCAAATGAAAAATTTATTAAAATGGAAATCTGTTGCAGTGAAACATTTTGAATGCCTTATCAGTTGAAAAAGTTTGGGGAGGAAGAATTTGAAAGATTCTATTTGTTAAAATGGGGGAGAAGAAAATCCATTTGCTTCGTCAATAACGTACAGCTTATTATTACTCTCGTGCCCCATATATAAAAATTTCTCTTTATCCTGATCAGAAATGAACTCTCTCAAAGCCAGACGTTTACGGATTATTTTTCCAATAAAATTATTTTAACTCATGAGAACCTAAATTTTACGCAATGCAAAGTCTTAAATTATGAAAATTGCGTTTTTTTCTGCTGACCAGCGTTTTTATTTATTTACTTATACAAAATCTTCACAAAGAGCTTATCACTTTATCTACTTACTAGGAAAATCAGGGCCGGATTAAGCCAGCGCGGAGCCCGTAGCAAATGTTTTTAAGAGGCCCCCGTTTTCGAATGATATAGTAAACAATATAGCACTTCATCATGGAGACGGGAGGTGTACTTATAAGATGCATGAATACATAAATGTGGATATAGTTTTACAGCATCACGATGGTTATGTTCCCCTTCTATTGCCCCTCGTCTTTCCGTTACTACACGTTTTTAACTTTTAATGCCGAAAACGATGTAAAGGTTTTTGGACGATGTAAAGGGAGAGGGATCCGGGGGCTTACCCCCGGAAAATTTTCGATATTTTAACTCTAAAACATCAATTCTAACGACCCCTGATCACATTAGGAAGGGAAGATTCGGAGGCCATTATTTGGAGAAACTGAAGTCAAAGAACGCGATTGCATCCTATCATAGGTAAGATCAAAGGAAAAAAATTGGGTTCACAGCGATTCTCCAGGCAATTTTTTAAAATTGAAGTCTTAAATAAAACTGTAGATTATCCTTAATGATGTTGTAGAGAGAGGAAAGAGTGGTGTTCAAGGAGGTCCCATTGGAAAATTTTTGAATTTATTATCTGAATTATCTCTTTTTTTGAATCTATTAATCTAAAAACACAATTTTAAGCAAAAATTCTCGAAGTTATATACTCTGAAATGTTATTTTTTTACGTCCTTTCGTGATTTTGGGGTGGAGTTCGCGAAAGCCATCCCCTGGAAATTTTTCGAAAGTGAAGTTGTGAAAACGTGATAGGTAGTAGGCCATTGCGGGTTACGTTTCGGTATGGGATGGGGTCAGGCACTCTCCGAGACTAAAGCCCTGTATCCGTCTCTTAAGTGGCGACACACTTTGATCTATGCACTGCTTGCCGCTTTCGACTGCGATTGGAGGTGGGCAATCACGTGGGCTCAGTCCGCCATTTTGTGTCGCTGCCTGTGTGATTTCACTGTGCGAAATACCTTCTGTGCGGGATATTTTCTCTTTGCTCTTCGCAATTTTCATCAAAAGCTATTTTAAATGTGACGATGTCTTGGTGTAGTGCATTTGGATGTTCAAACAGTTCAAAATCGGGTCACAAGTTGTATCGATTACCTATGGGTAAATGAAATGAAGTGCCGCCTCATAGATTATGTAAATATTTTATCATAAAGAACTGACATCTATTTTTTATTTCAAATTAATTTTAATACATCTACCTACTCCATGTATGTATCATGTACTTTTCGCACATTGCTTAACGTAAAAAATAGTTTGTGTGTAACATCATTTCAAATTTCAAACACTTTTCCACTAATAGTGAAATACTGTTGAAAATACAGATATATTCTGTTTTTCAATTCAATTCTGTGCAATTTCAGATACTTTTTGAAACTATTGTTGAAATCGTAATTTTTTTTTTTTTTTTACTTTTCATGAAAATGTCTGATAGTTTGTTGATTTTTATGGTATGATAAGGATATTCACTAAAATCATATATAGTACCTTCAAATATTGTAAAGCTTAACTATGAAATGGCACCTAATAAATTGCTAGCAGCGGTAAAATATTTGCCCTGTTTTTAAAACTGAAAGTTCTGAGTTTAAGAGAACAAAGCCGTCAAAATTTAAATATGCTAATTATTTTTATTTACTTCTAGTGTAAATTTTCTATTCTTTAGTTATTTTCAAAATGTCTCAATAACTGTAGCAAAATTGTTTTAAGAAAACATAGTTTTGCTTTTAATTGTGTCATAGACATGAGTTTCAGTGTGTTGCCAAGTTAATTATTCCTCTATTTTGTGCTAAAATCTCAAGATATTAAAAATGTGAAATTATTTATTAAAAAATTAAGCTTTTTTGAGATTGCAGTAACATATAACTCAAGCCAATTTATACAATTATATGAAGATTTTTTTTTAATTTTTATTTTTATTTATTTTTATTTATTTTATTTATTTATTTATTTATTTATTTATTTTTTTTTGTCCGGAAAAATGCTGTTTTCGTTTAATTATTACTTCGACGCAAAAATTTTTCAATAAAAAAATATATATGATTTATTCTAGAGTCTGTTGATTTATTAAAATTCATTATTGCAATTTATAACAATTCGTCAAAGATGTAATCTGCACTCCTTAATTTGAATTCCTATTGGTATCAAATGATTCAATTTATATTATTTTTTTTAATATTGATTTAAAACTGGTTAAAATACTTTATTATGATTTTGTTGATTTTTTAAGAACTAGAAGTATCTTTAAAAATCTGGTTTAAATGAAAAGCATTTTTTAATGTAAAATCGTCATGAGAAACAAGCAAGTGTTGGTAAAATGCAAAAAAAAATAAAAAAAATAATAATAAGAGTCCGGCTGAAAATAAACCTTATTAGTTAAGGCAAAAAGAAATTTTGCAATTTTTTAGATGTGAATAATTTTCCATTAGAAAACTACACACATTAGTAATATAAATGATACATGAATAAGTTCAAACTCTTGCCCAAGTTACAAACAATTCATAACGTAGTTAATTTAGCTCACTACGTTTCTACTACACCAAATTTCTAACAATAAATCGCATATTCTAAACACTTCAGGTAATTTGTAACTCAGAAGATCTTTATGGTGGAAAAAAAAAAAGAAATTACTCCTAAAAATATCGAAAATTCCTACGAAACACATTTTTACTAATATGCGGTTTAATAATAAAAAATACATTTTATTAAGATAAAATTCAACATTTTTGTACGTATATTGTCAATTACATAAATTACCCTTAAAAACCTGCAAACATTCGTTGATAAAAAGATAATTTTCAATGAGCGAAACTCTGTATGTTTCTACTATTGAGATAGGGAAAAAGTTGCGGAACGACACAAAATGGCGGACGCTGGAGCGTGTCGCCACTTAAGAGACGGATCGAGGGCTTTATCCGAGACAACCCGGAAAATTTTCGAAGTCAAGTATATTTTAGACCATTGTTAACAATGTTGGAGGAGGAGAGGTACACTCACATTGAAATTTTTCGAAATTATTGTCCAAAATACACATTTGTAGGTCACCTTATTAGACGACGTTGTAGAACGGGATTACACCCATGGAAATTTTTCGAAACTGAAGTTCCAGAAAGCAGTTTTAGCGGGTTTTCGATTATGTTAAACAATTTTCCTCCTGAAAATCTCTGAATTTCAAGTTTGAATAAAAAAGTTTTCGGCTACCTTTGGTGATGCAAAAGAAAGGGGTTAGGTTCGGGGCATTTGTGGCAGCTTTTTAGTTCCCTCCCACTCAGAGGAAAAAGCTAAAAACGATATTTAAAGTCTTTCTTCTACACATATTTATTTTAGTTCATCAAAAATAATATTCTCTTGACAATTCATTTATTTCGCTCAGCGTAAGTGTGAAGTCTCAGCATCTTCTTCTTTTCTTCTATCATCCTTATATATTACTAGCAAAAATACCCGGCGTTGCCTGGGTCAGTAATAATTATTAGAAAAAATCGTTACTTGCTTTTGTTTTCTGTTTTAAGTGAAAGAATTTAAAACACATCTTTTTGACGTGATTAAATATCGAGTTTCTTCCTTACCCATAAAACTAAAATAGCAATATGTATAAAGAACAAAGTAATATTGATTTAGAAACGAAAGCACTATATTTAAGCATATACAAATTTAAAAAACATGAAATTAATCTTCTCATATTTAAAAAGATGAATCTGTTGATACTTTTTTTTAGCATGGAGTCTAAAACCTTCTCTGTATGGCTAATGAAGTACGAAGTGATTAAAAAAAAAAGTAGCTGCGCTCGTAATCCCCTTATACTTGCTTTAGTTATTTCGGGAAATTTCAATCATTGTGGCTCTTGGTGCGATTTTACCGAATTTGCGAAAGTCGTTTTGGGGTACCTTCGATGATGCTCCCCCATTCTTTCCTTAGTTTGTAAAACGATATGATATTAATTTTCGTTACAGAGATATCGTCGCCAGATGCTGAGATATTTTTGGTCACCATAAAATGGCGCTAAACGGTTTCATCCGAAATGTTACCAAAATAAGTAATAAAATTTGGTGATTGTTTGAAATTGTGCTAAAAGGAAAATTAATGGAAGTTTTTGTGCTGTTTATGGATTTGCCTAATTTAGTTGCTGGATTATTTAACACAGTAAAAAAAGTCTTTTGAAAATTCTTTGATTGGCGATATTTTGTTTACATGGTGAAAGCTGAGAAACATTATGGCGTAGTCTTCGGCTTCAAAAACAGCAACGTTGAAAAAACTGCCAAATGCATCAGCTACGGAAATCTTTCTGCAAAAATTTTGGCGATCTGCTGGTTGTTTGGATAATGAGTAAGTGTTCAATCAGCATAAATAATAATAAAAACCATTAATTACATTAAAGTTCCGTTTAAATGGAAAATCATCAGCCAAATCATGTATTATTTGCCAATTTTGTGCAAAAATCTTACTTCAAGATTTGACTTGAGAAAAGCCTTGAACAATCACGAAAAGCAAAGAAAGTCAACAATACAATAATTGTCGCTGTCGACTGGGAGTTGAGATGATACACTAAATACTGTATTGAGTTGAGGAAAGCCTTCGAACATGGATCTAAAAAGCTCATAACTCGTTTTTTATTCTACTTAGAAATTTCGAACAGGTGCCATCTTCAGCAGAAAAATCAGAGCTTTCGATGGACATATAATGTAAATATGTGCAAGTATTTTTTCATCCCAATATTAGAGAATTTATACAAAAATTGTGTTTTATTGCCCCCCTAAGGGGGTTTTGCCCCCCATAACGGGACGAAAACTACCCTATGTGTTATTCTGATGCATAAGCTATATTATTGTAAAGTTTCATCAAAATCCGTTCAGTAGTTTTTGCGTGAAAGAGTAACAAACATCCATCCATACATCCATACATCCATACAGACAAACTTTCGCATATATAATACTAGCATTCCCGTACCCGGCATTGCTCGGGTAATGGAATTAGCAGGGGTTAACAGTGCTTGGTGCACTTAGTTTCGAAAATCCCGTATAATAATTACTTATTACCTATAACGTTTTCAAATTTGGGGAGGATCCCGGGGCCCCTGGACTCCTTATATATATATATGCCCTTGTCCTTAACCGATCTTTAACTGTTATTAACGATCCTTTTACAGTATTGATTATCTTTGCAAACAGAGGTCATCCACATTTTATTGTTATACCTATGTTTAAGCTAGAACTTCTTTGTATACAACATTTTTAGTTTTTTTTTCTGGTGCTAAAATTATTAAACTGCTTGATGAACTGGCTTTGGAGCAAGCTACATAACATTGGTTGTGTGAAAAAAAGTCTTCTCTTAAATCGATCCCTGCTACTTTTAATGTCTGTCCTTGTGACTTATTAATGGTTATTACAAAGCAAACTTTAACAGGAAACTGCACTCTTCTAAATTCAAAAGGATAGTCTGCCTGTGATGATGTTCTTAAAAACTTCGTTTCTAGTTTTGAAAAAATAAAAGCAAAAGACAGAAACATTATGATTTGACTTGAGAAAAGCCTCGAAGAATCACGTGAGAAACAAAAACAATATCAAATTTATAGTTCGCTATCGACCAAGAGTTGAGATGAAGTACTGAATAATGATTTGAATGGAGGAAAGCCTTCGAAAATAAGGGATTTGAATTTCAATGACAGGTTTTTAATTTCGCAGAAATTAAGGGGTTTTAATTAATTTCTCCCGAACTAATTGAGGTTTCGAAAAATCCTTTCTTAGTGGTTACTTTTGTAATCATGCGGACATGCCTGCCAAATTTCAAGTCTGAAGCTTCAGCGGTTTCGGCTGTGCGTTGATATATATATGTATATATGTATATATATATCTTACTAATATTATATATGCGAAAGTTTGTCTGTATGGATGTATGGATGGATGTATGGATGTTTGTTACTCTTTCACGCAAAAACTACTGAACGGATTTTGATGAAACTTTACAATAATATAGCTTATGCATCAGAATAACACATAGGGTAGTTTTCGTCCCGTTATGGGGGGCAATAAAACACAATTTTTGTATAAATTCTCTAATATTGGGATGAAAAAATACTTGCACATATTTACATTATATGTCCATCGAAAGCTCTGATTTTTCTGCTGAAGATGGCACCTGTTCGAAATTTCTAAGTAGAACAAAAAACGAGTTATGAGCTTTTTAGATCCATGTTCGAAGGCTTTCCTCAACTCAATACAGTATTTAGTGTATCATCTCAACTCCCTGTTGATAGCGACAATTGTTGTTTTGTTGACTTTCTTTGCTTTTCGTGATTGTTCAAGGCTTTTCTCAAGTCAAATCTTGAAGTAAGATTTTTGCACAAATTGGCAAATAATACATGATTTGGCTGATGATTTTCCATTTAAACGGAACTTTAATGTAATTAATGGTTTTATTATTATTTATGCTGATTGAACACTTACTCATTATCCAACCAGCAGATCGCCAAAATTTATGCAGAAAGATTTCCGTAGCTGATGCATTTGGCAGTTTTTTCAACGTTGCTGTTTTTGAAGCCGAAGACTACGTCATAATGTTTCTCAGCTTTCACCATGTAAACAAAATATCGCCAATCAAAGAATTTTCAAAAGACTTCTTTTACTGTGTGAAATAATCCAGCATCTAAATTAGGCAAATCCATAAACAGTACAAAAACTTCCATTAATTTTCCTTTTTGCACAATTTCAAACAATCACCAAATTTTGTTACTTAATTTGGTAACATTTCGGATGAAAATGTTTAGCGCCATTTTATGGTGACCAAAAATATCTCAGCATCTGGCGACGATATCTGTGTAACGAAAATTAATATCATATCGTTTTACAAAGTAAGGAAAGAATGGGGGAGCATCATCGAAGGTACCCCGAAACGACTTTCGCAAATTCGGTTAAATCGCACCAAGAGCCACAATGATTGAAATTTCCCGAAATAACTAAAGCAAGTATAAGGGGATTACGAGCGCAGATACTTTTTTTTAATTACTTCGTACTTCATTAGCCATACAGAGAAGGTTTTAGACTCCATGTTAAAAAAAAAAAGTATCAACAGATTAATCTTTTTAAACATGAGAAGATTAATTTCATGTTTTTTAAATTTGTATATGCTTAAATATAGTGCTTTCGTTTCTAAATCAATACTACTTTGTTCTTTATACTTCTTGCTATTTTAGTTTTATGGGTAAGGAAGAAACTCGATTTTTAATCACGTCAAAAAGATGTGTTTTAAATTCTTTTACTTAAAACAGAAAACAAAAGCAAGTAACGATTTTTTCTAATAATTATTACTGACCCAGGCAACGCCGGGTATTTTTGCTAGTATATATATGTTATCTCAGGACATTGATTTTTATATATTAAGATTAGTAAGATTTCTGTAGCCTGTTTTTTGTTTCCACGCGAGATCTTCCTCAATTCTTGATCGATTTCTTTGATTTAAAACTTATTGTGCAGGCTACTGACGAAAAATAGACCCACGGTCTAAAAATAGTTTTTTTCTGTCAAAAAAAACCTTTTTTAAGGAACAAGAATGAGGTTTTCGGTTAAATTTATAACTTTAACTTGCACTATGATTGACAGAGCTGAATAGCTCGATTGGCAGAGCGTCCTCCTGGTAACCAGGAGAGTAAGTGTTCGGGCCCATGTCCGGACAATCTGCATCGAAAAATTAGAGAAATATCACGCATTACATGAACACTTAATAACAATGAATAACAAGAATGAGGCAATAGATGAGATGGAAACGCTCCTTGCTGTTATGAAAACTTAATGCAACATGAAGCTAAATTGATTCTCGGTTGTAAGTTTTTTTTTTTTTAAGCTTTGGCTCTGGTAAGAAAATTAAAGCATAATGTAAGCGAAAATATTAGTATCGGTTTAAGATTTCAGACTGCAATGGAATTGTTTTTTGTTCATGAAAAAATAATAAATCGTACATTGAAATATGGATTCTCTTCTAATGAGTTCTTGGCTCTTTGTACAAATAAAAAAAATTGTTTCCTCAATTTGAAGGGTAAAATATATATATTTTTTTCTTCTTTTTGCAAAAAAAAAAAAAAAAATAGCCTATCACATTTTTACTACATTTGAAAAGCTACGCTTAAAAAAGAACTTAATTCAAATTATTTTATATTTCAACCGTACTGTTAAATGATGAACACGTGCTGCCATCTAAGCTATAACGGTTCAAGCAGCCTGCGATAACAAATTGTAAAAATTTTCAAAAATAAAAACACTTCTCTTCAATACCTTATCTTATATATTATTTCTGTGGATTATTTTTTGTCAGCATGCGAGATCTTTCTTATCTCTTGAAGAAATTCCCCCCTCATTTTAAAACTTATCAGGCTGGCTAACGACGAAAATTAGACTTACCGTCTAAAAATCAAGTTTTGGGAAACGCCCCTTTTGTCGCAAAACCTTGATGCAGCCTGTAGTTCTTATGCAATTTTTTTTTAAAGAAAAGTTCGAATGTAATTTTTTGCGTCGCTATCGGCAGGAAAAAAAAAGTAAAATTAACCTGTGTGTGTGTGTGTTTTCTTGTTTTTTGATAAAGCTTAAAAGCACTGGACTTAGTTGTTCGGTTAAATTGATAAGTTTTTTTCGGCAGAACGTTCGGCTATAAACTATCTGAACTTCGGGCAAGCTCGAGCTGTCCGACATAATAGCAAATTTACATTAATATTACGCACTACATGTCCTCATAACATACAACAGATAACACACGTAATAAAATAAATGCAGTGGGAATGCTACTTGGTGTTTCGACTCCTTTATGCTGGCTACAGTTATCTTTAAGATAAATTGACTGTTAAGCGAAGGGTGTTCTTCCTTTTTTTAAAGCTTTGAATACGTCCAGACCACTAAGCATAATGTAAGCATAAAAAAAGTATTAGGTTTACCTCAAGGGAATCCTTTTTGTGCTGAAAAACATTTTCATTGTGTGTTGAAATGTAGATTTTTCTAATTACTGTGTTCGACCTTTTGTACAAATGAAAAAATACTACGCCAAATTGAAACTACGAGTTTCACCCAGTAAACCTTTAATTATTTATTCGAATACGATATAAAACATTAAAATTATTATCAACTTCATTAGTAAGAAATCATTTTCTACTCCTCTGCTTTCGGCTGAAAAAAAAATTGTCTACGTTCGAAAAATTACACTTAAAAACGGATTCAGTTCAATTTGTTTTGGTTTTTAATTTTAAGTGTTCGATTAAAAGAAAAACATGTGCGGTCATTTAAGCCGTAACAGTTAGAGCAGCCTGCAATGGGAAATTGCTCAATATTCAAAAATAAAAACACTTATTTTCGATCGAATCGTTTCAATCGCTACGTGAGATCTTCCTTATTCTTAAATAAAATTCCATGTTTTACGAATACTTTTAAATCATATCATGCTGGCTAATGACAAAACATTTTTTTCCGGCAAAAAGCTTTTTTTCAGTTTTTTTATTACGCTGTCTTTATGAACGATATTCACAAAAATATTTCTGGGAACATGAACTGTTTTGCTGATGATGTCAAAGTTATGGGGACTGTAGAAAATGAAGAACAAGCAAATCAGCTGCAAGAGGATCTAGATCATATTACGGAGTGGGCTGATAAATGGGGTATGACTGTTAATGTTGGGAAATGTCAAGTGCTACATTTAGGGCATGGAAATAAGTGTACAAGTTATTATTTGCAAGGTTCAGTCATTAGTCAGGCAGACAAAGTTACTGATCTGGGGGTCCTAATATAAGTCAGGATTTAAAGTTTAGCCAACAGTGCAGCATTGCTAGCAACAAAGCCAATAAGATGCTTGGGTTCATCAATAGATCTATTTCAAATAAATCTAAAGAAGTTCTTCTGCACTTATATAGAAGTTTGGTAAGACCCCATTTGGAGTATGCTGTTCAGTTTTGGTCTCCTTATCTTAAGAAAGACATTAATGTATTGGAAAAGGGTTCAAAGGCGGGCTACAAGGCTAATAAGTGGACTTTCCCACTTAGATTATGATTCCAGGCTTAGAAGGCTAAAAATGTACAGTCTTGAGCAAAGAAGAGACCGAGGGGACATGATTCAGCTGTTTAAATTTATTAAAACGAAAGATGTTACGGGGCTAAAGTTTAGCACTGAAAACAGGACAAGGGGTCATTGTTTTAAGCTATTTAAATCTCAGGCTAACATGGATATTAGGAAAAATTATTATTTTATCAGGGTAGTGGAACCTTGGAACAGCTTACCGGAAGAGGTGGTAATGAGCAAAGGAGTAGACAGTTTTAAGAGGGCCATTGATCTTCACTGGGGATTGTAAATTGACTAGGACCAGTCTAGCTGGGCCCAGAGCCTGTTGCTGGTCGTCACTTTTGTATTTGTATTTGTATTTGTATTCGAAAAGCAACCCCCCCCCCCCCGATAACGTCTCCAGTGATAATCTAAAACCACGGTTTGAAACTCGAAGTCATAATTGTTTCCGGAGGAGTTCAGACCGTCATCCCTTTCTCTAATCTTCTGACGTAGCTTGAAATTTTGTTTTCAGCTATACCATGGGTCGATCCCTCAAACCCTTTCCTACCCAAAGATAGCCCGAAATTGACTTCAGTTTTGAGAACAATTTCAGGAAATAACCCCTTCCCCTTTCCTTTATTGTTATGAAACAACCAAAACTCTCTCTCTCTCTCTCTCTTTTTTTAGGTTTGAATAGCTGAAAGTTTTAGGGCCCAAACTCCCTTAAAATTCTTAAGGTACCTTAAAATTGACTTCATTTTGAAAAAAGAAAAAAAAAAAAAAAATCCAGAAAAATACAATTCTCCGTTTTCCAAACTTTGCCAAAAATTGTAATTTTTAGGTCAGTTTTGAAACTTTTCTGACCCAACAGAACTTTTTCTTCTTCCAATAAGAAAGATCAAACAAAATTTTGTTTTTAAGATTTCAATTGGGAGAAATTTCTGGAAAGCCATCTATCGAAAAAATAAGATTTTTAATTTACCTGAGCATTTGAAAAAGCTAAATCTAAATAAAAAGAGAAAGATAGAGAGAAATTTAAATGGGTTAAGGTACGGAAAGTAATTTTTTTTTCTGAAATTTTTTTCTCATGGCGCGGGGTCCCCAGAAGCGCGGGGCCCGTAGCATTTGCTACTTCTGCTCTATGGCTAATCCGGCCCTCAGGAAAATCACCCACAAAGCTTTTGCTTCTGGACATTGTACGTGACAGGAAAGATTTACAACACAAGAGAAAGAAATAACACCCATAGCACCGGCAGGAATCGAACCCATGTCCTCCGGTTTAGAACACGAAGCGTCTACCACACAGGCCTCAGCCAGCTTTTTTAACACACAAATCTTCCGCGAAGGTTCGAAACTGCGTGCTCTAAATAAGTTCATTCTTCATTGAGAAAAACACGTTTGCTTTTTTGAAATTTTATCATTATTATTATCATTATTAATTACACTTCTAACAAGCCATTTATGTTTTACTACTAAAATTCTTGAGAGTATCTGGCAACAAGCTAACTGTTAAAACGCCATAATTTGTGTTTTTGGGGAAGTTGTTGGGGTTTGTTTGTGTGTATGTTTACAAGGTATGTTGAAATGCTTAGTTGCGGTTGAAGATTTCGCATTAAAACATAAGTACTTAAACGAGGTAAGAATCAATTTTAAATGTTTTCAGTAGAACTACCAAGTGTTGGTACCGACTGTAATACAAGATCAATTTCTTATGGTTGTTATATTTTCTCTTGAGTATTACCCTCTTACATTTATATCGAAGATAAAAGCGTTTCCTATTGCAAAAAATGTTCAGATTTATGCATTGCATTCATTTGTGACAATCATCGTATGGATATTTTAGTTATTATTTTTTTTGCTGCATCGGTTGATGGTGCTAGTAGCGTTAAATGGACAGCGCTTCCAAAGCGATAGGCTTTTAAAATTACAATAAAAACAATTTTTGCAACAGTCCAATCAAATTAATCAGTAATGTCTGGTCTATTGTTTAAATTAAAACGCTGATTTCAACGAATATAATTGCTCTTTTTTCTGAATTTATTTGTTTTTCTGCAATTTTATTATACGCTGACACGAACCCGGGATTGATCCTGGTTTTATTTCTATAGTTCCCATTTTGTGAGAAAACGAAAGATTTTTGTGAAGTTTCTGTATTTTTGTTTTAAAAAAAAATATTGCTTATTTCCCTTTTTCCTGGAAAAAAATTCTTTCAGGTAAATATTTGAATGTTTACAACAGTTAAAATTTTAAATGTTAAGATGGTTTTTTTCTCTGAAAAATCTCTTATGTGACACACAATAATATTCTTTCAGCAACTATAAATATTGAAGAAAAGTATTTAGAAATGGATTCTCACTGGCGAAGAGGAAACCATCAATACAAAAAGTTGTGAAAGTAATTTCTTTCTTCTTTTTTTTTTTCTGATTTGGAGAGAGTTTTAAAAATAAATATTTCATTCAAAAACAAACAAAATAATAAAGCAATTAAGCACAAATTGTTTGAAACTCTATCAATTTCTAAATAAAAAAAAGCAGTTCCCATTAACTTTTTAAAATTCAATTAACAATAAATAAATTAATTAAATAATCAGATCAAACAACAAAATTAGTTATCCTAAGCCAGTATGTATCAAAATAACTTCCATCCTTTCAAATGATGGATATATATTAGCAGGATATAAAAAAAAAATCTCAAAAACCGTCGTTTGAAAAAGTTGCTTTTAAAATTAGTAATTAGCTAACATGATATGATTGTGAACATTTTGGGAAAGGCTACCATACAATCATCATCACTCTTCTTTGTTTATGACATCATCTTCATACTTTTTTTTTTTAGTCTTTGAGTTGAATTTTTTCAGTGTCATTGCTTGCTTTCACTCATGTTTCTTCCAAATCATCAAATTTTTGTGCAAATTCATTTGAAACTTCATTAGATTTCAGAGTAAAAGTTCTTACTTTTGAAAATTGCTCACTTTTGAAATATGAATCACGTTTTAAAAGTTTTTTTTGAAAACTCTTGTGTTTAGAATCTTTTGTCCATTTTACCCTGTCACTCATTTTCAATCGATTCCGAGGCCTTAATTTATAAGGAGCAAAGTTTTAAATATAAAAGTGAGAAAACATACGGCAGTCATTTTTAAGAGGCCACAATTGAACAAACTTGAGTGTACTAATGCTAGTGGAAACCCCAATCAACTCCAAGTTGACACTTGTCACCTTTAGCTTTTCTCCAGCCATCACTAGGGTGGAAACTTCACATTGACTAATTAATTACTATACTTGAAAAATTGTTCATTTTCATGATTATAAAAGTAAATATTATCTATTTAATAACAAAGAATTGATTCACTACAGAAAAATAAATAATACTGATATTTATTTTCAAGAATTAAAATTAAAAAAAAAAGTTGAAGTAAAATTTTGCTACCCCTAAAAATTTGCCGCCTACTATGCCCATTGGGAAATTCAGCCCTGTTCAAAAGCTGTTGGTAGACATGGTCATTTTAAAAAAACGTAAGTCGAATTCTATATAACATGGAAGTTCCAAATACATTCTATCAGACGTGGGAAATATTTTCTTTATTTTGGTATTAAATTTTAAATTTTTTAAATCTGTTTTCCTTGCAAAAATCACGAAAAACCTTTTAGAGGTTTTTAATTAATATCTTCGTCAATTAATGTCATCCAAAGACACAACCTAGCTAAGAACACTCTCGATCAACTCTCCTTTCGCATAAATTTTTTTTTCAAAATCGGTCCATCCGTTTAGATGCTAGAGTACCACAGATACACAGACAAGTCAAACTTATAACCACCTTCCTTTGTGCTTCAGGGGTTAAAAAGAAGGACAGCAGAAAGTTCTTTAAAAATTCAAGAGACCTTGCCTTTTACAGAATCCTCAACCATGGGCATGAAACTAAGAATACAACTGGCAAAAGTTAAAGATGAGTGCCCAGAGGTAAAACGTCAATAGGGAACCACAAGAATTGCTTACAACTGAAAAATCAGATGAATTGTTCAATGCAACTGTCATCTATTGGAATAATGTTGAAATCCCTGTGCCAATATTGGAAGAAATGGTGCATGTTGTAAAGAAATGATGCATGAATAAAACTCCTGGAAGTGATGGTGTCAAAGCAAAACTCCTGAAGATGACAGGACAAATTTACAAAAACTCATTTTACAAATTTGGAGAAAAGAAGAAGTTTCAAAAGACTGGAAATTTAGACTAAGTATATATATCTACTAGAAGAAAGATAATTTGGCTGACAGTATCAAAGATGCATCACTCTTCTATATGTTACTTACAAAATTATTACTTGTCTTCAACTTTCAAAAATTAATCTCTTTCTCAGAAAAAACTTATAGGCTGTGACAATCTCTGTAACTCATGGCAACAAAGAGGGTGCTACAAGGAACCGTTTTTTCCATTACGTTGCTTTTGATTGGTGGATGCAGGGGTTCCGTTCAGCGCCACTTGCGGTCAAAATTGGCAACAATGAATCAAAAATACTTGGATAACTTTGGAATATTGATATTGAGTGGTGGATGCATGAGCGGATCATAGTTGCATCGGTTTAACACAGAAAAGTCATAAATTGTCAAGGTCCGTTAAGCGTCAGCACCATCTAGTGGGGCCATGAGCTAAGCAAAGAATACCATTAAAATTAATTAATTTAATTGAAGTAACCCTAAGGGACTGCAGTGATTGTGCAAAACAATGTGACTGAAGACTTTGATATAAATGCTGGAGTTCTATCAAGATGATGTACTCTCTAAATTTGGAGTATGTTATTTGGCAATTTAACTTGGCGTACAAGGAAATATTTGCAACAAAACTTCTCAGGTCTGCACTTCGGCTAATAATCTGATTTTAAGCAACAGGTTAGTACTAACCTGGATAATGACCAAAAAAGATGAAAATGATCTGCTTGTTTTTGAATAAAAGGTATTTCGAAAAATAATTGGACACCAATTAATGATAAGAGGCCAATGAAGAATAAGGTGTAATTTTGAAAATGAAAGATCTAGGTAAGAAAAAAATTATTAAATCGCAGCACCTCTCATGGCAAGGATATATTGAAAGAAGAGATGGCAATTATGGCCTGAAAAAGATTTTGGACACCTATGGAAACTAAACCCTGTGGATGCCCAAAGAAAAGATAAAAAGACAGTGTACTTAACGACTTATTTTTCATGAAAATTTGCAATTAAAGGACAAATCCAGGCAATGGGTTGTGTGGGAAAAAATTGTGAAGCAAGCAAATGCCCACCAAAATCTGTAGAGTTCAAGAAAAAGCTTACAAGAAAAATAATAATTTAGCATATTCCTTGATTGAAAGAAGGTGCATTTTTTAAATTATAAAGTGCAGTATAACTCCAATCAAGCGATGGCCAAGGGACTGGAAAAAATTATCATTAAATCAAGGAGCTTATACATTTAATGCAGCTAAACCCGAACCAGTGAAATGTGTCATTAAATTGATGTAATCGCTAAATCAGGTATTGTTAAGTTGAAGTTATACTGTATCCTTAATTTTGTTCAATTTCTTGTGAGCCTTTTGCTCCCATTTAGTCAGCTGATGGGATAGATTTACAATCTGAGCTTTATGTGTCCTGCAAATCTTTGGTTGCCAATCCTAGGTGAAGTGAATCTTTTGAAAGCATTTGAGCTTGTTAAAAAAATGAGTGTGTTATTGCTACAAGAAATTAAAGGAATAGTGTTCTAATGATATTTAAAAAAAATAGTTAATTTAAAAACTTAAGTAACTTATTTTGTGAAAAGTTTGATTTCGATCAGTTAAAAATTCTATGAAAGGTTCGTTTTGGTTGATCTGAATATCAGTGAAAGGTCAGTTTTAGTTGATCGGAATTTTGTGAATTGTTAATTTTTATTTATCGTTTTTTTTCCCAAACATCCATTTGTGCTGATTAGAATTGTTAGAAAGGTACGTAAACCGACCCAAATTTCCTCTTTTAACTTCATCCTAAAATTCCTAAGGGCAATATTTGGTCGGTTTTCAGACCTTTCACGACCTTGCATATCATTATAATTTCAGATCATGATCAGATGCAAATAAGTCACAAACAGGCGAGGTAACCACAACTTCCTCACCAAAGCCATTGTATCTTGATATCGTTGCATGCAACAGGGACTTTCTTGAAAAAAAAAAAAAAAGCAGCAATTTAATAGCTTTCCCCACTGATAAATTGTTGTTTGAGGTTCGAGTTGTTACAGCACCTGAAACTCTGTCCTTAGGTTATCCTGATTCAGGCAGGTGTAGTTTTAGCAAGATCATTCAGTTTTTGGGTAGACATAGGCCAATCATTTCAAAATTTTCCAAGGCAGAGGGTTTGTGTTCAGAACATTTGATAGGGAAAAAAGCAAAATACATACAACAATTCTTTATGTTTCTGAACATCAATGTACTAAGAATGCAATCAATATCTGGTCAACATATTATTTTCGGCATACCCGGCCAACGTAACAGATTTTTAGATATTACGATTATCCTGCAATATATCTGACCTGGAACTATGTTCTGAGAAGTGTGATAAACATGACAAAAAAAAAAAGAAAAATATTATACAATATTCAACATAAAAATGGTATATTACGCAATGTTTATAAAAAAAAGTTAAAATGAAAGGTGGTGTTTGTTTTTAATATGTTCTTAATGTATTATAGGAAAATTGAATGACAATGCTGGAAAGGTTATTTTAGAACTAATTTAGATAAAATGAAAAATTTAGTTGCATTGATTTTCTAATTTTCACTAATTAATCGAGTTGTATATTTTGAATAACTTTTTCTTTAATTCCTGAAGAAAAAATAATGTGCTATCATCTCCATTATCTATACGTCGACTTTAGTTTCAATTGTAATAAGTTAAAAAAATGGTGAATTCAGTATAAGATTACAGTTATTTGATGCTGAAATTAGAAAGAAAATATGATGCTGATGGGAAAATCTAATAATAAAAGAAGAGAAGTGCAAACAAATGACTAAATCATTCATAAAAATTGAAAAAAGAAAAATAGCAAAACATTCTGACACCCAACTTAAGTTCTGACTGGCTGTCCTGCATCCAACCAAACTGATATTCGTTACGTCACTGGCATCTGCTTCGGTAGGGTTCATAATATTTGGAAATAGTTGTTGGAAGCAGGTATTATTTACAATTGAATGAATAATCTGAAAAGGGCTCCAGATCTTCCCTTGGAATTTATAAATTGATGAGGACAATCTCTGTGCATGCACAAATAAAAAAATAAATAAGTAAAAAATAAAATAATAAATTTGTGCATTGCATAAGAATTCTATATCATGTGCCCCAAAGCAGAATACTTGACTATGTTCTGCAACATAAAATTGTTTTACCAAACTTGTTCTGCAAGTACTGAAAGCATTGTTTACACAAGCAACCGTGACCTTTTCTACAAATCAGGAGCCCTAACTCAAAATCGTTTTATACAGGAGGTTTTTTTTTTTTCAGTTTTAAAATTTTGCTGTTGCTATGCATTTCTGTAAAACCTAAACGGATTGAAATTCTCCAAAAATATTTTTATGCTTTCTAAAATGCATAGAAAAAAAGCAAAGATACAAAGTTTTATAAAACTCTGAACCTAGGTTTTTTTAACCACTTTTTTTTGGTTAATTTTACATGGTCTGAAGAAGCAATTAAAATAATGTTTATGAATAAATAAATTACTAAAATAAATAAAATGAGTCGAGTTAGGGTTGCATATAATAAAACACTTCAAAGCTTTCTAAATATTTGAAATTTTTCAGAATGCAAAAGGATTGAAGTCTCGAACAAGACACGCAATTTTCGGCGATGAACATGTTTCAATGTTGGCATGTTTCTGGAGGAAATTACAGTGGTGAAGATTGATTGGGAAAAATAAGGAAAACAGGAACCAAAAACGCTAGAAAAATCAGAATCTTCTCAGATTTACAATATGAAATTTCTGCAGAAAATCTGCAGAAACTGCTAATTTTCTACAAATATCTTCCAACTCAAGATAGAATTTTGCACAAATTCTGAAGGTTTCATTAAGTGGAAAGTAAATCTAAAGTTCCTGCGGATGACTTATCGAATTCAACATTTTTTGCGAGTTTTTCACCAAATTATCCTAATTTCCAAGGATTTTAGACTTTCTTCTAATTTAAAGAAATCTGCAGAATTTGCAAAATTCTATCTTGAGTTGGAAGATATTTGCAGTTTCTACAGAAATTTTACAGAAATCTACAATTTCTGCAGAAAGTTGAGTTTTCCTCTCACATTTGAACAGAATTGTTCTGCAGCTCAGGCATCTGTTTTGTGACGTGTGTCTCAAATTTAGTAGTATTCTGCTTTGGGGATCATGTGTATCTACTTTAGGGGGGTTAAAACTATCTTTTAGAGTAGAAGTCGACAACATTTTCACAAAGTGGAGCACTTTGATTTAAAAGGGAAAGTTGATCTGGACCACAGATGGGGTTTTACAAAAGATTAATATCTTAACAAAGTAGTTTTTAAAATCATCCTCTTTATTATTATTCATTTAATTATTATTATTATTTATTGTTATTATTTTATTTTAAAAATATTTTTTAAAGTAGTAAAGAGTAAAGGAATAATATCATCAAACAAAATAGCAACTAAATTAAGAAATAAAAACACTTGTGTGCTGGATTTATATGCTAAACACAATGTTAATGAGACAAAGTTTTTCAGGAAAATGCAGACATGTGTTTCTGACTTATAAAAGAGCATCTTTTCCAATGCAAAAGAAGTTAATGAAAGAAAATTTTTGGTTTTATTCAAAGAATATTTTTTTTTATCCATTATAGTCATAAAAACAGACTAGGTTTGAAGGTATCTTTTTTATAACTGCACACAACTAATAACTAACTATTAATGTTTCAAGCAGCATTTAACAAAAAAAAAAAATGCATCCAGAGGGGGAAAAATGGGTCAGAAAGAGAAAAAAAACAGCTGGAGTTGACATCAAGAGCTGATTCTTTTTTCATCTGGAAATATGTTTAGTTTTGAAAAATTAGTAAAAAATATAATAAAAGAGAGCTGGCTCAGTTACCCTATCTGCATTTGTAAGATATTTACATGAATAATAATAATTTTTTATGTTTATTCCTGGATTGAAATAAGATGCATTTTCTAAATTAAAAAAATAATAATAAGAAGAATCTGAGTTTGAAATGCACTTATATCTTATCTGTTTTTTAATTTTATTTTTTAAAATTTCATGTTTAGTTTTGAATGAACTAAAATGTGTGGATTTCATAAATTATTTCCCTAAAAATGAGTTAAACAATTGAATGGAGCTTTCCCTTCTGTGAAATACTTCTCTTCACCTTGTAGAGTTTTGCTGTGGTTGCCATGACAACACAGAGTTTCATGCCAGACATGCAGGCTCTGAGCAATGTGCAGCAAAATTCTCCAGTCCCAACACAGCAACAATCCCCTCAAACCAGTATCAGTCAAACAAATCACAGTCAATCAAATCAAGTAAGTTCATTTTTGTTTCTTTCATGTTTAATTTAAAGAGGAATTTATCTTTGCGAAATATTTATCTATCCATTTGTATATGAAGTGTCAGTATTTTTATGTATAGTACATATTTAGTTCTTCAATTGTTGCTCACATTAGTTTTCAGATATTGAAGTTTTTTTTAAAATGTTTAAATGTTTTCTCTCATTAAAATAATATTTTTTTTAGTTCGGGGGATTTTTCCCACTAACTTGTCAATGGCTTTATATGACACTAAAATATTTTTATTTTAAAATTTACTTATTTATTTTTTGCTTTTCATTTTAATTACTTAAATAAAATTTAGACACAATAGGTGCAAATTACTGACACAGGTTGTTGCTTGAAAACCAATTTTTTCGTGCTAGGAAAAATAAAGTTTTTTGCCGAAATGCACAAAGTAAACAGTTTCTTTACCCCCAAAAAGCAATTTAAACAACTAATTTAATCTTTCATATATATTTTTAATTCTGTTTAGAAATGATTTTTGCTTGTTCGTTAGGCTGTTTGATTGCTAAAATTTTCTCTCTATCAATTGCAAATGAGCTGAAGTGTAAGCTTTTAACTAAGATACACCATCAGTTTTATAATAAAATCCTATCTCTTCTTTTGACATTATTTTTAGTTAAAAATGTGATAAAAGACCATTTTAGGTCTGTTCTGCACAGGTCAAGTATTCTGAGACAATTGTTGAATATTTATATCAACTATTTGCCTGATTATCTGTAACATTTAGTTCTTGGATGCTTCACAAACAAAATGTGATACAGTATAATTTTATATATAATGACAAAAGTTTATTTGAAAATTGTATTTCAATATTTATTATGGTAAACTCGATTCTGCTGAATGAATTATTTTTTCTTTCCAATTTTGTGTTCAAACTGTGCTTTTTCAGGGTGGCGACAGATCAGGGAGATCAGGGAAAAGTCAGGGAACTTGATCACTCAGGGAAATATCAGGGAATTTTGAAAAAATAACAAAAATTCAGGGAAAATAGATGAAATGAAGAAAAAAATATTCTTTGCAAAATGAAGTATTTTTATTCCCTACGAGTTTTTCACCAATTATTTGTTTCAAAAAAGTAAAATTAATGCGGTATGATTGTACATTGCCCCATATTTGTGCATCTTTTTTCCTCAAGGTCAAAGTATTCAATCTTAGGATGAGCTTTCTAAGATTGCTTCTGTGTTTGTAAAGTTGTTCATTTTAGCCAGCTTGAATTTTCCTTCTAAGCATTCCATGCTACGTAAAATAAACAACCCTACAGGCAAAGAGGAAGCCGGCAATATTGACTTTGCTCCCTTTGCCTTTACTCATTGTCTTGAAGTATTTAGTATACTGTTATCACAATTTAAAGATAAAATCTTTATTTTTTTAATGACTCTGATAAAATCTTAAAAGTTATCACTTGGCATTTTTAATTTAATAGCTAAAATTAAATTTTGACTGAATTTTTTTTTTTTTTTTTTGCTATGGTATTATTTGCTGTCACTTCAGATTACACGAAGGTTTTTTTTTTTTTTTTTTTCAGAGTTTAAAACTCTTTTATTTTAAGACCATATACATATATATTTTGAAATTAATTATTGTTTTTGCATTTCAATGTTGTTTGTTACTAAAGTAATCTAAGATTTTTTTTCGACAACTAATGAAATCATTTGAAATTGAGTTGTGCACATTAAATCAATATTTTTATTTTTATTAACAGTTAAAATGCCTTATTCATTCATTAAAACCCAAGTTCTTGATTAGAGAATAGCTCAATATGACTGGTTGTTGAAAGATTTCAATTTGTTTTACATAACAATGTCTATTAATAATTTACGTAAGTAAAACTACATTACTTCTATACTTTAACCATCACTTATCATTCTTGCAGCAACAATTATACTGCTTAAAAATTCAGTTCAAGATTATTTCCATTTAAATTTTTTAGTTGCATCTTGATTAGATATGTCTTTAAGAGTGGTTTTGATAATTTCTTAAAATTCTAATGTTAACTGGTTTCTGGAAGTAAAGTATTTGTTTTAGATTTGCTATAAGATTTCTGTGTCGAAAATTTAATGTACTGTTTTTACCAAAAAAAAAAAAGCATCTTTTTTAAAATATATTTTTAATTTACAGCTTAAACCGTTTTAAACACTGCATTGTGTTTAATATGCAATGCTTTTCAAGTAGGGCAAAGAAACAAAACCATTATCATTGGTACCGTAAATCAGGGAAATTTGGTGAACTTAATCAGGGAAAAGCCAGGGAACTTTTTTTCCAGTTCCTGTCGCCGCCCTGTTTTTACTTGCTTTTTATTTTTCATTTAAAAAAATCATTTAGGATAAAAATTTATTTTTATCTAATTCAATGCATGTTAAACCTTGCTGGAAGAAGGTATTGCGAACAACGGAGACGTTTGGTACTTGACATGTCTCATCCACTGGTGTACTTTTTTTGGGGGGGGGGGGGGGGGGGGCATCTGTCCCAAAGGGGTTAAAGCTTGGGAACTTAATTAAGTGAAAAATGCCTTAAAAACTTGTTTTTAGCCCCCAATGCAGAAAGAAAGGGATTATATAAGTTCTGCGGCATTATAGCTCCTTCACCAGATGATCCGATTTTGATGCTTTTTTCTTTGCTCAAAAGGCAACTTTATCAAGATTGCTCTTAGCTAGGTCTCCTCTCTGTAGGACTTTAATTACCAGACATTGCCTTTCTTTTGCAGTTTCAATTGTGGAGACTTACTGGCATGTTTAAAATATTAGTCCCAATCAAAAAAAATTAATTTTTCTGTGTATCATGAAATTTCTTTAGAACTTCCAAGTTCTATAGAAATCTTAATTCGATCCTTTTTTAGCAAATTTCAAATACAATTCTCTTTTTTGATTCACACAATAGGTAGCCATTTCATTGTTAGCAGACAAGAAGAAAAGGCTCATTGACTTAAAAATTTTATCTGTTGCTCTTTTCTACTTGTTAATAAATAAAGTTCTTGTTATTCATCTTTGTACATAGAAAAGGCTTCTAAAAGATTTTTCAGTTTTCCCATTTACTTCTGCATTTACCACTAGCAAAAGTAGTGGTTGTGACTATCTTTCCTTTACAGTGTTCCCCATGTTATATGGATAAAGTTAAAATGTATTTAAGTTTTATATTTCTTTGGACTTGGAAGATTCAACTTAAATGAGGTCAGCAATTAGGGTCCATCCTTTTTAAATTTCACCTTTTAGTATTTATTCCTGTTTTCCTTGCTAAGTACTTTTTGATTTCTGAGCAGGCAACTCACAGCCAAACACAGACATTAGATGTTCGGACCCAGACAGCAGTCAGCTCCTCTCTCCAATCTCAGGGTAGTCAAACCTCCCAGAAATCGCAGCAGAGTCTCCAGGGTACCCTAGGAGGAGCACAGGTGGTCGTGGCAGCTCACTCCTCTCCCATCACTCAGTCACAGCAGCAGCAGGCCGATGCTGTAGTACAGGCCTCACAGTCAGCTCCCCCTTCGCAATTTATTGCTGTTGCAGGTATGATTCCTTTTTTATTTAAAAACATGCTTGAATGAAACCAGACAGTCCAACTATGTTGGAACTCAGGGTACAATATCTTTTGTAGGAAAATAACTGGCAATTTCAAATTACATTGCAAAATCAGCATGAGAGGGTGAGAGGGGGGTATTTAATGCACTATGAGGAAAAATATCTCTTTTAAAGCATCCAAATTACTAAACTTGATAATTAACTGATTATTATAATTTTGATGGAATGTCTAAAATTAATGTATCTCACCTCCAATATTTAGTCATTCTTCTGTTACAATAATATTGACAAGGGCTGGTGAGAAACTTTATAAAAATTGACCAAATGGATGTATTTTTTAGGGAAATAAATTTTATCTTTGTTGCTACTATCTGAAAATATTACATGTATGAAAACATGTAAACTACTATTTTAAATTCTTTTACATACCTGAACTTTAAGTTCACAGAAGTGAGAATTCCAAATAACCACACTTGATTTTTGAAACAAAATCTGTATTTTTGTTTCTCGATGAAAATCTTATTGCTTCTTTACAGCTGAAAATAAATAAGATGTCTGACTTGTATCATGAGAAATAAAATATGATGCCAGTTCTGCCACCCATCAATGTGAAATGACATTTTATGTTTAGAAAATGGAAATGAGAGTTTATTGTGTGACGTAGTCCATTATCCTACTATAACAAACTGAATCACAGTATAAAATTTGAATGTACTTAGATAGGGGGACTCGGGATAAAATGGGTAGCCGGGGTAAAATGGGTATAGTTGCATTTTTCTTGTTTTTATTCTACTGGACAACATTTTTAAAAAATAAAAATATATGATGAAAATGTTTACATATCAGGCAACATTTTGACTTGAGGGAAAAAATTCTAGCAACTCATTTACCAGGCTTAGCAACAGTTTTATTTTTCAGAACACACAAAACAATGCGTTTATAGTGAGTGATAAACTTCTTTCTAGAAAAATTTACAGGAAGAGTTTCGGAAGTTTTTCATTTGGATTTGATAGAAAAAGAATTTTTCTAACAGAAAACTCAAAAAATAAGTAAATTTTAATATTTACAAAAATTTTATAGTACTTTTAGTTGCACGGGGTAAAATGGGTATAGCCAACATTTTCGAGTTAAATACATTGAATGCATGAAGATTAAAAAACTTAAATTATCTTTGTAAGACAAATGTTAGATATTATTCATCTTTTAAACTAAAAGTATGTTTTTAAAAAGTTTTATAAATAATTACTCTTCATTTATTTGTTTTATTTAATTACTATAACTTATGCCAATTAGTACTTAAAGGTATTATATTTTTCGATTATTATCGATATAGTTCATGATTACTGTAGATTAGTAATTTACTGTAAGTTTATTATGTATATGTTTCATTGCTACACATTATAAAACATAGTAAGTATTGATAGCTAATATGCTGTCTTTTTAATTTCCTTTTAAATCCACCAACCCCCATGACCAGAACATAGTCTAAGTACAACCTCACACATAATCACAACAGAATCCTTATGCCTCACACAAAGTTGTACTGAATGACTAAATCCTCCTGCTATACCTCTTGGTTCACAGCCATTTTTTAGCACTGGTAAGGAAATGAAAAATTTACAAAAAAACCAAACCAAACAAAGGTGGGAGAAGTTTTAATTGCAAAGCAGGTGGCTGCAAGATTGTACACGAACAGGCAAGGGACAAAACAAAAGCAGAAAAAATAAATACAAATAAAATAAATAAATAAAAAAAAAAAACATTAACAATAATTGATAAAATAACTAATGAAGTAGAAGTGAAAACTAGTGGTTCTCCTAGTTGTTAATCCCAGCAATTGGCGACAGGACCGTTGTTAAATTTGTGGAATTCATAGGTTTAATCACAGTAGTACCAGCTGAAGGTGAATATACTGAGCAGTTTGCTACAAAATCATCTGCCAAATTATCCTATGTGCTCCCCAAGAAAGATGGCATTGATGTTGTGCAGGCATCATAAAGTTGTAAAAATACTACCTCAGCCAAACCGCAAGTCTTTGCCAATGCGCCTTTTGTTCATAAATTTGGTTCTGTAAACATGTTTTGTGGTTGTTTTGGATTAAAGTTTTTATCCTCCAATGCAATTATACTCAATTAAAAAAAAATTTCTCCATTAGTTATAATGTAGCTCAACTTTTAACAGCATATACCCATTTTAACCCGGTGTATACCCATTTTACCCCAAAGCACAGGGTAAAATGGGTATACACATGGGTAAAATAGGTATACCCCTTTACACTAAATTTAAAGCAAAAAGTTAATACAAACTATGTCCAAATTAGACCTAAGATGCACAATGTATAGACAGGGGCGGACTGGCCAGGTCGGCTAGTCGGGGATCCCCGACTGGGCCAACCGCCGAGTGGGCCACTTTAAGCAATTTTTTTTATTGAACTTAATGCATTTAACTCACATCTAACATCTTTTAAGTGTCATAATAGATGAAAAAATGAAGTTTGTTCACTCTATGGGAAAAAAGTGTTTGGAAGCAGGTTTATTTTTTTTCCATCCTTAGCAGGGGCCAAAGCAAATAGCCGAAATTCACAGGTGCCTATGCTTCCCTCTCTTATCTACTTTCTCTCTAGGTTTTAGAGCTCTGGGATCCATGGCTCCCACATTGAGGAAACGGGAGGGGGCCAGAGAAATTAGGGTCCGACGTGGCTTGAAAAAGGGCCCGGGACGAAAAAAAAGCTTTCAATACTTATATTACTACGTCTATTAACAAAAATTGGCCTGCACCATTAGACAAAGCGGCCCTGGCCCTGCTATAAATGTGTGGGCCATGCTTTGGGGTGTTGATACATGAGCAGAAGCATGCATAAGGTGGGGGGGGGGGGGGGGGAGAAGGAATATGTTGGTCCGGTTCCGAGCCTGAAGGGGGCAGAGTTTTTTTAAATGAGGGGTGAAATATATGTAGGGACGTAGTGGGGGTAAACAAAATGGAGGTGGGCCCTTAAAAGTCATTTGTGACGGACCTCAAAAATTTCTGTATACACCCCTGGTATTCACTGGTTGCGGCAGATTCAATTACATGCTGTCAAACGGCAATCGATTTCATTAGTCTATTGTAATTTCTCTCTATACGAGTATTTTCATCTTAGAATCGCATCAGGAAAGCAAGTCTGGACTGAATCTGAAACAGGACAAAATTTCGACTTAGAAGGGAGAGTTCCTGAACATAGCCGGATTTAAGCCTGAGCTCCAGGGAAGGCAGGGGGCGGGGAAGCAAGATTTTTTTTTTTTTTTGAGCAGCATTAGTTGTAATCAGAGCCAGATTTAGACTTAATGGGTTCTCCAGCGTTGCCAACTTTGGAGAAACAATTTGAGGAGCATCTGTACTGGTTTTGAGGAGTAATTTAAAATTTTGCGGAGCAGTTCGGAATTTTGTATAAAAATCAATAAAACTAACTAAAACCACTTATCTGATTTTTTTAGAGCTTTAATAATCATTTTAAGCATTAGTATGAACGTAATTATTTTTTAAAAGTCACGATAGTATTAAGTCTACAATTGAGGACTTTGATGCAGGAAATAGTTAAGTCCAAACTTTTCCTTTTTTAAAAATTCATTTTTGCGTGTGGAGAATATAGATGTTCCGATTGGTGCAACAACGGGACACAAATGTAAGATTAGACCTCTGCTTTGTGGTAAATAATGTGGGAAAGATATTAGCCCTTCGATCGGACACTGATGTTATTTATTGGTCTTACCAAAAATGAGTGAGTCTGGACTTATCTGGTTCTTGGTTTTTGCATCAAAGGCCCAAGAAGGAAAATGTGTATTACAGATTTAAGGCAGTCCGGGACACATTTTGAAAAAAAAATGGTATTAAACAATTTAGACTTTTGAAATTTTTTGCACTGATTCACCATCAGTTTGATTCGCAAAATCATAACATAAATATTTAAAAAAAAGATATTGTTTTCTAAAAAAAAATGAGGTTGCTTTAAATTGCTAAAGCTGTGTCCCGATTCTTTTCTTAGGCCTATATAGATCAACCAATTTCGAAAAAATTCCGGGGTAATTTACCTGATTCCTCATCTCTTTCCTTGTAGTCATCCTCTTCCTATGTAGTCAGTATAGAAGCCTAAATATGTACCTTTTCATACTTATAACCATAAGTATCCTTTCAAGGCACATAAAAAAAATGTGTCAGTGTTAGCTATATTTTACGTTTCACAATTTTCGTTTTTTAGAACTTTGAAACTTGATTTAGGAACTTAAAGAAAAATAGGAACTAGTGATAGTTAAATGTCTTTGCGCAACTAATTTACAGAGGTGGGCCAAAATATTCTTTTGCCGACTGGGACAAAGTCAGCCAGTCCGCCCCTGTGTATAGAATATTGAACAAAAACACAATTATATTTAATGATATTTCTGCTATGAGTCACTGAAATTAAAAATGCTGTTTTTTATACCCATTTTACCCCAAGTGACCCTATTTAGTATTTAATACACTTGTGGAAGAAATAATAGATAAAAATATACTTTTTTGATTAAGCAAGTTATTGAAAAAGCATTAACTGTTACATCAGCTGCGTGTCATGCCGTTGAAAGGTAAGAATTCACACCAAAAAGATGAACCAAAAAAATATTTAAAATTTTACAGAAAATTTTCAGTAAAATTACATAAATATTTTTTTTTATTGAAATCAAAAATATTGTTCATTGAATTATTCATTGAAGTTTTTAATGAGATGGCATTATTGCACTTTTTAAAGAAGAATCCAAAAGTAACTTGAGTAATAAAAAGTTGAATGGAACGTAACCTTCATTAATAGTTTTCATTTCGTTTCTTTAGTAAAACAATGCATTCATATTTTCCATTGTTAAAAAGTATAAAATATTGTCGGACAAGTTCATGGTAACTCATGTTACACTAAGTATCATGAGTCAATCTAGGTTTTTATTTTTAGGTTGCGATTTTGTGAAAAAAAGTTATTTTTGTGAACTTATTTCTTTTTGTAAAAATAACTATTTTTGGGGCATTTTTCCTTTATTTTTTTTTGTGAAAAAAATCCTGTCATATTGTATACAGTATGTTTAGCTATCACAAATCTAATCAGAAACCTCTTTGACCTGAGGAATTTCACTGAGTATAGCTTGGAAGTTGGAGGTTTTAAACTTGTGTTTTGCTTTTTGTCAAATTGATTGAGCTTAAAAGTGATGAAAGAACTGTTTTCAAGTAAGAAATTTTGTGAAAGGTCTAATTTTGGGATTTTTTTTAAAAAAAAAAGGTATACTTTTGATTTTTGTGAAGTGGCTACTTTTACTCTATAGACTTTTGTGAAGGGACCACAAAATGAACTCATATTGCATCTGAAGACGCAATTGTATGTATAGAGTGTACTCAATTGATCACCAGCATTTCATAAATTGTTTTATATTTTTCATTTCATATTTTCTTGATTAATTTAAAAGTTTCAAAGTGTGAAAAAAGTAGTAACAAAGCATAATATAGCTCAGGAAAGTTTTAGTATTGCTATGTGACACTAATAATGAAAATAATTGCTTTGATGATTCTCAGTTGCTATTCTATGAAATATTGTCTCATAACTCATCTGTACTTGGCCCACAGTTGCTCGTTTGCACTTTTGTATTTGTATATGTTAAAGGTTTTGCATTGTATTTTGTTTTGTTTTATTCAACAAATGTTTTTTTTAACAAACTTGTCCATCTTTTATAATATTAGAGGTGTTTCCACATCTTGTTTGTTTTGGATTTTTTTTTTTTTTAATTCCACTTTAATTTTTAACAATTTTGTTTTATTTCTTTATTGCCACCTGTTCCAGTTTTGGATTCAGAAGGTAATGCTATTGTTGTAAAACTCTTTTTCAAATGCAGCATAAAGCAGCTCTTTCAAAAAGCATTGATATTTAGCTTTGTTTGTTGTTTAAAAAGGAACTTTTATCAAAATAATATCCTGTCCTCATTAAACATTGTAATTTGTATACTGTTGAAATCCCTAGAAATGACTGCTGTATTTAAAAAAAACCTTACCCCTTAACTCTAAAAAAAGACCTTTAATCTATATTTACCATGAGCTGATTTATGTACATGGGTGTTACTTTTCAGTACTGAAGACGAAATTTTGGCTTTTAAAAAAATCGGCAGACAGATTTCTGTCCTTCAATTAAAAGTTTTTTTCATCCATTTTAATTGTATGTCAGAAATCTGTCTGCAGATTGTTTTCTCAGGAACTCTATCTTTAGTACTAAAAAGTTGTTTTAAAAGGGAAAAAGTTGCAAACCATTTGAGTTTTGATTTCAGAACCCTAAAAATAGCTCTTTTCTGTATGTAAAGTCAATTAGGTAAAACTAGCCATTGAAAAGCCTGTAAAGAATGCACCAGATGGAGTTTGTTTGATAAGTTTCTTTGGCAATTAGAACATAAAGAAACTTTTTGAAAGGTTCAATCCCCCCCTCCCCCGTGCTTCTAGGGAGTTTATAATTAGCTGGAATAAGTAACTTGCATGAAAAATAAGTTAATTAAAATCTTTCACTGTTAATAAAATATCTGCTTTTTCTACGGTAGTTTGAATGAAATTGTGTACAAATCGAAACTTCAAAAAATGATGTCAGTGCTTACTCTGAACATAAAAATTTCTGTGACAGATTGACACTGTGAATAAAATGAAGAGGTTTTTTTTTTGGAAAATGTGAGTCAATTTAAAAGAGTTAAAAAAACAAAATGTTTATTTTTTTTAAATATGATGAATAGAAGGGAATTTTTTTTAAGGGCATGATGGATTTTACACCTAAATAGTGTTTTATATGAAAATATGCAAGTTGTTATAACAGGGTGGCGACAGATCAGGGAGATCAGGGAAAAGTCAGGGAACTTTATGAATCAGAGAAAAGTCAGGGAAATATCAGGGAATTTTGAAAAAATAACAAAAAATCAGGGAAAATTAATTTTATGAAGAAAAAAATTTTTTTTTTTTGCTTTACAAATTTAGTTCTCTAATTCCCTACGCATTTTCCGCCAATTATCTGTTCAAACAAAAAGTAAAATTAATGAGTTGCGATTATACACTGCCGCATATTTGTGCATCTTTTTTCCTCAACATCAAAGTACTGAATCTCACTTATTAACCACAGGATGAACTTCCTAAGATTGCTTCTGTGTTTGTTAGGTTGTTTATTTTACCTAGCTTGAAATTTCCTTTTACGCTTTCAATGCTACGTAAAATAAACAACCATACAGGCAAAGAAGAAACCTTCATTAATGTCTTAGCTCCTTTGCCTTTATTCCATTGTCTCGAAGTAATTAGCGTACTGTAATCACAATTTCAAGAAGAAATCTTTGGTTTTTAAATTTATACTATAAAAGCTTAAAAGTTATTACTTCTTCACGTTTTTAATTTAATTACTAAAATTGAACGTTCAATGAAAAAACTTTGTTTTTTGCCATTATACTATTTGTTGTCGCCGCAGATTATAAAGGTTTTCTTTTCTTCAGACTGAAGTTATTTTTTAATTTTTTAACCAAGTTGTATTCTTCTTTTATATATTTTGAAATTAACTAATTGCTTTTTTTTTCTTCTTTTTTTTCTTGCATTTCAAAGTTGTTTGTTACAAAAGCAATCTAAGATTTTTTTTCGTTACGTACTGAAATCATTTGAAATAGAGTTAACTTGTGCACTTAAGTAAATATCTTTATTTTTTTATAGTTAAAATACTGTATTCATTCATTAAAACCTATGTTCTTGATTAGAGAAAGGCTCCCTATGAATGGATGTCAAATGGTTTCATCTGTTTTGTATAAATATGTCAATTAGTTATATAAGAATAACTACATTACTTCTATTCTTTCACTATTACTTGTTATTCTTGCAACAATTATTATACTGTTTGAAAACTTAGTTCAAAATAATTTCAATTACTTTTTAGTTTTATCAGAAATACACATATGTTTTTAAGAGTAATTTTAGTAGTTTCTTAAAATTCTTATGCTAAGTGGTTTCTGGAAGTAAAGTATTTTTTTTTTTTTTAATTTTCTATAATCTTTCCATGTAGAAAAAATTAATATACTGTTTTGTAGGGTTTTGTTCCCCCCAAAAATTGACTTGATATGTTTTTTTAACCATTTTATTAAAAAAGTAGCATTTTTTAAAAATATGTCTTTAGTTCAACAACTTTACACAACTTAAAACGTTTAAAATACTGCATTTTATACAAACATACAATGGATTTCAAGTAGAGTAAAGAAAGAAAACCATTATCATTGGTAATGTAAATCAGGGAAATTTGGTGAACTTAATCAGGGAAATCAGGGAAAAGTCAGGGAACTTTTTTTCACAGTTCCTGTCGCCACCCTGTATAAAGTAGGTTGTATACATAGGTAGCTTATTTTTTAATGCAAATATCAATGAAAAAACTTTTTTTTCAAAGAGAATTAAAATTGTCATTTATTTTAAAAATTATTCCTGCATAAAATTTAGATTTCTTGGTACCTTTTCTCAACAGTCAATAAAATGTTTATGTACTATTTACTGCTTAGGAATAATTAAAATGAAATTTTCACTTTCGTTACAATTATTTTAAAAGTAAAGCCATAGAATAATATTATGATTATTTTATTTTTCAAATACAACTTTCTCTTTTGCATGTTTTTTGTTGAAATTGAATTGTTTCAGGTTTAATTGTTTTGTTGAAATTGAATTGTTTCATGAAAATTTTATGCTTTCGATGAAAGAGAATTCATTCTGTACTGTATTATTTGTACTTAGTGTCATTTACATACATAGGTTTTTATATTAGTAAATTTAGATAGAACAAAATATAAAACCTGGATCAACTTTTGATATTCATTACTTAGCTTTTGAATTTGTTTTCTTTGGAGAATGTTTTTTAATGACACTTGAGTAAACTTTTATTTAGATATAGAATTAATATGTTCTATATACAAATATACATAATACATATAATGAATGCTTGTCGGTTAATTTTCTTTGTTTCCTTTTTAGTTTCTGAGCATGATAATCCTGGTGAAAGCAGTGTTACTTTGCAACCTAATCAAACTGTTCATCCAGCCTATGTTCAGTACGTGGAAAGCACATCAGAGCCTAATATCTATGCAACAAACAATGGCCAAATGTAAGATTTAACACTTCTTGGAAATGCATGTCCAGGGGTTAAAGTTTTCAGGCTTTAAACTGATTTCCATCTTTTTTTAAAAAGTTTGAAACAGGGTGAGACAGAACAAAATTAAAAAAAAGTTAAAAAGTAATAAATAATCTGAATGAGTTAAATATGGAGAAAATTCAGACAGATGAGTTTTTTCATTTGATTTGTATGATTATAATAAGGGGCCTCTGTTCATTACTTAATGATAACAAGTAAATTATTATTGATTGAAGTGAGACAATGAGTCATAATTTTATTTCCTAATCAATCATCATATTTTTTCAGTGTTTTATTAATATTTTTTATTTTGGAACGCTTTGGTATGAACTATGGTTTAGACAAGTTAATTTTATAAGTCCCTTTGAGTTAGTTTTTACCAGGTTTGACTGTATAATGTGGCAAATGCATTAGTAGTTTAATGAAGTATTGTATACGATTTAATTAGAGGCAGTTGTAGGCATATTGCTTGTTTTCAACAAACATGTTCAGTTAAGTGTCCTAAACTTTGGAACTCATTTTAAAAAAAATATTATTTGTTTAAACAAACAGGTTCTGAAAATTAAAGTAAATATATGAAAAATTTTGTTTTATTTTTTTATTTTTTTAAAGACGTTTGTAGCAGATATTTTTTCTTTCTGAAGAAATGGGTCAACCAAGTGTCAACTTTTTCCTTCATTTGTATCACTGTATTAGGATATTCAGTTATTGTAAAATTGTTGGAGTAAAAAAACCTTTTATACATGTACCATAAATTCTTGCCTGTATTCAAAATTATTTCTATTATTGTAACATTATTGCTAAACTTAATAGCATTCTAAAATATGTTTTAGGACTGGCTATTCAGTTTATAGTGTAACAGATGCTTCTGCCATGTATACACCTGCTACAGCCGCTGGTTATTATTCTGGAGGGAATGGGACTCCTGTCACTTATTCTCAGGTAAAGTAGTTATTCTCAAATATTTCAATGAAATTCAAACTTTCAAATGGAATCCATCTAAGTTCAAATTTAATGAAAAAATAATAGGTATAGTTGTCATATTAAATAATAAGTTACTGCCCTTAAGCCAGGGCTAGGGCAGAACTAAATGCAATATACCGACAACTCGGCTATCACATCCAGAGACTGCAGTTTGGTCCTTGTTATGAACCCGTCAGTCTGAAATAGTGAATAATCGAGAAGAAGGTTTCTGCATCCATAACCAGTCTGTTGGTATACTCATGTAGTTGTCATATGTTTTAAAAATTTGAAATATGTACATTTATTCAGTTAATGTTAAATGTGGTGGGGAAAATGACAATTTCCTACCAAACTAAAGAAAAATATGTAAGAATTATGTTTTCTGTTTAAACTTTTATTTTCTTTGTTAAAATAAACCTTCAACAGGAGACATGTTTAGTGTATCCAAATTTTATGTTTTTCATACTTTGGTCATGTTTACTTTATTCTTTTTCAATCCACTTTAGAAAATATTTTTTTGATTTACTGTTCTTATTTCTTAAGAAATCTACACTTCTAGCCAGCTGATGTACTCTTATTGATATCGTGTGAAGTATTAGTTAGTTTGCTTTAATAATCTTTAGTTTCCCTTAGTAAGAAATGCATTCTTTGTGTTCACATCTAAAAATTTTAATGTAGTGTTAATTATTAACTATATTGTATAAAATAGTTCTGATAGGTACCATGTATGTATTTTTTTAATTATAAATATTTTCAGTTAATGGAAGAAGGGAATGGCTACAAAGTCATAGAAGCTGAAGCTCATCACAATTTGGCCCCTGTTTCAGCTGCTGTTGCCTTGACCAATAGAATATCTCCTGTTTCTGTAAGTCGCCTTCTCAAAGGAGCCCTTGAGAAATCCGTATAGCATTTCTGGTGCAAAAGTTGCATACATATGTGCTATCTTCTTTGCTTTTTTGACTTAAGTAGAATTTTGACCAATAAAATCATAAATTGAATGAGGATTCAAAGTATTTATTTCATTTAATAAAAAGATAAAATTCAAAAAAAAATATTTTTTCTCTCCTTCAAGATTGCTGCTGCTAAAATGACTTAATATTCTTTGCAGATTGCATTGAAAAAATACACCACATTGTGTGCCCAACTGAAGAAGTTACCTATAGTTTTGCTTTCAGTTTAAACATAACTAAAACAATCTAGACTTAAGTTCTTGTATTTCTTTACAGCAAGTTCCCATTGTTGATCTTTCATTTCCAACTAAGGATTTCCATTAATTTTTATTGCTTTAAAAATAACAATGAAATCTGGACTGTCTTGAGTTATTGTGAAACTCTTAGCAATGTTTCAGTAAAACATTATTTGCAAATGTTTCTCTAGAAAAAGGCATTAATAATCAAAATGGTGAGGTTTGAGGTTTATAATTAATAGCATAAATTTAAAATTGGCAAATGAGAGTGCATGGAAATAATAAGGAGTAGGGCCAGTTGGGGGTATATGGAATCAGAATTTCAATGTTTTAAATTTAGATCTTTCCGTTTCTTTTGGATAAATTGAGAGATAAAATTTTATGCAATTTATCCAAAATTACATCTTCTGATAGTTACCTGTGAATGAAAAATTTGACTTCATGACTGTTTGTTAAAGAATGAAATTCCGTTTCTTACCCCTGCATGTTTCTTTTTACTCCCTGGACTTTTGGGTGAACGAAAAAACCCCATTCATTCCCCATGGGTTGGATGAATGGCTAGATAATTGCACTATACGCAATCGGTTTAAAAGCTTAAGAAGCTCTACGCCAACAACACTCAATCTGTAGCCTGTAGGTTGCATGCAGCCTGCTGAATTTTCCAAATGCAGTATATAATTTTTAAAAGGAAAAATCATGCAAAAAACCAAATTATAGGCTGAATTTATGTAAAATACACACAAAAGTACTATACATCAAAATTTACTCTTCCAAAAATTGGAGGAAGTATGAAAGAGTTAGATCGTACCATTTACAGAATCAAGTATTTTAAATGAAAACACCTTAATTGCACAACAAAGATGGTTGGAAAGGTGAATTTCACAAGTAATTGTTTAGAAACCTTCAACATGACAAGTAAAACTGGTTGAAACTAGTTATTATGCATGCTGGGGAGGAAAATCTTTAACTCTTTAACAACAGCTTTACCTAGTTTTCACTCACTAATGGTTTACTTCAAGTGTGGTAGTAGAGTTCGTTTCCATTTACTCCATGTTTCATTTTACCGCAACTGACCCTTTTGATTATTTTAATATGAGTAGTAAAATATAAATTGAATCAAAGGAATATCCTTCCATGCCATCTCCTGCCCCAAAATAGAGGAGATTCTCTCCTACCATTTGTACTGGTTACGTCCAAGTTTTCAATTTTGGGTCTTACATCCCTCTCTTACTGCCTCATTTCAAATATCCTAAGAGGTGATTGAAATAGTAAATAAAGGAAACATTTGAATGTCAAATGATACCATACTTATCAAGTTACCTTGATTATCAGTTTTCAAATCATACATTAGGAAAGAAATTACCAATTTATGCAGAATTGCAGATAAATGTAAACCAAATTAGCCATTTTTTACAATATTATTTTGCTTTTGCAATTGGACTAATTTATATTTAAATTTATTTTAAATTAACTGTACATATTGTTCATTTTGAATAATGTTAATATAAATTAAGTATATTAACTAGAAATGAATTTACATTTCGCAAAAGATAAAAGTTACATAAACATTTTTTATTTTAGATTGGATAAAATAAAAATAAAAATAAATATTACAGCTAAAAAATTTTAACCCAATATTTGGTGTTTAGGCAAATATTCACCTGAATTTTAACCTGATATTCAAAATTTGTATTCAGTATAATATGGAATTCAATGCATCCCTACTTTTAATTTTTAAAAATGTTTTGACACACTCCAGAAATCTTTTGCATTACTCCTGCCAAGGCTCCCCTCCTTTGCTCATCTGCATGTGTTTCAGAGTTACTTGGAACCTTTTCATTGGAAAAAGCAAATGCCTCCTTTGCCATTTTAGATTTTTTTTCAGTTGTACCCCACAGAATGTTAATTCATGTTGATGTTTAGAAGCTTTGAAGCTCTTAATACCAGTACGCTGCATGAAACAGAAATATTCTCTCTTTTTCAGGAGGATCCTCGTGGCAAAGTAGGGGACATTATCTCTCCTTTCAGCAATGACCAGTGCGTGATCCAGACCCTGCATAGTCCTCATGATACCTCTCAACTGCAACTAACTTCTCAACAGAACCAGGGGCAGTCACAGCCCACACATCATTCTCAGCATCAAAATGTCCGAGACATGGATATCATACACGTTAGTGTCTTATGTTTACTGTCTTATATTTTCTTATTAGTTAAAATTTATTCAATAGCTATTTTTCTGAAATTAGTGAGGTACAACAAAGGTACAAGTCTCTAGTTTGTTATTTCAGGTGTATTTTTAGTATATTTATATTTTCTGCATGAAAAGAATTGTGTTGGACAAATTCAGCTACATTATCAAAGAAGGACTTCTTTACAAAAAACTAACTTTATTTTGTTATAATGTTGCAGCCTGTGAGGTAGCTAATTTTTTATGTGACTCAAGAAAAACATATGCTTCCAACTTAATGTGCCATTACAAATTTTTAACACTTCTTGGACCAGTAAAATGTAATTGGGCATTCCATGATAGAGCAAAAGCCGTGAACACCAGACTTATGCCATAATATACAGGCCAAAAAATTTTCTGTATGGTACACCACAGCAGGTACGAAATGCTCCTTATTAGTTAAGCTGAGTCGCACTTTCTTTGACAGGAAACAGGTAGCAAAAGATACGTCAAAAACTAAACATCATTGATTCATTCTATGTTAAGTGACATCGTCGTCTCCATCCAACCATCTCCAATTTGAATGAAATTTTATAGAGGTACAGACATGTGCCTTAGAAGCTAACCTGTACAAATTTTCAGCATCCAAAACCGAAATCCTGAGGATCTAAGATTAATAAAAAAAACAAAGAAAGGGCTCCAAAATGACAGATTAGCTTTGCGAACAAATCATCATGTTCAGGCACATCCCCCATTTGGGCCTTTTTGGAGTTCAGTTTTTTTTTTTTCTTTTTTAGGTAGCCTAGATCTTTATGATTTTTGTCTTGTATTCTGAAAATTTGCTTAAGTTTGTTTCAAAAGGCATGTCTGCAACTCTCTAAAATGACCTCCAAATCAGAGATGGTTGGGTAGGGACCACCCAGGTCACATGACATGGAATAAATTTATGATGTTTCATTTTTGCAATTTTACACACCTATGTACACCTTGAAGTAACAATCAGTAGTCACTGACCCTATCAGTAGCCGTTGTTTGGAGATTTCAGCAGTGATGTTCCTATCAATTATTCTGAGGGTATACTCCTAGTAATCCATTATGCACAATTTGTGTATGTGATCATATACATAGTATGTCATAATATGAAAATTTATGAAGCTTGAGGTCAGGGGCGCCGACTTGGAAAAATTATTGAGGGGGCTGGGCCAGTCATCACCGGGGGTTTATGGGGTTATGTAACCCCGCGGAGGTTACCCCCCCCCCCCAAAGAAAGGGTCGTTTTTTGTGCCTTGAAAATGCCAATTTACATACTTTCTGGTGTGTATAATTTAAACAAACAAACAGTATGTGACATGGCGTTTTCAAAGTAAAACAATCCAAAAATTGGTATACAAATTTTTCTGGTTCAACTAGATCATGCCACTTGTCTTAGTAAGAGACATTTTTTTGTTCTATTTTATGGGGAGTCATGCAGTGCCGTAGCTAGGCATGGAAAAGGTACGGCGCTTGACTTGCATTAAAGGGCACTCCCAGAAACTCCGACTTAAAAAATATTGGGGGGAGGGGGCATGCCGCAGGAAATTTTCTAAATCTGAGATGAAAAATAGTGAGTTTTAAAGTTTTTTTTAAAGCATTTTAAAGTCATATAATCAACATTAGAACCCCGAAAAGTCGACAAGCCCGACACATATTTTTTTGGCTTTGAAAAAAGGAAAAAATAAATACGAACACACACAGTATTTTTGTAAAAAGGTAATTTAATTTAAGCATGCTTTTTAAGACCAGTTGTTTTTTCATTAGTGATATCGGCTAACATATTCAAGCGTAAAGCGCAGTCTCTCAATGTCTGGGTCACTTTTGAAAAACTCAGTTGATTTTTCAAAATGTTTCACCTTTGTTTGATAAAAGCAAGCACTCTTGTTCAACTGCAATGACCTGTGTGCGTCCAGTTGATGTAAATCGCCCAACAATGCAAAATTGCACCATTTTACAAACCTCAATGTAAATTGCCTTGTAGTACACTCGAGTCCCGACCTACACGAGGGATGCATTCCAAGACCCCTCGCGTAAGTCGAAATTTTGCGTTGTGGAAAAAGGTATGTGTAAATTTTTTTATAAACGTACCCATTTATTTTAGACACTTGTAAACACCCCGTCAAACTGTTAAAACCATCTCTTAACTCTACTCTAACTTTACATTCCTGTTTCTTACATAAAGAACTGAATGTTACTTGTTTTTTAAAAATACCGTTTTATTCAACATAAAATACTCCTACGATGTACAAAATCAATGTTCAATGGGAAAGAAAGAAAAAATAAACCGGTATACGGTAAGCACAGTATATAGTAAGAAAAGCAAATGCATCTTTAGTTGTACTGAACAGTCGATCCATTAATGATATTTGTACACAATACATGAGCAGTTTCCATTTTCATAAATATTTGCATTTTACTAAGACACTACTCGGTGAATTTTTACGGATTTCCTTTTCTTGACTTGTAATTGTATGTATGGAAGATACACTCATATCTAATTCTCGTGCTACTTTCAACGCATTTTTTTGTTGAGCTTCAGCTTTTCAAGAAGCTCTAGCTTTTCTTTAATTGTCAGAAATTTTCTCCTTTTATCTTCACAAACTTTAAATGAAACAGCGCTCTTAGGTGTCATTATATTTCATTAACTTTCGCATTTAAAATGAAAAAGGAACTTCCACTCTCAGCGACGCTAAAAGGAAAAAGATCCATTCATGAAAAAAAAAAAAAAATAGTAGCCAAAGCCGATACGAACACACCACGATTCCCCTCCCGAGAATTTTCGTGTTGCGGGTGCGGAATTCGCATTAGGTCTGAATAGAAAAAATCGCGTTATAGCCATTTCGCAAAAGTAGCTGGAGTCGACTGTATTCCTTTTGGATTTTGAAAGTGTGTGGTGAGCTGCCTTCGTTGTTTTCACTTCTTTGGTATACGTCGATTCCGAGGAAGGGAAGGATCATCATTTTGTGAAGGTTTTCTTTTAAACACAATTCCTAAAAGTATTCAAAATTATCACGCCTCCCATTTTATATACAAATCATGCTCTCATATATTTTTTCCAGGTCAGCAACACTTAGGTGAGCGCGCCGCAGCGCTGCCCACCGGCAACAGACTTGACCCGTAATTCGTGCACTATGACAAATTTTTAC
Organism: Uloborus diversus; assembly: GCF_026930045.1. Lineage (NCBI taxonomy): Eukaryota > Metazoa > Arthropoda > Arachnida > Araneae > Uloboridae > Uloborus > Uloborus diversus. Next base: position 85,409,695 of record NC_072735.1, read on the forward strand.
AGTACTCGCAGCACTGTTACACTATCATTATTCACACCACTCGTTTTCAGTTAACCTGCTTACACAACCATAATAATTATTTGTTTTAACTCATTACTGAATGTATTTTAGAAGGTAAACTATCTTCAAATAAGGAAAATAAAAGATAAATTTATGCGTTTAAAAAGCATAATGTAATTAATAATTTTTTTGATTTATTGGGGGGGGGGGGCTCTGCCCCCTCAAAAATATTTTTGAGGGGGCTCGGGCCCCCTCAGGCCCCATGGAGTCGACGCCACTGCTTGAGGTCATACGCTATATGTCTAAAAAATGTTTGAGAGTGTACGGCATATATGGAGTATACCCTATGGCAACAGTTCCCACCGGTGGTTTGCGAACCCCTGGGTTTGTGAAAAAAATATTGTAGTGGCAGAGTTTTAACATGCCTGTTTCTGATGAAGTTTCATGCTCAAGCGTTTTCAAGCAAATTTTTCTCCATTTTTATTCATTTTTCTCTCGCACATTTGCTACTCTTAGCCAGGGCCGGATTTAGGGGAGGGCAGCGGGGCTACTGCCCCGGGGCTTCCACAACAAAGGGGAATCCACATAAAATTTTTTACAAAATATCCTAACTTTTACAGGTTGAAAATATCGGATATATACACATATATCAAAATATTCTGATATATATCAAAGTATATTCAGTAAATTACCGCCCAATAGCCAGGGCTAAAGCAGAAATCATGAAATACACCGCCAGCTCAATCATTTCCAGCCGAGGACTGCAGTTTCGTGCTTATTAGCACTGAGCAGCCCGGCATAGGAAAGTGACTGAGCTGGAGATGGAAAACCTCTTAAGGTAGCCAAGAGTGCCAAACAAACTGGTAGCTAATATAGAATTAGCGCAGACCAGACGAGTGACCGAAACAATGGTTCGGTTCAACTCGAATATTGAAAGGCCAGGCATGGTATATTCAGTAAATTACCGCCCAATAGCCAGGGCTAAAGCAGAAATACTTGAAATACACCGCCAGCTCAGTCATTTCCAGCCAAGGACTGCAGTTTCGTGCTTATTAGCACTTAACAGCCCGCCATAGGAAAGTGACTGAGCTGGAGATGGAAAACCTCTTGAGGAAGCCAAGAGTGCCAAACAAACAAACAAACTGACAAACTAACTAACTAACAAACTAACGAAACTGCAGTTTCGTGCTAATAAGCATGAAACTGCAGTCCTCGGCTGGAAATGACTGAGCTGGCGGTGTATTTTATGTATATATCAAAGTATTGATTAGTAAGCTCCACTCCATCATTGCCTCGGGGCCTCCACTCCTTCATTGCCCTGGGACCTCAACACTTCCAAATCCAGCCCTGCTCTTAGCTTGAAAATATTTGCATACTTCCTGACATATTTTACATTTAAATAATTTAGTCTGTCATTACAAAGTGCCGGTTTTAGCGCTACCCCTGATAGTGATTGGTGATAGCCCTGAAACCATGTTGGAAAAGTTCTACTTTGGAATACAATGTCCTCAGATGAAAGAATTTGAAAGCGTTCGTTTCCTCAGAAGCTTTTGATCGAAAAAGTTGATTGAACTTAAAGAAAGCATTGCATGGAGCATTTACGAGCATCTAAACTATTTTGATGTTTAGTTTCTTTACCATTTGAGTCTGACAAAGAGCTATCGCTCTTCTCTTGTGTTGAGTCAAAACTGCATAGAAGTGAGATCACGCCGTTGTTAGTTGCTATGATTCTCACACTACATTGACTACAATTTACTTCGAGCTTTACTTTCAAAAAGGGAAAGAATGGCTACGAATCCAAGAATAACACAGGAAATATGAAAAATTAATTACTATAGAAAATTTTCATGGATGAAAGTTTGGCAGTGTGAGATTTACGCAGTAAAAAAAAAATCAACGGAATTTAACCATGCAACTTAATTTGCGTTATGTGTAAATAAGGAACTTATGGAAATTTGTCTAGAAATTTCTCTTCTAGTGAGTGAGTTTAACAATATTTGTTTTGTTAAAATTACCTTTTGTGTAAAAATTAGAGTAAATGCGTATATTGAAAATAAACGCTTCCATTATTTTTCAATATACGCAGTTTACTCCGCACTTATAGCGTGTTACAAGAAAATTCTTCAGCAGTCAAACAATTAATGTAAGCCCTAAATCTTTATCAAACTGCTAGGCTTTTAGTCCTTTTCAAGAAGACTTAAACCTAGATCTTTCTCATTTTACTGTTAGAAAAAAAGTTCATTTATAGTTAACCTGAGAGTTCCTTGAAAAGTATTTTAAAGATCATTCTTTAATTGACTTCTGACTTAGTGATAATTGAAATAAATGTACCTTAGGTTCAGAACAATTTCAGCCAAGCTTCGATCCTCTTTATTCCACAAAGAGCCTTATGAATATCCCATTTTCATATTTTTTTCAAAATTGATTGAAACTCAACACAGAATAATTACTGTGTTTATTTTTTCATGAATCTGTTTTGCATTAATATTTTAGCGATCATTTTAGTTCGTAGCAATATTTGTAATTCTATATTTTGCTTATTACCTAGTACCCAGGGTGTTCACTAACTTCTTTCGGAATTTGGAAGGGGTTCACAAGAGGGAAAAGGTTGGGAACCTCTGCCCTATGGGAACACCACTGGATTTCAGTGTTATTGAATGCATCATGAAATATAAGAAAGCAATAATTCCTGTTTTATATGATGTGATATGTTAACATTGATATAATGTACAGTAGAACCTCTCATTAAGAGACACTAATGGAACTGGACAAACTGTCTTTTAAAGAGAGGTTCCTTCTTCGAAGGTAGATGAATTGATGCATGTTGTGTACTTAATTCAGCATTATTTCATAATAAATGTAAACTAATAACATTTAAGACAAAATATTGAAAGCATTTTATATCTATTAAATAAAATTCAGAATTATTTAACCTGGAAAAATAAATAAATAAATAAAATAAAGTTTTATCACATTCTATAGTATCAAAGTTTTTTACCGATTTTCATGAATCTGATTTTTGAATTAATGGGTTACGTGGATTCACTTGATGTCATATAATAGGGAAGTTTTCGATTTTTCAATTTTATTTTTATATGATAGAGTAACATGTATAAACATCATAGGTGAAAAAATTTTTGCGATACGATAAGTAGTTTTTTTTAAATTAATTTTTAAAGTTCAAGCGCCTGTGATGTCAGATGGCATAGGAAGTGATGTCATGCGCCTTCCGGTAGGGCAGAAGCCGAAGGTCACGCATTCGACTTCGAAGACGAAACGTAAAAGGTTATCTCCTCGCACTTAACTCCTCGCGTTTCTGGAATATTAAACCTCTCATCCTCTCGGAAATATTCGAATATCATCATTGTTTTTACATGAGGAAGATTATTTAGATTGTGCTTTAACGAATCCGGTCTCCATAGTGTGTTCAAAAGGATTATTGAATTTCTAAAAAATAAAAATATCAGCGCGCTCAAAATGTTCCTAGCGAAAACAAGGGATCTTCGGCGGAAGGTTGCCCATTCGCGCCCTGTGACGTAGGCTAGTGACGTTTCAGAAGCGCGCACTTTTGCGCGTGGATTTTTAAAAATTCATTAAAAATCAACCATGGTGTTTTAAAATTCGGCGATGGTGAATTTTTTAGTTTTGAGGGTCAATTAACAATATCCAATAGCCAAAATATGAACATTTAATAGGTTGCAACTTCCCTATTTCCTATACAAAACAGTGACCACATTTAAATTTTGCTAGAAATGAAGCATGAATCTAGGCCTTAGCAAGAATTTTGGAATACATGTTCTTTTATTTCATGTTAATGTCAAGACAAACTTTTACCAGATAATTTTTGAACAAAAATTTAACCTTGAGTTCCAATAAATTTGTTATTTCTAATTCATTTATACGAACTTTTTTGTAATTTTTCTTTCTGACTGTCCTTTAAATAGAGTGTCTCTTAATGAGAGGCAAACACATGGAGGTTCCTATTCAAAGAGACTGGGACCAGAAAAAGTGTCCCTTAAGGGAGGTACTACTGTATAAACAGTATCGTCTATGATCCTAATTACTATAGCATTAAATTTTTTTGCATATTAAATTTAATATATCCTATCATATACCTAAGTTGTTAGTATATTTATAGTTTTTATTTTTTTTATTTTTTTGAAAATGTCCTCTAACTTTCTGTTGCTTTTAGGTACAATGGCTTATTGATAATTATGAAACTGCAGAGGGCGTCAGCTTACCAAGAAGCACCTTGTACAATCATTACCTGAGGCACTGCTCTGAACATAAATTAGATCCTGTTAATGCTGCTTCTTTCGGGAAATTAATTCGCTCAGTTTTTCTGGGCTTGCGAACCAGGCGTCTCGGAACAAGGTAAGTATCACAACTTGTTGTAATGTTGGAAAACTGGATTATTCAGCTGTGGGAAGATAAAGGGTCAAATTTACAGAAATTAGATTCTGAGGTATAAGGGTTGCCCAAATGAAAAGTGGACAAGTGCAATAACATCAGAATGAATGATTCAATAAGAGTGTCCCTGCACAAGTATATAAAGGGTGGTATGAGGTATGCATCTCAAATGGCTTTCAGCAGTGAAGCCTGTTTGCAGTATTGGAATTTGGTCAAAAGGAAAGTCGTGCTATCCATGGATGCGTCCAGATCGGAAAGCACGGTAGTACGGTTAAGGGTGGAAAACGAAATTAGATCTGCCAAGACCAGGCCAAGCAAACATCGCCACCACCAATGATTCCATTGCCTTCATTAATGAAATGATCTGAACTAATCGACAGATTAGACCCGTGAAATCAGTGACAAACTCAACCTCAGTAAAGGTTCATGCTATCATCCACAAAGATCATCCCAGAAAACCCAGACGACCGTAAACAAATTTTCCATTGGGAAATTTTGGAGCACCCCGTATAGTCCGAACTTGTCAACCTGTGACTTCCACTCCTTTGGACCACTTAAGTGAGCATTAGAGGGAAAACGTTTCCATTCGGACGATGAAGTAAAGGAAGCTGTGGAAGGATTCCCTAGGAATCAGCCCTGATCTTTCTACAGCAAAGGCATCGTCCTGCTGCTGCAACGTTAGGACCTGTGCTTCAACATCCATGACGATTTCTTTTGATTTACATTTAAAGTATTATTTTTATTCAACTTGTCCACTTTTCATTTGGGCAACCCTTATATTTGAAGAAATGTATTTTGGATTTCCTACTAGTAGTAGTAGGGATTGGAATTTGGAGATTTTTTTTCTTTTCGTGCTTTATTTTCAGTTGAAACCAAATAAGCAAGATTGTATAGTGAAGCTAAAGTGCAATCGGTAACAAAAATTAAAAAAATAATAATGAAAGATGAAAAATTTACAGATAATGATCCTTACTTTCCCACACATTATTCTTGTAAGTAAAAAAGTGAATGTGACAATGTCAGTTTTGCTTTCAGTAAAATCTGCAAAATAAAACAAAAAATGTGATTTACACACATTGTTAAAACTGAATTAGAGAGCAGCACATAAAATAAAAAAATAAAAAAATAGCATCTTTATTGTGTTGTGATACAGCCTTAGATTTTTATTTAATAAGGGGAGTATTGGGAGGGATGGGACAATTTTGACAAAAGTTTTTTTACAACTATAAATTCTTCTTTGCTGGTAACCATTTTTGTCGAGACAACTTAACAAAAATGTCTTTCTTTTTTCAAAAAATAAAATAATTAAACTTAACTATTAATTCTCGGGGAAGGGTCAAATAAAATTTCCGCCTTAAAGCGACGAATAGTACCTCGTACTGTCCCGACCCACAGTTACACAAAATTTGAATAAAATATTGTAGCACTAGAAGCATTGCTAATTTTAGGCAAAAGTAGATCCCTTTATTTATGAGTGAAATCAGTATTCAATCAATTTATAACTATATTTTATTATTAACTGTCTGTTAATTCAATTTAAAAATTTTCAAAACCATGCAGGCTTTATTGTAATTAAAATTGAATGTAGGTGCTTTACAACTTGTTTATTGGGAGGTGATTGTTTCTCCTATTTCTGCCCAAAAAGGACTTGACTATCAGTATTCTTAGACTAGAAAATCGCCCGTCAAGGTATGACGGGTGAAAATTGCTTCTAGATTTGAACGAAACCATTGCCTGTTTGGTGATATTTTGATAGTTGAAATTGTAACCCTAACTCCTGTTGATTAACCCAAAACTCCAGTAGATAAGCCTTCATTGTTGATCATGTTTGTTTCTTCATTCTCCTGAAAAGACAGTCCTACCAATAAAACATTTAAGATAACCGGATTGAGTTCAGCCTTGTCACAATAAAGCCTTTCCCTGCATGTTTAACATTACCAAAAGATATTATCAAATTATCATGCTGTGACTTGAGTTACACTGTTCAGACACGCAGGTTACTCGATCATCAGCTGTTATTTATATGAGGATAAGAGATTAATTTTCTAAGTATACTGATGGTCAAGTACACTTTCATAAATGGTCCTAATTGATGATAGCGAATTTATAAAGTGTTTTTTTTATTTATTGTTCAGACTTTTAGTGTGCTATATATTTCATAATACAGTCGGATCCCGACTTATGCGAGTGATGCATTCCAAGACTCTTCACATAAATCGAAATTTCGTGTTGTAGAAAAGTGTTGTGTATATGACTTTTTAGACGTTCTTAAATACCTTTTAAACTGTTTTCGACATTTTATAACTATATATTGCCGTTTCTTGCATAAAGAGGTGAATTTTTACCTATTTTTTAAGCTACATTATTCAAACACTGCACTGTAAGAGTACTATACAGTAGATACAATAAGTTACATTTATAACTTAAAAATTGAAGATGATGATTTATGCTGTGCAATCTGATTGTCATTCTAATATATTTATAAATACAGTAGCTTCACATTTACTTTTGTAACATTTACATGTATGGTAACACCTCTCTTTCAAGGTACGAGAGCAGATTCCAATTTAATATTGTTCAAATTTAGCTTAAACACTACTCTGCAATCTTCATATTAAAACTAAGGTCTATACTTACGGATTGCCTTAATTTGACTTTTAATTGTACGTATGAAAGATTCACTCATACCTAATTGTCGTGCTACCTTCAACCCACTTTCTAGTTGTTCAAGCGTATCAAGAATCTTTACCTTTTCTTACATTATCTCAAACTTCCGCTTTTTGTTTCCATCTTCAAACTTTAGATAAAAAGACATCCCTAGATGCTATAATATTTCATCACCTTTTCATATTTATAATAAATATATAAAAATGAGGAGTGGTGATTATGTACACTAATAAAGCTGAATAACAAAGCCAAAACTTAGCATCACGATTCATTTCCAAATACATTTGTGTTGGGTACGAGAAATTCACCAGTTTAGCTCTAAAAATTGTTGCTCCTGAAAAACTCGCGTTACAGTCAGTTTGCGTTAGTCGGATCGCGTTGTAGTCGGAGTCGACTGTACTCATAAAATTGGTAATGAAGTAGTGTATATGATGATTGTGTAAAATACTTTCAATGCATTATTTTGCAGAGGAAATTCTAAATACCATTATTATGGCATTAGAGTCAAACCTAATTCTCCTCTGAATCAAATTTCTGAAGATAATTCTGGACTGCGAAATCAAACCCTGAACCAAATAAAAAAGTAAGTTGTTTCCTATTTTGTAGTTACCACTTTTTGTCATATCTGTCAATTTGTCTAGAGTAATTGAACAGTTCAACTTTCAGTATTTGTAAATGAATGTATAGGAATACTTAACTATGGCACATATTCCTTTACTAGTTTGTCCTCCCACCCATTTATTTATTTATTAATTTTGAGGTAAGGAGGGGGGGGGGAGAGAAAAAAAATATGCTGACAAATGAAGCCGAAATACTCTTGAATGGCACAGAATGACAACATAACATTGCTTTCCTAAATATTGTATCTGTAAATATCTGTGTCTATTTGCTCTGTAAAAGCAGTTTTTTTTTTTTTTTTTTAAATTTTTAATCTTGATAAATTCTTGTTTCATAGTAAATGTTTCATCAATGATACTCTAAATCAGAGGTTCCCAAACTTCAGATCTCCGCACTCCGGAAAACCCCACACACACTGGCGCGCGCAAAAAAAAAATGACACAGTTATATCTATATTTTTATTCTAATATATTTTTACATTTTTTTAAAAAAATTTATTTATGCATTGTTCTGTATATCTTTCATAGCTCTTGTCTGGTTTTCATTTCTTAGATTATTATTTTGAGTTTTGGAAGTAAAATTATATTTCAAATTCAATTAGGAATAAAAATGTTCTCACCAAATTTCTACAACAAGTTTAGTAATAAAAATTAACTTTTGAAGTTAGTGAACAAAACACTGGTAACCTAAAGTAAGAAATAACCACAAAAAGCACAAACTGCCGTTTTAATTTTTCATATGAGTTGTGTTTTTAGCGTACTAGGATTTCAGTCATTAATTATAGATATAAATTGATGAGGCTTGAAATGTTTTGGGGGGGGGGGGGTGCCGCGTCCTACATGTACTTCAGCAAAAGCATTTTTATTCCTCATAAATTTACTTTCTTTTTGAATTAAAAATATTGTTACTCGTCCTTCAACCTCCATTATATTTAACGTTTTAGCTGGGTAGTACCAGGGACCTCCTGTCATGTATTCGCGAACCGCCTGCGGTCCGCGGACCACAGTTTGAGAAACTCTGCTCTAAATGACCTGTTGCTTATGCTAAACAATATCTCTGTATCCCTCCAGGTAGAAATGAATCAGTCGACTAAGTGTAGACACTTTGGGATTCTATAATAATAAATGAAATTATAAAAATTAGTGTTAAATTCAGAGATAATACTCATAGAGTAATTAATATATTAGTTAAATTTATGGTGTCCTAGTATGTGCCCAAGTATGCTGCTGTTCAACAACCAGAGTCCAAAGGAACTCTCACTCATCCAAAAGCCTATTAATTTAACTGTGTAACAAAGTATATTTTCACTAAAAGGTTGTACGAAGAAGATTTACTTTGATATTGTCAGTAAATTTCTTCATTACACATTTCATTTGCTCTGTTGATTGTTTTCTTTTCTAGTTATATTCAGTTTATGTCTGATTTTGCAGTCGCTTCAAGTCCAACTTGCCAGCAAAATCCGAAAGCAATGACGAAAGCAGCACATCGAGCACATCGGGAGTAGCTAGTCAGACTGAGAGTGCTCCTTCTCAGCCACCACCACTTCCTCAACATCAACATCAGCAGTATCTGGGCGACGCATCCACAGCCATCCCTAATTTTATCGACATTGACACTCGAAACTTCCCATTGCCTGAAGGAATAACTATAGATCATCTTGAAGCATTTAAACTATTATACAGAGAGCATTGTGAGGTAATTCGTTCATTTATTATTGAGATAGATTACCGTGTATGCTGATGCAAGAACAAATTAGATTAATTTTTTAAAAAATGTTTGTCACTAATTCCGAAGTAGTTTTTAATGAAAATTGATGCAAGTAAATAGTGATTTTAATGCTTATGAAGTCATTAGTTGATATTTCAAGCATATTTGTCTTCATTTTCTGCACATGAATGTGTTACGGAAGTCTGGAATCGATGTTAATATAATCCAGGGCTCCCCCCCCCCCTCACTTTTGCCCCTAAAAGTCGCTTTTTTGCTTCAAGTCCCTTAAGTTCCCTTCAAAATCTGCTCCCTTTTTCCTCCTTTTCCTTTAAAATTTCAGTTTCATTTTGAATTTTCCCTGTAACCTCTCTTATCCATTTGCATGTTTCCCCCTTAAAAAATAGGAATGTGTTGTTCACACTATCACAGTAATTTGTAAAATTTATGTCACATGTAGGCTCGGCAGCTAGGATTCGAAACTATTCATTAGGTGTCATGAATTCATTCAACATAGTTTCTTATTCTATGCAAAAGTAATTTTAATTTAAAAAAAAATTCAGCTGATTAACTGGTAAAAATTTGCTAATTATAAATAATCGACAGGGTGGAGGATTACTGATTTGCCAATTGATCAGTGCCCTAAGTTAACCTTTAAAAATTGAGATAAAGATTCCTTTTCTCCCTAGAGACAAACTAAAAATCTGTTGAGTGCTGTGGCCAATACATGTATTGTATAGTTGAAATACAATTGAATAGTGGACTCAAAAAGGAAAATTTGGGAAATGTGATAACTGGTAGGGCTCGACCGATGGCATTTTTTGGCCGATGGGCCGATGCCGATTGTTGGCCGATTGTTCAAAGATGGCCGATGGCCGATGGCCGATTGTTTTCCTCCAAATGGCCGATTGCCGATGGCCGATGGCCGATGCCGTTGGCCGATGGCAAAAAAAAAAAAAAAAAATCTAACAGAAATAAATTGATGAGATTGTCAGGGATTTAAAGGATCATTGATTCATTTCACTTTACTTCCTTTCTACGAATAAAGAATTGTAATCACAAAAAAAAAAAAAAAGAAAAGATCAGATTTCGACCTAAATTTTTATTTTACGATCACCCAATTTAAACTTCACAAGTTTTTTCGGCACATCTGTACATGCGTATGTACCTAAGAACATATAGATTACCGAAATATCTATTTTGAACGCCTCCTTAGTTAATTATCGCAAATTCTCTTGTGATGGCTTCATGCGTGTAAACTTGCGTCACTCAAAAACGTTATGAAATAGTAAGTTGAAAGCTCATACGTACGTAGTATCATCTAAAAGTTCGAGGACAAGTTGTTTAAAACCTTACCCTGAATAGTTCACATTACCGAAGTACATCTATCTACAAAATACTCACCTTGAACGACTATGCACTTTTGCCAACGTTGATGTGACAAACAAATAATATAACGTTTCGTCGAGCTTAGCTCCGTGTGACTTTTACCTGTTCCCAGCAAAAAAAAAAAAAAAAAAAACATTTGCATGGACGCCGCTTTCTTCCGTCAGGAGAAAATAAAGCTGCATCACAGAAGGTAGCGAAAAATGGCTTCCAGGAGTGTTTCCAAGAGTTATATGAAAACTGGCAGAAGTACATAGTCTCTCAAGGTGCCCTTTTGAAGGTGGATGTGCTTAGGTAATGTGAACTATTTTGAGTAAGGTTTCATACAGCTTGTCTCCCAAACTTTTGGATCGTACTACGTACAATCTGAATAGGGTGTAGTTATGCTTCTCCATTTTTGACTGCTGTATGATGGAAGAGAAAGAACAACAGCAAAAAAATAAATAAATAAATAAATAAATAAAATAAAAATGAAGGAAGAAAAACAAAGAGGCTGTTTAATAACCAATTGACTTTTTTTTTTAAATTGAACACATAACCAAGATTTCAGTAATATTGTAATACTGTATGGATTTAGGTACACTAAACATCATTAAAAAACATTATGTTGTTTAATCATTCAAAAAAAAAAAAAAGAATAAAACTATGAAACCGTTAACAAATTACGCAATTAAAGTGGAAAGATTGCACGTAGACATTTTTTAATCATCAAATTAAACAAAAAAGGGAACAGATAAATTACAATATTAAATCATAATAGGAATATTTTTATACTTATTTAAAATTTATGAAAGGAAAAGTTTGCATTTTTCATAAAAGCTATAACCGTGACATAAATTTTGCGAAGAAAAAGCAATAGCCACGAAAAGAGCGAGGTTCTTAAAACGCAGCCACAATAAACAAACTCAATATTTACATCAAGTTAATAACTGAATACATATACTACTTGATCTGATGTTTTCACACGTAATATTGAACAATTTGATTGTTTAATCTTTTATGAAGCACTACAAACAAGTTCAAATTAAATTTTTCAATTTAACAATAATTTTCTGAAATTTTTAAAAATTGCATAATAGAAAATCCTAAGAAACTTTTCTATAACATATTATTAAAAATATGATGAAAACGAAAATAACTTATTCATTTATTTTATATATATATATATATATATATATATATATATATATATATATATATATATATATATATATATATAAAATTAGTTACTTACAACAGAAAAAAAAATCGATCGCTATTAATGATGCAAAAAAGATGGCGCATTACGAAATATAGGTGAAACAAGTATAAGAAATACGCAAGATGATATTTCTTGACCAAAATAAATAATCGCTAAATATTTAAGAAGTGCTTGAAACGACGAGGGTGGGTTGGGGGGGGGGGGGTCACCCTCTGATTTTGGAGTGACTCACAACTTTAAACTTCGGCCTCATTTTTTTAGAACAGAACCGCTACCACCAACGCCTCGGAAGAGTTTCTGAATCTACTTCAGCACTTTCGAATAAAAAATTCAAAAGTCCCTTTGGTTTCCGAATTATGTTTCCATTCAAAACGTCTTTAATCAATTTCTGACAGCAAAAGATAAAGTTTGAAAAAAAAAAATCTCTAATTTTATGAATGGTGTTAGTGTTAAACAACTCAGAAGTACAACTAGAGTTTAATTTCAGAAATTGTTCGATTTAGAGGAGGGGCACGCAAGTGTTCTCGGAAATACAAAAAATAATCGTAAAAAATAGAGTTCAAAATAATCATAAACATTGAGCCAGGAAAACCCTTTTAAAACTTGCACCCGAGTTTGTGTTGACGTGCAGTGGCGGATTTCAAATATAGCAAATGCTGCAATTGCGCGAGAGGCCCCATAACCATAGGGGAACCGTAGGAGTTACAAAAATGCTTATGATAAATGTTTTATAACTTCTGTGCTAGAGAAATAGGGCCCCAAAATGTATTTCAACGGGCCTCAAACTTGTAGCTCCGCCGAAGAAATACAGAAAAGACTGCATTACTGTGATTCATATTACAAATATCGAAAAATTAAAAATTACCGTGGAATCTAACAAAATGAAACAAAACCGGTTTCGCCATCTCATATTTGTTTCCATAGTCTCCAATTCGGCAATATATCACCGAATGATCGTCAGTCTGAGACGCTATATTAATTTAGCATTGAAATAAGTAATTAATAGCCACAAAAAATGAGTAAATAGGCTTTTTAGAACACCCGATCGAAAATAAAAAGTGAAGTTCACAACTGGAACGTACGCACACCCCACATGCGAAAATTTAGCCTTCTACAGTTTACCATTTTTGAGTTATGAATTATGAGAGATACGTACATCCAACCGCAAGAAACAACGCAACAAACTTATTTGGTACCTGAATGCTGTATAAAAAACTCTTTTCAGGGGTGACTAAAATAGAAATTCATACTGAAATTTAAGTAAACAATTTTATATGAAAACAGTAACTTCCTTTACTTTGTATTAAAAAGTAAAACAACAAAGGTCCTCTTTTTTTTTACAAAAACATCGGCCAATTCCATCGGCTTTTCGATGTTTTTTAAGGCCGATGGGCCGATGTTTCCTGGAAGTTAGCATCGGCCGCCGATGCATCGGCCTGGCCGATGCATCGGTCGAGTCCTAATAACTGGACTAATTATATAATATTTTGTTCATACTTACAATTGTCAAAATGGCCGTCTCATCAACCGAGATGAGTTGACTCTAGTGAAAACAACTTAAATGTGTTGTCTAAATATAAAACCTGGTTGTACCTCTAAATTAATTAGTATTTCAAATTAAGTATTATAAATTAAATTTTGATAGTTTGTCCAAAAACTTTTAAATGCATGATTTTGAAAAAAAAAAGCATAATTTTTTTTTTTTTTGTGTGTGTGTGTGTGTGTGTGTGTGTGTATGTTTCAAAGTTTTGTCATCTTACCCATTTCTGTCATTTCCAAGCACTTTAAGGTTACAAAGTTTGATTATATTTAATGCTTTATCCAATAAAAAAAAAGTTTAAAACTTGTTTACACATAGTACTATTTGCTTAAGTATCATAGTATCACAATTATTGTTTTCATTACAAATTTCAATTTGTTTTTATTATTATGAACTAAAATTGTCATTTGTATATTTTAAACAGGCTTTCTTAGATGCAGTAGTCAATTTGCAATTTACAATGGTAGAAACTCTATGGCAGTCTTTCTGGCGGACATATAATACTAATATAGGAAGAAGGTATGGTTTTCACGATTGATTTTTTAGAAATAATTTTTTCTTTTGTTGTTTGAAATTTACGTTGTGAATTAACTAGAAACTTTATCTGTAATTGTCATGATGCGCACGATTAATTTTGCAAAGTTATTCGAAAACCAAAAAGATAACGATTTTAGGCCGTGGAAGTGGAAGCATCGCAGCCGCGCATAACCTCAGACCAACGACTGCCTTGAATGCCACAGAACAAAATTTAAAAGAGACTTACCCGGGGGTTGTGTGTTTGTAGACGATAGTGAGCACAAAATTCATTACCATACATTCTTTATTCTATGTTAACTTCAGAGCAGACACGAAGACAGGCATTTGGCATGGTGATCACCAGAACATTTCTCACTTAGTAAAAAAAAACATATGCCAGGAATACAGACTTAAGAGTTCAAAAAATTGGAGCTGGGGTTTGTTGCTAAGTTCGTTAAAGATTAAAAAAACGGAGAGTTCTCTCGGGTGGTGGTGAAATAATCAATTTAAAATGGACGGAGGACGGACAGTTCACTATGAAGATGGTGGGGTGTAATTCAGGGATGGCTCATGGGTAAAGGTGTCCGTTGCAGGCCAATGTACGTTGAGACAAAAATGGCGCTGGCAGGTGATCTCTATGGTGACAATGTTGAGATCGTCACACGCTTAAAAATGAATCAGGGTACTTTCGAGGTAATTGCGGATCCATGCCGTCACCTCATGCTATGTTGATTATCGAAAGGGTAGTTACTTAAGGGAACGATTCAGGTGCACTCTGCGTGCCGCCATCGGACGCCATCATACAAACAGGTGATGGATCTTCTATGCTCTCATCTTCGGCTGCGACGAAGTATAACGGTCTTGATTATTATATTTTAAACATATATGAAAAAATAAGACTTTCACCTCATCTTGAGGTCTTAACCATATTGCGGAGAGCAACGGCCGTCCCCTGACGCCGTGCACACTTCCATCTCTTTCGCCATCATCGGAGAGAAAAAGGAGCAACGAGATGCACGTCCGGTTGCACTGGAAGCAGCAAGCAGAGTGAAGTGGGGTGGAAAAATGAATCGGCAAATGAGCGATCAGATCCGGGTACGCGGCGATGCGCGGGAACCAATGAGTGCGTTTGGCGCCCAAACAACGAAGGGAAGGGGACGCTACGCCATTTTAATGGCCGACAAGAAGATGCGAAAAATCGGATCGACGCTTGAAAAATTGACAAAAAGCGAAAGGATGGGAAAAGTGAATAAGTCACATATTTGATATCGTAAAGTGTGCGAAATTTAACGGGGGAACGCGGGGAAAACGTGGAATGCACAAGAAAATAAAAAAACAACAAAATGGGGGAAGAAAACGATTAAAATGACCGAAAACATGGGGAAAATGTAAATGGGTAAAAAATGTGATATGCATTATCACAGTAATGAATTACTGTAATGAAGTCGTAATTTTCGTTTGAACATGATTGCTGTAGTGCAGCAGTTCCCAACCTTTTCCCCCTTGCGAACCCCTCCCAAATCCGAAAGAAGTTGGCGAACCCCTTGAGCAGTAAGTAATAAATTACAAGCAAAAAAAAAAAAAAAAGCACACACATTTGATGCTGCTCCATAGTTTTTTACAAGAATGAAAACAAAAGTGCAAAACATAGACTTACAAATATTGCGACAAACTAAAATGATAGCTAAAAATATATATATATGCAAAACAAATTTGCCAAAAAATATACCCAGTGATTGTTCTTCAGTCAACTTTGAAAACTTTTTAAACCAGGATATTTGTGGAACAAAGAAGTTCAAAAATTTGGCTCAAATATCTGACAGTTTCAATCCTACCTTAGGTTCAGTATTCAATTTTTTTCAGTATTTATCTCTGTTTATTGTGAAAATCCTTCTTCACATAGAGACGTAGTCCTAAAGGTAATAAAAGTTAAAGTATCTTTTTCTGACACGGATACATTTATCTCTATCACCAAATAAATTAAAGAATTATCTTTAGACATACCTTTCAAAGAACTCTCAGATTAACTAAATGGTCTTTTCTCTTCGTTTAAAATTAGAAAAGTCTCTAAATATATGTTTTCTTGAAAAATACTATGGGTTTTGCTGTCTTATACACATATTACTGCCTACATTAATTGTTTGATTGCTGAAGAATTTTCTTATCCTTATGCTATAATTGAGGAATAAAATGCGTATGTTGAAACATAATTGAAACGCCTATAATTAATTCTAATTATTACACAAAAGTAATTTTTACCGAAACAAATATTTTTTTTCAGCTCACCTACTACAAGATGAAATTTCTGCATAAATTTCATTAATTCAAACTAAATTGCATGGTTGAATTCCATTGATATTTTTTACACCATTTTACTCTGCTTCACATTGCTAAGCTTTATCCTTGAAAATTTTCTGAAGTAATTCATTTTTGCATACTTCCTATGGTATTTTTGGACTACTAGCCATTCTCTTTTAGAAAAAAAGCTTGAAGCAAATTGTAGTTTATGCAGTGTGAAAATTATAGCGGCAAATAACAATGCAATAGTATTTCTATGTGTTTTCAGCACACTACAAAAGAGGTGCAGTAGCTCGTCGTTACACTCAAATGGTAAAGAAACTGAACTTCAAAAATTAATTAAAATTTATATGAGAGGCTCGCATATGCTCCATGTAATGTTCATAAAGTTTAATCAATTTATCTGATTAAAACCTACTGAGAAAACCAACCCTTTCATATTCTGTCATCTGAGGACATTGTATTCAAAAGTGAAGCTTTTTTTTTTTTTAAGCTATCATTCTCAATGACAGCAGAAAAGCCGTCGCTTTGACATAATAATTTAAGTGTAAAATATGTCAGCAAGTATGCTAACATTTCAATGCTAAGATTATTGAATGAGCGAAAGACAAATGAATAGCTGTCGGACAAAATCTGCTTGAAACCGCCTTAACAGTAAACTTCATCTCAAACAAGCATGTTAAATTCCGCCATCACAATATTATTTTCGCGAACCACCGGTTGGGAAACGCTGCTTTAGTGGAACCTGTGGACTAAAGGTCAAGATTTGCGGTCGCCACTCGCCACGTGGCGACTCAGTTTTCAAAATTGGCGACCCCAAAAAATTTCTGCAGTCGCCAACTTTTTTGGGGGTTATTTTAATTTAGATCCCAAGAAAAGAATTTCAATGCATCAGTACTATAAGGATTCACCGATAGAGACCGTACTCCGACTGAATGTTGTTTATTTTACAAAGCTTGCATGTTCTTTCTCACTGCCTGGCTGTATGTTGGTTATTTTACGATGCTTGAATGCTCCTCTTACGCCTTTTAGGCCATGTAATAAAAGCAAGAATACAGTGAATTAGGAAGCCATTTGCACAAGATTAGAGCGTTTGCTCCTTTGTCTTGACTCTTTGTTTCTCAAGTAATTAGCGTACTAGAATCATGATTTCAAAAAGAAATCATTGTATTTCAGATTATATTTCGGATTAATTTTGATTATTTCTTCAAAGTAATTACCTTTTCATGTTTTTAGTTTAGTTGCTCAAATGGTATATTAAATTCAAACTTTATTTTTTTACATCGTATTATACACCGCCTCCGATTATACGAAACTTTTTTTTCTTTAGGCCCATTTTAGAACCTGCAGATTATAGGCTGCCTGCGGATAATACATAGGAAAATACGGTTATTAAACGTGGTTCGTACGCTCCGAAAAACCTGGAATTGTCATGGAAAACGACATAGTTAAAACTGTCAGGGAAATTTCAAATTTTGCCCCCCCCCCCCAAAAAAATCCAATTTTTCTCAGGGAATTTTGTCCCTTGAGCTCTAATCTTCGTTTTTATCGATGTTTCCTGAAAAAAAAGTTTTGAACCAAAATGAAGCTGGCAATAAAATAAAAAAGGACCGCGGACGCCATTTTTGCCCCTCAATAGTTCCAAAGAAAAAAATTCCTAAGGTGAACAGGAATTATGCACAAATTTAGCGGGAGAAGAACATTTTCCTGCATCTAAAGCACAAGCCTGCGGATGGTAGGGTCAATTGGGAAAATTGTTTTTTAATCAGTCTTTTCAGCTACGAATGAAACGTAGTCGCCATATTTGGTCATTGATAAGATGGAAGTAGACACGATGCTTAAATGCCTAACTTTCCAAAAACAAAGCAGAATTGGATGTTTGCTTTAACTGCAAACTAATGAAAAAAAAAACGCGAAATGTGCTGCAATTTGTTTTTTCTTTTTTTTAATTTATTTTAAATATGTAATTTTTTTGAGAAATGAAAAATTTTGTTCTTAACATTTAACCTTATCCTCATTGCCTTGGACGCAAATGTGCTAAAAACTTTTCAACTGAATTGTAGTTTCACGAAGATTTATTATTTTTAAATTGTTTTCACGCTACAAATTAAAAAAATTATTTCTTAATTTTTGTCGTCGCCGCCATATTTGGTCATTCCGAAGATGGCAGTACACAAGACTTTTTAAGAGCCTAAGTTTCCGAAAATGGCATTGGATGCTTATTGCAGTGCAAACTATTGATAACAACGAAAAATATGCCCTTTTTCCTGGGTAATTCGTAATTATTTTCTGGAAAAATGCGAAATTTTATCTTCAGAACATTTTTTTTTTATTCTAATTGATTTAGATGCTTATGTGCTAAAAACTGACTATTTTGTCTTAATTGTAGTTTTTTAAGGATTAATTATTGACCTGTTTCTGAAACTTTAAATCTTGTTCTGAAAGTATGAAAATATTTTGCAAATTTTAACTCTTTAAAAGTGAAAAAAAAAAAAACATATTGTATGTTTTTTTACATAAACCCTCGAAGGTCGTTCCGATTCTATTTGTTTCCCAATTAACTCAAACAGCCTTTATTCTGAAAAAATCGTCAAAATAGGAAGACAAATTATTTAATTTAAAAATTGAAAAGGCAACTTGTTTTGACCCCCCCCCCTTTACGCCCTGTTTTATCATTCCTTTGCCATAATCAATGTTCCATGTTGTCCCATAAATCCTGTATTTCATTAAAAATCCTATACATCATTAAAAATAGAAAGAAAAAAACTATATTACTCTATTTCTATAAGTTATATCTTATATTTCTGCTGTGATGTGGACGCTAATACTCGCATTCGGTTAGGAATACATTCCATTGAAAATTGTTTAAACAACGGGGGCTAGTTTCTATTTATTCGAATAACTGTTGTAATTTTTTAATCTTCAATCGCATCAGATTAAAATAAGAGCCAAATAGCCAGTCCTTTGATCGTTTTCCCTTCATAGTCCTCCTAACATAGAGATGCTGCGTATGGAACGTAGTCGCCATGTTTGGTCATCCCCTTAGTTCAAATAATGCAAAAAGATTTTTTTTTGGAAATATATTCTTGGTAAATGCCAAATTGTATATTACTGGAGGAGGTTTGTAGTTAATTATTTTTATGCCAAAAAGAAAAAAAAAACCATTAATCTTAATTATTGAAAAAATTCAAATCATATGTTTATCCAATATTTTTTCAATTCCCTTCGTGCTAATTTTCTTACAGTTAATTCTTTTCATTAAACTAGTTACCTAAAAGGTGCATGTTGATTTTTACTACCATGGTGTTTGCAATGATTTACAAAAAGATTTTAAAGGAATTTGTTGTTGTTTTTATGGGAAATACTTTTTTTTTCCACTGTGGGACCATGGTACTGTGTACACTACTTTATTTTTGGTTTAATGATTTTTTTTCCTTATGAAACTTTAAAATGGGTGGAATGAATCATTTGCTTCAGGAGCTCCCAACCTTCACCCAAAGCCTCTTATATTTCCATGATTAATATAATTTATATTTCTTGTTAGCATTCCTTTAGCATCACTTTCATAATATTTGTTTCAAAAAATACAAATTGAAATCCTCCCCCCCCCCCCATTCTTGTACTAGAGCGCTGTTTTCAAAACCCGGTAAAACTGGTGGCCACCAAGTTTTTTGAGTCTAGTGGCCATTGGCCACTTGAAAATTTTCTGAATCTTGAGGTTGTGGACAGCTAAATGTAAACTAATTTCTCTACATTCTGCCCCCTCCCCCATTTGTCATCAAAGTAAATGTATAAAATTTGCTTTCTAATTAACAATATCTGAACTTTTAAGTTTTTCTTAAGCAAAACATGTCATGTACTGGACCCTCTAGTAGGGCCCTTGAGAGCCAAGTGGACCCCTTGTTAATTTAATCACCTTCCTTCCCTCACAAAATTTAAAATTTGTGCAACTACTCTGATTCCGAGCCGTACCCCCCAAAGTGCCGGGCCCCTAATTTCCCATTAGAATCACATTAGTACAGTAAAATTAGGCCAAAAAATGGCCAAACCCAAACATCCAAAAAAAAAAAAGTGAAACCTGTTGCAAATTACTTCTTACCCTTCCAGCAAGAAGGGGTAAAAAGTCCCAGCACTTTGCGCGTCGGGTTTTGGGGGGAAGGGGGGGAGACGAAATAATCCTCTATTTAAATAAAAATAATTTCTATTACTTAAAAAAAATTCTGAAACCTCGCAGAAACCACTCTATAATAGTAAAACAATAAACTCTCTCATAAAAAAATTCTAATTAACCGGGGTGTACAGGCGGGGGGGGGGGGGGAATGGGGGAGGGGTCCATGGAGCAGCTTTGCGTCATTGGAATTTTTAAGGCAGTTTTTTCAAGGGGTATTTCTTTCTTTACTGAGGACTTTTATTCTTGATGGGTACTCCGTCACACTTAAGGGGTGCGCCATCGCTTTAAGGGGGGGGGGGGGGACCCTGAATTTACATTCCAAAATCACAGTGAGTGCACATTTGCAGTGAAGTTCACGAAAAAATTTCCCTGACTTAAACTTTTCTGAAGAACAAAATGCCTCACAATGATATGGTAATGTCAGAATAATAATTCTAAAAGATCTAAGCGAGCTCAGTAACCAAATTATTTGTGACTGGAGTTATTAAACTGTTTAGAGCGCTGGAAAAAAAAATTCCTGTGCAGCATAAAAAAAGTCCAAATTGACCAAAGTTTCCCTACTTCTTCTTGATTAACTTACTTCAACTTTTCTACAATCTTTTGCCATCACCGTAAGGGTGGGACAAAACGGAATTGCCAATAGTGAGACGGGCAATGCTGAAATTCTGCACCCTCTAAGTCGGTGGGGGTTCTCATTTGCAAAAACCAAGCTACCTCTCTTTTACGCAGCTGGTTATGTGAATTATGCTAAATATGCGGACATATACTTGCAACTCTATCTGAAACTTTTGAGTACATTATGCAATAAAAAAAATTTGATCATATCAAACATCAGCTATCCATCGATCTAACGCAGTGACAAATTCAGGTGGTCTAGAACCTGTAGTGATTCAACGATAGAACAAGTCTTGATGAGAGCAATGAGCAATACATCAATAGAATGCTAAATATTTACACCTTTTTGTCTCTCAAGTTTGGAAATCTCAATCCGTTTCTAAAGCCCAAGAAGTTTCTTCCCTCTCAAGTTGGTATGGGTATTGCTCGCTGATGATAAGGTGAGTTGCGATAAGACCTTTAACGTTCGGGTAGTAACATCAAATCATATTGAAGTCAAACAATTTTGTGGCATTTCTTTGTAAAGGAGGTAAGCAGTTATGTCTTTAGCTTCTGTTACGAGAGTAGTTACTATCTGTAAAGATGTGTAAGCCCAAACCATCTTTTACACCGAATGGTATGAACAGTAAAGATGGAATAACAAATTGCTAAAAACTTCTGGTACGAGTTATGCGCTGATCCTCCATCAGTATTCGATGAATCTGGTTTCAGAAGGAAAGAAATCCTGTATCGTTAAAGTACTATTATCTGAAGCAAAAGATTCATCCAAAATCACAGAACGAACAGCTGGTGTCATATATGAGGCAGTGAGAAGCAAAGGGATGTAAGTGGACATTTTCAAGTTTTGAATAAAACGCGTTTAAAGATAAGATCCTAGGTAAACTTTCATTGATTTTTTTTTCTAAATCATGCTGTATAGAAGCAACTACCAGGTCTACTAGGACCATTTCTTGCCCCAAGATATAGGAGAGGTTCACTAACCATTTGTACTGGTTATCTCCAAATTTTTAATTTTGCCCTTTGCTTCTCACTGCCTCATATGTAATAGAAGGAAGATACCCGCTTGAACATATTTTTGGTAATGATATGTAAGTTTCAAGGAAATATGCCAGCAATGCAGCGTGTAGGTCACTTGTAAGTATGGGAAAGCTAGTGTCATTTTTGATGGGTGTAAAGAAAGCACCACAGAAATATAAATGAAGTCCTATTACAACAGCCAAGCCTTCTGCTCTAGAAGACTTTCTGCGTCTCAAATCTTGTGCTTGCTCTGAGGGGTTCATTGGATATACTGAATGTTTGAAAAGTCTGAAAGTAGACTGAAGTGCTCAATTATATGCACAAACTGTGTTATACATAGCTGCAACAATAACGATTTTGTTGAGGATCTAGATTCCAAAAAACATCTTGATAACGAAGACTTTTTGTTACAAGCTTAGGAGAAATCATTTGAAAGCAAAAAACAGTTCAGCGTTATTTTTCTGGCCATTTAATCAAATGTGCACCATCAGAGGGGGGGGGGAGGATAATATTTTAGTACATAATTTCGTTTTGGGACGTGAGCTACTGTTCTTATGGGGTGGACAGTCCTGATTTATGCATTTTAGATTTGCATGAAATATTACTTGTACTTGAAATAAAAGGTGGGGGGGGGGGGTGAGGACAGGGTTCGTACGGGTCATGGAAATCCTGGAAAGTCATGGAAAAAGAATAAGCAAATTTCAGACCTGGAAAAGTCATGGAAAATTGAAATTTTCATTCAAAGTCATGAAAATTTATTTAAAGTCATGGAAAAATATCCTGGGCAAAAAGAAAGTAACAGTAGATAAAACAGCATTAGAAATCTTGAGTGATTCAACAGTATTGCACATAAAAGCTATTAAAGCTGAAAATTTAAACGATTCCAAAAATAAATCTGAGTTTTTAAAATCTCATTGCATCCACTTCTATAGCAGCCGCACATCTTTTTTTTTTTGTTTTGTTTTTTGTTTTCGCAATGAGATTTTACTGCTTGGACATCACTCATTTTGAATTTACCATTATTTTCAACACTTCATATATTTTATATATTTTATGTTCTGTATTAACGATCTTGCACGGTCTTGATTTTGCCGCGCCCACTCAAAAAACACAAGCCAATTGCATCCAAGTTCCTTTCCATCACTCGTAGAAACTTTATTATTAAATTTTTGCTTGTTTATCTCAATTTGTCGAAGGTTTTAGAAAATTAAGATCTTAATTCAGACGACAGAACACAGAAATAGGGGACCTGAACACTCGAAAAAAGAGTAGTGCCCAACAAGCGACCCGTAAAACTAATTCATGTGTCCCCCTGCTATGCTCAATGTCGGGAATCAAACACTATGTTCTGGAAATTCTGAATCTCTTAATTTATATGCATTTGAAAATGCGCAAATTAGTAAACAAGTACAAGAATCAGAAGATCTATTCACTACTAAATGTTTTTTTTTAATATAAATATCTGGTTTAGAAACATTAATTTACTAAAGAATGTGACTTTATACTTTAAAGCACCAAAATACTGTCAAGTTATGTAGATAATTAAATACACTCTTAACACTAAAAGGCAACTTTTGAAGCTAATTTATTGAAACTTAGTAATGACTCATTCAACCTTTTTCCCATTTATTATCATTCTGCCCGTTAATTTAAAAAAAACAATATTAGACATTCAAGCATCGTTACATTCCATTCACTGTCTTTTTGCTTTACTTAAATTTATAAGAAGAAGACAAATAAGAATAGTTTAATTTTTTAGGTGTACACTCACACATATTTTTTCAATCATAAGTAAGTGCTTCGATGAGGTAGTGGCATTCAGGTAGCAGTTTTGCTAATTCTCATTTCCCAAAAAAAAAAAAAAAAAAAAAAACAGGAAAAGTTTGATATTAAATAGTACTATTCTCTTCATGTAACAAGGTCATGAAAATTTTTATGAAGTCATGAAAAAGTTTTGGAAAAGTCATGGAATTTTTTCATCCAAATAGAGTATGAACCCTGTGAGGATTTATTTTATTTGGCAGAGGGGGGGGGGGGTGTTGTAGCTTTGAGAGGAGGTGCACCATCGCTCTTGGAAAATGGACACACTTGATTTCTAACAATTTTCTTAGCATAAAATAATGTTTCCATATGAAATGTATGGAGGGGGGTTCGGGGGTACTGCTTCGCTTTACGGGGATAGGGGGGCTCTGTAGCATTTGTGGGTTTTGTCATCCCTCTTGGGGGTCAAATACCTTTAATTTTATGCTTTTAAATTTAGTATAACATAATATTCTCACTTTAAATTTATTCTAAAAATTCTGAAAAAATACTCAAAACTGCAATTTTTAGATGCCCCCCATTCCAAAACCCGACGCACAATGGGGTGGGACTTTTTACCTGTTCTTATTGGGAGGGTAATAAACAATTTGCACCAGGTTTAGCTTTTTTTTTTTTGGATGTTTGGGTCCGACCCCTATTTTTACTGTACTACATGGCTTCTCCTTGTCCCTTTTCTCTGAAGCATAATAAATTTCATAAAATCTAAAAAGTTAATCAAAAATAATTTTTTTAAACCAAGAAAACTTGCCCTTACTTTTAGCATATTTTTTCAGTTTTGGAAAAAAAAATTTTAAAAGAAAAGATAAACAACAAAAATTTTGCATTTCAGGATTTTTTTTTTCTGTTACCACTCCCCTTTTACTTTTCAAAATTTCTTTTTTCTGCCTTTTTCTTTGTGTGTTTCTTAAAATGTGTTCAATTCTTCTACTATTGTGCTTGATAGATGCATGTTCATATCTATTAAAAGCTCTCTTTATTGACTTTTACTTTATTTATAGGGAACATGAGAAGATTCTAAGCAAAAGCAGATTCTTTCAGTTGTGTAAACATGAACCTGTTCTGCATTTCATGCGAAAATCAGATTATCAATTTTATCAAAACTTAGTTGATGTTCTCATACCAGACGTTTTACGTCCAATTCCAAGTAAGTGATATTTTAGGTACTTCACTTCCATATTGGATTGCAGATTGGAAAAAATATTTATAAGCACTAGAAGTACATCATGGCTTTAAGTTTTTGTCTGATTTTATTTTTATAAACCTGCGTTCATATTTCATTATTTAGCAAAATAATATCGCTGACATACAAAAATTATTTTACTTTTAGTTTCAGAAAACTTCAAGGATTGTTAGGGCATAAGTCATGGCAACAATTTTTTTCCTTGTACATAGGTCAACCGATCACAAATGTATATGTGTTGTGTGGAAGTCTTCATAGTGTGTATGCAGAATAACAGATGGCTCAGTGATAGTTGGTAGTAGCATAGCAAGGGCTGTGAAATCAGTCAGTTGGTGTGTCGTATGCAAGACCACAAGAAACAGAGTGTGTACAGCAGCTACTCCGATGTTGGGGATGGGAAGAATTGGGGGCACACACAGTGCTCGCCCTGTACTTCGATATCATTTCCAAGATCAAGGAACTAATGCGTAGTAGATGGTTTGCAGCACAAGGAGACATTGCTAATGCTGTGCGCCAACATCTGACCCGATCACACACATGGTGCGGCAAATGATGCAGCTGATAGTATTCAGCGCCTACCACATTGTTGGCAGATTGTGGTGACAGTAGCAGGGGACTACATTGAGGTTCCTTAGGCCCAGGTTTGTCATGTCAACTTTATGTGTACTGTGTTTTCATTCTTTTTGCACCATTAAAGCCATATTGCCCTGAATATTACTGTAGTAAATTAGTGTGTTACAATTTTTCAGTGCTATTCATTGTCCACATATGTAGTTAACACCTTGTCCTTTCATCTGTATGTGTCATATTTTCCCTCTGGTCTGGTGTCTTTAAGGAAAAAAATAGCTGCCATGGCTTTTGCCACAACCCTTGTACATAAATCATTTTGTTTGGAAACTTTCTTGGAAGAAAAATCCTTTCTATTTTGCATATTGAAAACTGTCAAGCTCTTATCCCCCATACCCTGCTTTTCTATCGTTAGATCTCTCTAAAAATTAATAAGCAAACAAACTAAAAAACTATTGGACACTCCCATTATTTAAGTTTAACACGGCAGAAATGGTTTTAACTGCAAAATCAGTTTTGGACTAAGTCAATGCAGATTTTGTGTCAGTGAATTTATGGCACTCCACTGTATTATAATTATACAAGTTTTTTATTTTTTGAATTAAAGTGTTATGGTAATGAAACTGATTAAAAATTACTTAGTTATCATTAAATGTAACATTCCAAATTATTACTAAATGATTGTAACACTTTTTAGGCTCCTTGACCCAAGCCATTAGAAATTTTGCAAAGTGCTTAGAATCCTGGCTTTCATCTGCCATGTCTGGCTGCCCAGAAGAAGTGGTTAAAGTTAAAGTAAGTTCTTATATCTGTTAACTAACAAGGTATGATTGAAGTTCTGACTGAATATACATAACTTGTATGGTAACTTTTATCTTAGATGCACATAATAAGTTGCTGTTCATTAATTCTTAATTGATTTAATTCTTCTTCTTTCTGACTTCTCTTATTATCTACCCAGGTGAGTGCAGTAAGTGCCTTTGCCCAGACCCTGCGGCGCTATACTTCGCTGAACCATCTGGCGCAGGCAGCCCGAGCCGTCCTTCAAAATTCTTCACAAATAAGCCAAATGATGGCTGATCTTAATCGGGTTGACTTTCACAATGTTCAAGTAATTGTGACTTTTTATTTATTTTTAAAAGGATGGAGCAAAGGGAGAAAAAATGTTATTATTCACTAATAGTTGAATGCAATTAAAAGGAACAAAATACTAATCCCCAATGAGAACCATCAACTGCTTTTTTTTTAACCTGGGTTAGCTCTTTTTATTTTGATAACACTTTTTAATTACTAGCTTCTAAGACTGCTTTTTGTTTTGTTTGGAAGTTTTTCAAGAGCTTTTTATATTATTTGAACATTTTACAAGTTTTTCGTTTATCTGGAAATCCTGTTCCAGAAATTTCAATTCTTGGGTAATGAGTATTGTGGAATTTCATTACAGTGAAAACACATTAGAGAGTTAAATGAAATGTCTAGACTAATTCTTAAACATCCCAGAAACCAGTGTAAAATATGCAATCGATATTTTAAATTGATATATTAATCAATTGTTTGAATCATGGGCTAAAAATACTAGCTTTTAAAAATTATCATCATTTGTTTATTTGCATTAAGAAATTGGTAGCTACAATTTCATTATGAATGGCATTATTGACTGCAATTTTCCTTAAAAAATTAATATCTTAGAATGTGTTATTGTGTTTCCAGACTTTTCCCCTCTAATTTTCTGGACATTACAGCGCTTAAATTTCTTGCAATCGAAGTCTAGATCTCATGAATACTTATTCATAACTACATTGCTCACTGATACATTATTGTAAATGATACTTCCTTGACTAAAACTGTAGAAACATCTAGGATGTATTTTCTAAACAAAGTGAAAAGTTCGAAATCTGATTAAGAAAGAGCAGTCATTTCCAAAAATTATAAAAAAAGGACTTTTAGCAGGTGTAGAAAACATATATGTAGTAGTATTCATTATATCTGAATATTTAAAAAAGTGTTAAAATATATAATCAATATAATCAAATGCTCATCCATACAACATAAATTATTATTAAATACTAAGGTCTGGGAATTGATATAGTCAACCGACCATACAACAAATTCCTGTTATTTATTTATTTTTTAATAAGGTGTTGACACTCTTTGAGAGGAGTTAAGTGTTTATGTGTACAAATGCTATTCTTATAATGTTCTAGAAGAATATGGTTTATTGTCATGATTTATTTTCATATAAGCAGCTCAGTTTCTTGGTTTGAGAGCTAAGTTTCAGAATTTAACTTTGAGGGGGAAAAGTATGAAAATGGGAATACCATCAGCTGCAACGCCAAACTTATCACTTCCTTCTCATTGAAATAAGCAGTCAAAAAGCACTTGTGTTAAACCTGAAAATAGTTACTCATCTTTGGGTGACTAAATGTCTTACTTTGGTAAAATACTTGACCAGCCACATTTAATATAATTATTACTTCATTGATATACATACATATATATATATACACAGTCCAGTCACATTAATGTGACCCTCTGTCAAAAGCCAGAATAACCACCTTTCGCAGAGCGGACTGCTGTGAGACGTGCAGGAAGAGAGTCACTTAGGTCCCTGAAGGTGTTCTCTGGAATGTTGAGCCATGCCGACTTTAATGCCGTGGCCAGCTGCGCTAGATTACGCGGTGGAGGATCCATGGCGAGAACAACTCGATCGAGATGGTCCCACAGATGCTCGATTGGGTTTAAGTTAGGTGAGTTTGCTGACCAGGAGAGGACGGTAAACTCATCCTGGTGCTTTTTGAACCATGCACGTACACTGGCAGCTGTATGACACCTCGCATTGTCCTGCTGGAAGATGCCATCATCCTGAGGAAAAACAATGCGCATGTAGGGGTGGACATGGTCCGCAAGGACAGATGCGTACTTGTATTGATCCATCGTGCCTTCCACAATGATCAGTGAACCCAGAGAATGCCAGGAAAACATTCCCTAGACCATAA
Organism: Uloborus diversus; assembly: GCF_026930045.1. Taxonomy (NCBI): domain Eukaryota; kingdom Metazoa; phylum Arthropoda; class Arachnida; order Araneae; family Uloboridae; genus Uloborus; species Uloborus diversus. The sequence continues at coordinate 85,438,399 of NC_072735.1, forward strand.
TGCTCCCGCCTCCAGCTTGGACCGTTCCGGCAATGGTTGCAGGGTGGTTCCTTTCAGAGGTTTCACGCCTTATACGCCAACGTCCATCTGTCCAATGGAGCATAAAATGCGATTCATCTGAAAACGCTACCTGTTGCCACTCAGTGGACGTCCAGCTGCTGTACTGGCGTGCAAATTCTAGCCTTCGTCGTCGATGAACAGCAGTCAGCATGGGTGCACGAACCAGGCGTCTGCTTCGGAGGCCCAGACGCAGCAATGTTCGCTGAATAATAGTTTGGGAGACACTTTTGGTAGCCCCTTGGTTCATTTTGGTGGTCAGTTGCTCAACGGTAGCCCGTCTATCTGCCCAAACGCATCTCCGCAACCGTCGTTCGCCTCTGTCATCTATGGCCCGTGGTGCACCACATTTTCGACGTCGCTGATTTTGGACAGTTTCATTTTGCCATGCACGATACCTTTTTACCACAGCGGCGCGCAAACAGTTCACAAACTGAGCCGTTTTGGAAATGCTTCCACCCTTGGCCCGAAAGCCAATGATCATGCCCTTTTGGACTTTTGGGCCCCATTGCCCTTTTTTTTTCCGGATAAATCGCTTCGTTTCTGCATTACGCCTACGATTGAAATGTTTTCCGAAGCCCTCACACACTCTTTATATACGCTCAATTGCACTGTGCTGCCACCTGCCTTCTGTGATTGTTTATTTAACTCTGACGTGGAAAGTACGTGGTGGTCACATTAATGTGACTGGACTGTGTATTTTTCCAAACAAGTCGTTTCTATTTTGCAGCAATTTTTGTTTGATGTAAACACAAATCTCTAGTTCTCTCATAGTACAGTATAACTTTGATTTAATGTTAACCAATTAAATGATTTCCTCAATTTAGTGATATATTTTACTGGTCCAGATTTGACTGCATTGAATGTCTATGCTCCTCGATTTAACGATAACTTTTCCAGTCCCATGGCAATCATTAAATCGGGGTTATACTGTACTCCATACTGCTAACAGATACAAGAAGCCATTACTCGTTTCACTCTCCTACCCCACCCCCACAAGAACGAGCAAACGCGAATGAAACGCATTTAGGGGTGATTGAAAAAAGAAAGAAATGCAAATAAATGTAATTGCAGTTAGATCTTCTACACCAATAATTCCCATATGTTTTAATTTAAAAAAAAAGGTCATGAATGACTATTAGTGAATCCACTGGTGACTAACCAAAAAATTTTCAGATATACCTTATGTCATGAAATCATTATTTTCAATGAAAATCATCCAATGATGTTATTTTGCAAAGTCCATGCTTTCAAAAGTTTTATTTATTTATTTTATTATTATTTTTTTTAAATGCTTTGATTCTGAATTAATTTTGAATTTCCATAGGAACAAGCATCATGGGTTTGTCAGTGTGATGAAAGCACTGTTCAGCAGTTAGAACAAGATTTCAAGATAACTTTGCAGCAGCAGAATTCCCTTGAGCAATGGGCACAGTGGCTGGAAGGTGTAGTAGACTTGGTTTTGCAACCATATCAGGGCAAGCCAGATCTCCCCAAAGCAGCGCGGCAGTTCCTCCTAAAATGGTCATTTTACAGGTTAGTGAAGGGATTTCTCTCTCCTTTGTTGGGATTCATGGTTCTGAAAATTTTATTTATAAAGATATTTTTCATTATTGCAGCAAAATCAGCAGCCTTTTTCCACCTTAAAATAAAAAAACCTCTGTGTGATAAAAGTTAATGTAAGAATAAATAAAAACTGAGTGTATGTATCTATGGCCTAGTTATTTCTCCCCATCACAGTTAACTGACCATCAAACCAGGTATCGATAGATTTGTAATTTTCCCGTCTTTATGTTTGACTATTTAATATAATCCTCCGATAATGATTAGCCGAGATATCAATTAAAAACTATTAGTTATGACACTTAGATTTTGACATAAAATCTCTATTTTTCGAAGGTTTCCTCCATTCAAATTATTATTCAGTACTTCATCTCAACTTTCCATAATGATGCTTTTATTAAAATTTGTAGCAAGGAAAGAAATCATTGAGAAGAAAGATTTGTTGCCATTTTTTTCTTGAATATGAACAAATTAAATTCTGGTTTTTGTTTTGAAGCTTTTCCTGTAATCGGGGGATTTAAAATGTTTCCTTTTTGGTTATTTTTTTGCAATCTGCTGCAAAATTTTTCTGATTTTTTTGGTTAAGCCTGATAGTTGAACATCCGTCACTAGAAGTAACGTTTACGAGTATGTTTGAAGTAGACTGCAAAGCCAGGTGACACAGCTAGTGTAATGTAAAAATAAAAAATGAAAATAAAGGTAAAATTTAAAAAAAGGGCTAAGAAAATCTTTTTCTAAGATTAAATTTGCTTAGAGTGCAAAAGAGGGAAAACGAAAAAAGGAAATCAAATTTGTTGTTTGAAACAATTTTTTGCTCTCACACTACACATCCCTGGGGTGAAACTTGCAATAAAGGCAAAATCCGTTCCATAGTATCAAGATCAAAGGTTAAGAAAAGAGGACGTTGTCTTGAGTGTAGTCTGTAGGTAGAACTGCCTGCTTAGTTTTTTAAAACTTATTCTCTAATATTAGGTGTTGAAACGTTTCATTTTTGCTCTCCTCATGAAAATATTTTGTGAGAAGCAGTAGTAAGCTTTTAAAAAGATAAATATGTTTTTCTTATTCTTAACGTTGTCATTACAGTGAAATAAAAATAAAACTTCTTGTTAGAAGGCCCATTTGAAAACTCAGGTTGGCCACTCACTCTGGAAAGCAGGGAACTGTCAGAGAATTTTAAAATACCTCTGAAAAACCTGGAGAATACGATAGGCAATGTATTGGCTTTTACAGCGAACGTGGTCGCCTTTTTAGTTTGTTTTGAATAAATCTGCAGAACGAATTCTAAACGACAATCTTCATGATATTTTGAATTTTTCCTCATTAGTATATAGGGGATGAGGGGGGGGGGTTATATGTAAGCAATTTTTATTTAGAATACAAAGCATGAAAAACGCTTGTAGGGGCATCACTCATAGTTGTGTATGTATGTGTGCACATATAGATGTGCTGTATAATATATTGGTTTAATTATGTTTCAAAACCAAATTAAAATATCTGAAGTACTTTTTGTGGTGACTGAAATTTCAGTAATTTTGCTCTGGAAAACCTGGAAATCTCAGGGAATTTTTAGATTGTCTGCCACCCTGATACTTCAAAATATTGAATTCTCTCGAACTGTTTTTTTTTTATTAGTGGTATTAAATATTGTTTTTCTCCTATTGAGTTCTTAGTAAAGAGTTTACTCCCATATAAAATTTTAAATCTATGGTACATACTAAAATTTTGTGTTCTTTGTTTGAAATTTAACGTTGAGGAAGAATATTGTTTCAGCCTGGCCCGTTTATTCTAATTTTCCCAAGGGGGGGGGGGGCAAAGGTTATTTCTGGGTTGAATTACATTGTAGTCAATCTAAATTACATCCAAAAATAGCAACAACCATACCCTTTTATATAAAACATTAGTTTCTCAAAGAAGGAGGGAGGAGGGGGGCAATTAATCTCTCAAAATGATGGGCCTGGTTTCAGTAGTTTATAACTGATATATATTGTTAACCTTTAAGATGATTTTCATAAAATTGTATTCAAATTTAGAGAAACCCCAAAATAGTAGTGTTGTAGTGCAATTTATCAGATAATGCTTCATCGAGGTTTTACTGTAGTTCAAAGTTAAATTTTTAAACTATAGTTTCAATTTGTTTTAAGAAATGGAGTTCGTCATTATATTTTGTCCTTGTATTTAAACAACCATTTGCTTTTCCCCACAGTTCTATCGCTTCATATGTCTCATTTAGCTGTGTAGCTTCCTTATGGTGCCATTTTTATTCATTGTGATTTCTTTTTCTCAATATTATGATAGTTAAACGTTCCCTTTTTTTCCAGTTCCATGGTAATCCGTGACTTGACACTGAGGAGTGCTGCCAGCTTTGGATCCTTTCACCTGATTCGACTTTTGTATGACGAATATATGTTTTATCTCATTGAACACAGGGTAGCTAAGGCAATTGACGAAACACCCATTGCTGTTATGGGAGAGGTAAAATTTCTGTTACTGTTCAATGGTTCCCTCATACATTGTTCTTAATACTAATGATCCCTTAAAGTTCATCTCAATTCATATGATGCCATCTCTCTTTCAAAATTATGGTGCTACCTCCTTCAATGGAGGTTTAAATGTGCATAGCCAGCTACCAGTATTACGTTCAGCTGATTTATATGCTTCGGTTTTGTTGCATTTGAAAACTATGAAGATGACTAACTAACCAGTGAAACCTTTCATGTTCAACAGAAGGAATTCAAAAACCCAGATTTTTTTTTTTTTTTGTTTTGAATAACAGCAAAAAAAGTATTGAGATACTGTTTCTTTACTACTGATAGCAGTACAAAATCTTTCAAGTGATGTCTTACTTTAGAGGTATGAAAAAGTGTTAACCCTTTAAGTGACCGCTACATAAAATTCTGCTCGTAGATACATAGGCTATGTGATGTGATATTACGGCACAGCCGCTTCAAGGGTTAAGAATGTCATGCCATATCCACAAAAAGAAAAAAACTTTGAGAAATAATCTGTATGCAATTTACCACATTAAATAAGCTTTTTTTTCTTCTGATTTCAATGAAACAACATAACTGTGGTTTTGAATCCTATCCCCAGTGAGTTAAGATTATATATCCATGACAATTTGGACCAGAATTCAGTTGAGGAAGATAAGTCATTCAAAAACTGCACTCGTCTTTGAGTTATTAGTGCAAGGCTCTTACCAATTGAGCTAATGAACCTACATTTTGGGACGCTATACACTAAAGCAGCGTTTCCGTAAATTGTGTTCCGTGGAACCCCAGGTCATGGGAATCCCTCAAAGGTTTTGTGACGAGTTATTTACTAAAAAGGATGTGCTTAAACAATGGTTGGTAAATATATTGATAAAGTAGGAAATAAGTAGCTAGAGTCTGAGAAAGAAAAAAATTGCTATGTGACTAAAACTATTGAAGCCTTCCTGATATTCGCCAAGCAGTAAAACTAATAGGAAACCAAGATGTTTCAACATCCTATTAAAGTATTAACATCTTATTATCACATTAATGAATAATATTTGCAAGTGTTTTATAAATTTGCAATACATGTCATTTTCACTTATTTGTTATGGATTGTATTTATACACTGAAAATGGTTTCAAAAAGAATTTTTACCATTAACTTTTTGTAACCATCGCTATGTTACCAAGCTATTTTCTGTTATTTAGTCATTTTGAAAATGTGTTGATTTCCTTATTTTGTGAAATTTCTTATTTTTAAATGGTTTGATTTTAGTTTATTGGCCTTGGAACCAAAATGAGCACCCTAAGCAATGACCTTGTAATCAATTCAAAGAATGTTGGCCTCTGTGGCAACACCAATAAGAGTGGTTTGGAGAATGGGTCTCTGAGTGAGTCTAACTGCAGCAGCATCTCACAGGACATGTACAGCAGCAATGCTGCCATGACCAATGGCCTGAAAGAAGCTGCCACTCTGCAAGCAAGCCTCATTGGCCAACCACAAGTGCGATTCATGAGCGAGGCCAGCAACAGTGAGCCCATCCCACAGCATGGCAAGAAACTTAAGGTCGTTTGACATTCAGGAACCTCTGTTTGATCGCTTCTGAGGTAGCAAAAATGAGCTATGCATTTATTGTCACTTAAAGTTAGCTTTGACACCCGGTTGCTTGTGTTTTTCATAGTGTAAGGTACAGTGTGAAGGATTTTATATTTGGGATAAAAGATTCTATTGCAGAAACATATGCTTACTATTTTTTTTTTAGGGATTGCAGTCTATGATATTTTTATACTCTAGTAGTTTCTATTCAAAATCAGTTCATATTTGAATGCAGCCAACTTCATTTTAACCGAAGGAAACCTGACTTGATCTGTATTCTAAAGAAAATGTTCCATTTTAAAATTAATTTTTTGCTGAGATTATTTAAATATTGCACTCATACATTCTGAATCAATAATTGACATTTATCCAAAATATCACAAACAGGAGATTCAACTGCATCAAAAATTTTGCACATTCATATTTAGTTTGATTATACAATTTAGTTGTGTATGAAAAAGTAGGTGTATTACTGAAAACTGTTAAGGGTAAAATGTTAACAAAAGCAAAATGCATCTGTATTTTTATTATTTTGGCGAACTCAAGTTGTACTTGTAGTGTGCAACAACTCCATTTCTGACCCATAATTTGAATGATACATAAAAAAGTTTATATACTATTACAAAAGAAATACTTTAATTTTAACTTCTCCCTTTTTTAATGGAGACTCAATTTGTAACTCATACTTTATTAAAGCAAAAATTCTAAACTTATGTTTGACAAGTTCAAAGTTCTTACAAAATCATATTTGCTTTGTATAGTATTTTTTTTCATCTTTATCTTAGTTTAACCTAATTCAACTGCTATGCACATTGTTTAGTTTCTGAGCATAATAATGAAACATTCAGTAAAACAAAAATAAATAAATAAAATAATAATGATAATTTTATCAAAAAGTTAGTCATTGTTTTAATAGCACAATAAAATGCTTTTATGTTCTTTTCTTTAATTTTATAATTTTACATTGTAACTGCAATGTTTTTCTTTTTTTAATTTCAGCTATAATAATTGAACTCCCTTAAATCACAAAAGATAATAAAATACTCTCTTATATTGTTGCTCCGTTTGTCCTTCTAGTAAAAAAACGTATATATTTGTATTCTTTTCAGATGCTCATGGTTTAGCTCAATAACTTAACCTAGTATAATGTGAAATGTGTTTAAAAGGTGGGTTATTTTTCATCTTGATGCAATGGAACATTAATTAAGATCGCCAATTTTCGGTTGTAAATACTGTATTGATATGCACTCAAGACCCGACTTTTTTTTCTTATGTTACGAAATATAAAATCGCAGGGAACAAGTCTAATTGTTTGGGAATTCCAATGCAGACAGATCAGCCATAAATCAGCCTTTGATAATGTAAAAAAAAAAAATATTTCAAGAAAGTCATCTTCTAAATTATATTTTATTTAATTGTACAGAATTATACATATATATATTTAAATCTTTCTTTACTGAAGTGAAAAAAGTTTATTAAATGGAACTGTGCTACTAAATATTTTGGAAATTTTTAGTTCAATAGTAACTAAATATTTCTAATTTCAACAAGTTATCTAGTACATGAAACTAATTCAAAGATTTAGTTATTTTTTTGGATTGCAGTCCCTAAGTTTCATGATTTATCATCCAAAATATTATTTTGCCTGGTTTTTTTTTTTTTTTTTTGATAATTTTCTGCCTTTTTACAACTATGCTTTTTATTTTTCTATGCTTAAGATTGCCTTAAATTGTCTTTGAAAGCTAGTTTGGTTTAAGAAGTAAACTACTTTTAAATAAAAGCTATTTATTGAAAATTTCCATGGTGTGTAAAATAATGTGTGGAAATTGTCTTGCCAAAATGTGTTTATACATGTCTTTTGTCAGGAACTAATATTTTGAAATTGAAACATGTTTACATGTCTGCTGATAAATTTTAGTTACTAGATTTGTGATCTTTTAATCAGTCATTGAATGTTTCTATAGTCGGTAGAAATGTGATATTGTTTTTTATGTATTATTTTCCATTTTCCATGATTTGAGGGTGGCCAAAAATATTGGTTGCAAATGCTGCTTTGATTTTGTTTAAAGTTAATGCATCAGAATATGGTGTGTTAGATAACTTCACTACTACTCCAATTTTTATGAGTAATTGGGATTTTTGCTTCTGTTTGATCAAAAGATTCTTTAGATGTTTCATTTTCATCTCTAGTCCTAGTGCAATACTTTTTCCCCTTTCATTGAGTAATTTAGTGACAAAGTCATTGATGTTCCACATTTCATCCTCATTTGTTTGCTTATAAGTGCAAACTGACGTTTCCATCTTGTATACCATTGTACATATCATTGTAAGTAAACCTTATTTATAAATATAAACATAATGGAAAGTATCAAACTGAATGAAAATCACAGAAAATTTGCAGTCAAGTTTTTTTTTTAATTTATTAACTTCATAAAAGGGAGCAAACCATGAATTTTGGGAAATAATGTGTTCTGACGTACATTGACCCACAAGATTTTTTTCTTTGTTAAAAAAAGGGGGGGCTTTTATTTAGATTTGATCGACACTGAAGATTTTAACCGATTTGGCTTTGCATATGTGCATGTGTAAATATCATTTATGTGGACACTAACTGTACTGCTTGGGCTATTTTTTTAAGTGATACAGCATTACAAATTTCCATCATTTAAACCTAATAAAGCTGGATAAATTTAATCAAAATTTCCCTCCAAGAGGACAATGATTCCTAAAAATCCTCACATGTTCTAAACAACTTAGGCAAGATTGTTTTTTGCTATTGATATCTGTAAAAGAGTGAGTGGCATTTGCTTATTTTCTTATTTTAATTTAAATTTTACATTATATGAAATGTATTCTTTTGTTATCTAATCTTATTAAACCAAATTATTGTTGCCTAACTATGTACAATCCTTAATGAACTGGCAAGCTTGCACCAAGCGAATAGTTATAGCATCCAGATATTGCAGTTTCATCCCTGTTAGGGATCGGCAACCTAGAATGCCATAATAAGCTGCTTGATATTTGCTTTCAGTTCTGCCTTACTTCTGGCTGTGAAACAGTATGCGGCCAAAAAAAGGGAGCATTTTCATTCCAACGGGTATCTTTTAATTGAAATACACCGCCCAGCTCAGTCGTTTCAAGCCAAGGACTGCAGTTTTGTATTCATCATTGGTTCATAAAAATAATGTGGCCATCACATAATGAAAGTATTCGTTCATAAAAAAGTGATTACTTTTTGTTAGAAACAATGCATTTGTTTATATTGTGATCTTTTTTCCTTCTATATTTTCCTTTAAATGTCAAAAATGTGCGAGTAAAAAATTTGAATTAAGTCCAATTTTTATTGGCTTTTATCGTACTTGCTCTGTTGTTAATGGATGGACCAAGGTTAGCAAGCATAATTTGGCAGATGTTAGGATTTTAAGGCTTTTCAAATAATAAAGACTTTCAAGACTTTTCTATGGTTCAAGTCATCAATTTCAAAAGTGTTTTCAAAAGCTTTTTGACTGCATAATCATTTAATATGGGGTTCTTGAAAAAGTTCAATCGGTATTTTTTTTTAACCAAAAATTTATTTAGTTCCAATGAATGCAGCATATTGTGGGATTTTCTTTCCTTCTTTTAATTTATTTTCAGTGTTTGTTTAGAATGTTTGAATTAAATAATTTTTTAATACTCACCCATATTTTTGGGCCATCCTCTTTTCCTTTATACATTGTAGCCTAAGTCAAAAAGAAAAATGTAAATCTAAGTCATTGTTTTCATTACTTGTATACATATCATATAAGTGCCATTCCTTAAGCACTGTTTTCATGTACGAGATTGTTAGGAGTTCTATAAAAACTCCTGTTTTGTTCAAATTTGGCATTCCAAGTTTTGATTTAATTTGTTTTATTCACGAGTATTCTACACACATTCAAGTTATATTGTACACTTCTTTTCTTTGTAAAATGTTTAAAGCTTTTAGGAATGTCCTTGTTTTCTTGTAGTGATATAGTTTTATAATCATTGGACTGTTTCTTACAACAGACAAATCATTCCATTTTTTTCCTTAATCAGCTTTAGAAAGGTTTTTAATATTGTATATTTTTAATGCTTTTGATAAATTTGATTTTCTGAAATATTCTCCAAAATGCAAATTGTAAACTGAGAAAAATATGTTTCTTCTCATTACAGCACTGAATTGAAAACTAACATATTTTAATTCATGAATCAGTGCTCCCACAGATCAGGGAAAACCCGAAATTGTCAAGGAACTTGTTTTGATCAAAAAAAAGTCAGGGAAGCTAACTAATTTTATCAAAAATTTAGAGAATTTTTAAAATAAGCCCTTGGAAAAATCTTTTGCTTCATATACTTTTGTGGTAAGTAAGTTATTATAGTCACATAAACATATTCAAGGTCCGTTCTCAAAAAGCATAATTTTGGAACGGATGGACTCAGAAATATATATATATATATATATATATATATATTTGAAGCAGCAATAAATGATTCTTTTATTACTGATATTAAAGTGCTTAAATTAAAAAAAATTTAATTAATAAAAAGAAAGGTACAGATTCAAAAATCGAGTCTGTTATATTGTAGATTTTTTTTTCTATTGAAAAAGTAATTCCTCATGAACCTGAAACTTCTAACTTGTGTCTGCAAAAATTTTGCTTTTTTTTCTGCTGTTACAGTGATGATTTTATTTCTTGTGCTAACTGTTTCATAGCATTTAGTACCATAAGGGTAAACTCTTGTGCACCCAAATCAAATATGTGTTCGTTTGAGCCCAAAATTCCTTCATTGCATGGAGTATGACTTTTTAACAAAAGAAGAAAATAGCTAAAATTTTTCAAAGAAAAAAAAGTTAAAACTTTTAATGATTTTTTTTTTTTTTTTGAGTTGCACATTAATATTTCACTCCATTCATTTGTTCCTAGTCTGTCTGTAAGTAAACAACCCACTTTCAAAGTCTCTAATATATTTTCATTTTAAATTCCAAAATATTATAGGCATACAAATATATATATATCTGTATGTATGCAAGCATACATAAGTACATTGTAATGTGAATTTTTTATGTGTACTGTTCATTTTTTGTTCCCAAAACATTTGTGATAAATGTATATACATATATATATATATATAAATATAAATATATATTGCATATATTATTAAAACTAGTATAAATATGCAATTTATGCTGATACAAGTACAATTCCTTTTAATGTCAAAACTGCATATTATATTTATTTTGCTTCATTTTTGTGCTCTGCATTTAATTTTTTTTTTTAACATTATGTAACATTTCAAGGAATACATAAGAGTACATGGCAGCAAGAGGTGGCATTAACAAAATTGTAAATATTTCTACAATTATTATTATTTCTTAGATAATTCCGTGCAAAAATGACTAAAGAACAATGAAAATTCTTTCTTTTCATATTAGGTGCACAAATGCGAACTTTTCAATAAGGTTAGTTATTTTTTTTTTGGTAAGGATGTTAAACGTAGGTGGTTGTTATTGAAAGAATGTTGCTTGATTTTCGATCATGAAAATCCTTCATGTATAAAACAAAACAAAATGTTGAAATTTTCTCCATTATACAATTTTGTAAAAATTTCAATAGTTAAGGAGACTGTAGATTAAACTAATCCAAAATTTTAGTCATAATTTGCTGTTATACGTACAATATACATTTTTTTAAAAATTAGTGTTCAGTTAAACTAATCTGACATTCTTCACCAAGTGTTTTTTGGTGCTTTGTTCAATAATATTGTTTTCAACTTTAGTAAAGTTTATGCATGAAAACTAATGAATTTTAATTTAAATATTACCTAGTTTTACTGGTATGAAATTACATTTTAATCCTAGTAAAAAATCCAGACAGTTATTCTGTTATATTGTCCTTAGTAGCTTTTCTAATCTTAATTTTCTGGCAATATATCCTCAATATGTGGCATTTCTTCTTCTTCTTCTTTTTTTTTTTTTTTTGATAGTCCTTTTAGTGAAGAAAGAATTTTTTTGCTACTGGTTTCATTCTAGTTATATTGTTCTGCAATTTTTTACAAATAATTTAACTGCTAGATGAGTATTTGTTTATTTTAGAAGGTTTTCTAACATAATTTTTTTTTTACTATCATATTTTTGTATTTTCTGTTTTGAATTTTTAATCCTTTGATTAAGTTTAAAATCATTTTAAAAGAGTTAAAAAATGTTATCTGTATGAATAAGTAAATCTAGCTTACTAGAATTTCTTCTGAATTAGTTCAATACTTTCTGCTTTTACTTTAATTGAAGTAAATAGCTTTTAATTATTTTCTTTTATTTCATTAAATCATAAATCTTCTTTTTAGTCACTAAAGAAATAATGACTTCTGATATTTCAAAGCTAGTTATTACTTGCAATTTATTATTGTAAGTTCCATTGAACACTTAAAATGATGTACATATTAATCATTTTATGTGAATAATTTCTTTCAAATGACTTAAATGTATTGTGCAACTACTGTTTACTATGTTTATTGAATGCATTCCTTTCTCATCTACAACATAAGTTTATGAAAGAAAATATGCTGTTTTGGTTCAAATGAATCATATAGGCTTTCTATTTTTGTATTCTAAAAATCCCCATCACAACCTTATACCATTATTTTAAATTTAGGTTTAAATACTAATAAAAATATGGCAGTTCTTTTGAAATTTATAATCAGGTTTTATTGTTCCTTATTATTACTATTATTATGAATGCTCAAAGGGGCAAGAAACTACAATTTAACTTTAACTAAAATAGTAGGAATGAATTCCACCGCTAAATAATTTTCTAAAATGAATTTAGTTGTTCTAGTTTGAAATAACAAGCTAAATCAAAAGTTTTTTTTTTTTTTTTTTTTTTTTTTAGCAAGATGATCTAATCTTCCTATGCATTTAAAATAAGTTTAACTATTCTACTTTTTAGAATTGTCAAAAAAAAAAAAAAAAAAGTGTAAATTGTCATTTACAGTGGGAACTGGTTAAGTTTTATTTGCACAATAAAAAGTTAAATTTTCTTAACTGGTTTAATCCATCTGTATAATGTATTGGTGGGGGGGGGGGAGTATGAACCTTAGATGTTTTTTATCAGTGATAAAAATTATTTTAAATCACATTGAAGTTATTTATTTTTTGAAAAAAGTTTTATTAATTTATTGTAATTTTAGGAACAACAATATTTATAAACATTAATATTTAGTTCACAGTCATTTTTTTACGATATTTAGTTTACCTTTGTGTTTGTAAATTAAATGAATGAATTACCAACCTTTGGATGCAGTAAAGTTGCAAATTACTGCTGACACGTTTTTTGGTGTTACAAGGAACACCTTTTTCAGTGCAAGGATTGTCTGCAGTAATTTGCAATTTTTGTGCATCAAAACCTTGATAATTCATTCAATTTTCAAGCAGCTTTCCTCGGATGACTTTTTGTCCAAAAGCTCACACTTTGCATTGATAAAGGTGTTCCTTATAACACCGAAACACGTGTCTGCAGTAATTAGCAATTTTTGTCCATCAAAATATTGGTAATTTATTCATTTAATTGATATTTAGTGTTACGTATTTGGAATTTGTAAAAGAGGGGGGGGGGGGAGATTTAAACTATTGTCATTTTTTAAATACATTGTAATGGCTTTTATTTGAAAATAATAACATACATAAGTTGTTTTTTGCATATATTTTTCTCAGAAACATTTAATGCTTATATTGCTGTTGTGAAACTTGATGCTAAGCGTTCATTTAGACAAGCTTATTTTAAAGACATACTCTATTATTTATATTTGATGAAACAACAGTTCCAATCTGCCCTTTGCTGAACTTGAGAGTTTATTTATTTCAAATGGTCTTAATTCCATGTCTGATTTTTTTTAATGCTTGTTTTGCTGTATTTTGTTATTTATTCGATAATAGTTCCTTGCACTATACTACCTGCCATTTTTTGCCATTAGAATATCTATTTTTTAAATATTTATTTTGCCCATATTCATTTATGTAATATCACTTCCATTCAAAGTAACATTCCATATCATCTAAATATTCCAAAAGAAGTTGAAGTACTGTATATTCTCTTTACATAGGAATGTGATAAGAACCTTATTTTTAATAACTTAGTTCATTGAAAAAAATCAAGTTGAAAAATTGTCAAACGAAGTGGTTTCCAAACCTTTCATGTGCCCCTTTCTTTTCATGAAAAGTTTCCCCCCCCCCCTTCTAATTTTTTTAATAATTCAATTTCATAAATGCTTTTCCAATGTTGCTATATTTTTTAATAAGAGAGAAAAACACGACGTATTTAACATAAAAAATTTTTTGCATCAAAATATATTTAGTTACTATATTGGAATATGAATATTGATCATTTTACTACATTTAACACGTTGAAGAAGATTACAGAAAAAATAGATGTTTCAATATAAATGTAATGACAGGGCTTGCAAATTTTATCAAACAATGGTGTTATTAAAAAGATGTTTTTAGTGCAGGTGTTTCAACCCCATTGCCATAGTGGTGACATTTTGCTGATTCTTGTTTTTTGGACACTTTTTTTTTTTTTTTTTTTTTGAATGAAAAATATTATGTTAAAAGCTGTGTGCCCCCAAATAAATTTCTGCCTTAGAGAAGCATGCTCCATTGATTGGAAACCACTGGGCTGATATGTCAAAAATCACAGCTTGATATTTTAATTAAAACTTGTCATAAAATGGCTAAATATTTATAAACCAGACCAGAGAATATTTAGTAAATAAACCAGAAGTCCATGTCAAACGTTTAAAATCCAAACTGAATTTAAAACAGGTTTCTTTCTCGACATTTATCATTTGAAAATGTATGGGAATTGAAATTCAGATTTACAACATTGCTTTTTACTCAGCACAGATGGAATGAAACAAAAGAATGGTGGAATAATCTTTCTACTTCTCGATTTTCCTAGTGTGATTTCAAGAAATTAGATTTTCCATTGAGATTATACATCATAAGATAACTTTTGGTGTGTTGATTAGTGTATTCTAATTTTATTTTCACTTCAAATCATATGTTCTTGTACATTTAATTCACTTTAAAAAGAGGCCATATTTCTAGTCATGATATATTTTTAATATTATTTAAATACAGTTCCTTTGTTACATTGTTTTATTTTAATGTTCACAAATATTTATAATAACATAGCACAATTTGTTCGGAGTTAATTCAAAGACTTAAATGTAATGAGACGTGTATATGTGTACTTTTAGAAGCTTGTATTTTGTTGTTTAATTCAGTGAAGATGTCCTTGAATTGATTTAAAAGAAACCTATTAATAAATGGTTCATGAGTTTGTAAATTAAAACCCTAAATTCTAGTCTTTCATAACTTTTCACTGTCAACAAAATGTTCAAATTGTAAAAAGATCATCATATTGTGTTGATTTTTTTCAGAAGTTTTAATATTTTTTGTTACACAAGATAAAAACTTTATACATTGTCAATATTTATGTATGGTATAACTGTAAATGGATGTTTTATTTTTATGAGTTTTAGGCAACTAAGAAAAGAAATTTTACGGTATTGTTTATAAATTTTGAAATTTACATTAATGCTGAATATTTATCAATTTATTTTTACATCCCATTTCAGTTATATGCTTATATTACATTTTTTACTGTCTTTTTCATGTGATTATTTTATATATACATTAGATTGATTATTTATATTTTTATGTGCCATATTGCTGTAGCTTTCAAATACTTTTAATGAAAATTCTAGTCATTAGCATGTCTTGAAAAAGTGTTATTTGAATTTAGAAAAATTTTTATTGAATGATTTTTTAACTAGTCATATCTTGTTCTGAAAACACTTTGCTTTACTCAAGCTAAATACTTAATAACAAAACAGATTTTATTGTTTTGCCTATGTATAGACAGTCTCTACTGTAAGTTAAGGCTGAGAATAAAAAGACAATTGTCTTTTTCTTGTGCTATTTAAGAAAATAAATTACTTCATTTAATGAACTCAGATTGTTTGAAATGTATATTTATCAAAGCATTAGTGGTTATAATTCACCTCATATCGCTGCTGCGGTGGAACATTGATGCAACTGAAAAAAGTAGAATTTTACCAGAGAACTAAATATACTAAATTATTTTATTCATTACCTCATACAATGAAACATGTTGAGTTACTGCCCTGGTGGCTAAAAGTTGAAACAAATCTGTCAGTGTTCCTCTGAATGGGATAACCACATTTGAACCCAGTGACGACAATAACTCATTTTCAATTTTGCAGTTACATCAATATTCCACCGGAACACCGATATGAAATATGATAGACAGTGCAAAAGTAAAATACTGCTATGTTAGACGATTAAGTATATAAATCTTATAATAATTCAATTAAAATGCCTTAAAATCATACCTCATTCACATGAAACATTTGACTCGTTTGCTCCCTCCCCTCAATTCCTAAATGTGTATCCCAATAAAAATGTTCTGACTAATGTCAAAAAAGATTGTATGCACATCTGAAAGTTTTTACAAATATGAATTTCAAATTACATCAACATTTAACTGTTTAATAACTACAGCAGAAAATTTATTGCAACTAAAGATTAATTTTATTGAATTGGCCCATTATACTTGATTACCATAGCAGTAAATTTTGTAAAATCATACAGTCTGCCCACGATTGCTATGGAATTGACAAACATCCAGATAAGGTGATTGTATTTGAATGAGAGGGGAAAGTAAAAAAAAAATATATGTATATGCACGTGGGTTGCTCCTTTCAATGTAACTCGGATTAATTTAGAGGCTTGCACACATCTGCAAAAGCGGGCATCCGTGAAAGCTAATAGATGTGTACAATACCACCTGTAAACCGGATGTTAGCCTTTCTTTTTCATTGGTGGTCAGCCTGTAACTTCATTTATAGATGAAAATACATTCAAACATTTTTGTTTGGAATCTCTTCTTTTTGAATTTAGCTACAATTTCGTCAATCAGTTTCTAAACCTGATCTTTACTTAAATTATTTGCTTTAAAATTTTGCACTTTTCGGGAAGTGGGGGGAGGGGGGCAAATTTAAAGAGTCCATAACTAAATTAGGTCAATCTCTCCAAAGAAATTATTTTGTGGTATAAAAAGGAGCTCTGGAATTTTCCTTATAAAATACGACTAACAATTAGTTTAGACTTAACTAGAACATTATATACATTATGTGATTTTTCATTGATAAGAGGGCTATAGGCATTTACCTTTACTGTACTCTCTCGTCATTGGAGCTAAGCAAAGCTCAACTTAATAAATTATGTTGATTGAAATTTCTTGAAGTGTTTTCTTGACCAGTATAGCTGTACTGATTTAAGTTTGATATATTGCTTATTACGTTTGTGCTTTTATGATTAGAAACTTTTTAATGCAGCAAAGTGATATGATGGTGATTTCTTTGTGTATGGGTGTTTGTTTAATTATTAAATTCTATTGAAGTGCTTTGTATTTATAATCAGCATCACTACTTACATACTTACATATCAACTTTGTAAAACCAAAAAAAAAGCAGTTTTTGTGCTCATTTTTAGAAAGGAATTGGTTGTATGGTGTAAGTTTTTCTTTTTTTTCCCCTTTAAATTTAAAGTCATTACTGCCATTTTGCAATATTCTAAATGCTGGTGTAAAGAGAGAATTTGCAACTAAGTTAGAGAATCATGATGGCTATTTTTGGTAATTATAAAAGCTAGAGCAAACACAGCAGTTGCATCAAGAATGGCAATTTTTCTGAAAAACTGCACTGGACCAAATTTTGAAAAAAATTACTTTATCGAATGCACGAGCTTTTAGTTTAGAATTCTTCATTTCACTTTCAAATGTTCCATCTTGACACTTTTAAATTTTTCCAATGTATAATGTTGCCACTCCAGAAAAATCTATTTTCAAGTGAGCAAAATCGATTGTATTTTAATAAATGAATAGCTTGCATTGCATTATAATGGATCTATAGTTTATTACCACTTTGAATATATAAAAGAAAAATTTTGTACATTTCTCACTTATGCTCAGATGAAATTTTTACTTTACTACTGTTAATTTTTGTTCTTATTGCTGTGCAATATTGTGTAGCTGATGTATGTAAACATAATGCATTAAATTGTGGTGTTTAAAATGAGGAGTTAATGTATTGGTTAATTTTCTAATACACACAGCCATTTTAATTGTCGATGGGGGAGGGGAGACAAGTTTTATAACCAAAAGATACATCCTTTATTTTTTATTTCATCAAAGGTATTTTACATGACTTCAATTGATGAAGACTTATTTGAGAAACTGTTGGTTATCAAATACAAAAGTAGAAAGCATATGTAACTCTTACATAGAATTATCTGTCTGCAAATACATTAAACACTTTAGAAAAATGTAATTTAATTTTAATAATTTGATTCATCCGCACATCTAACACTCATTAAGCTGTATGATAGGAGTCTCCTTGTTTTCTCTTTTCGCACTATTGTAGGGAGTCACCTTTGAAAGTAAAGTCAAGTTTTGATAACTCGAATATTATTTTATCTCGAATTTTTATTGGGTCCCAAATTCTTCAGAAGGCTGTGGGAACTTCCCATAACTTGAACTACCAATAACTCAAAGAGTTTAGCGTGCCCCTTGGGACTTCCAAGTTATCGAGAGTTGACTGTGTTCCATAAAGACAGTGTCTCCCAAAATGTTCTTCAAAACATTTTGAAATAAAAATGCGTGGTGCCTATTGAGATTCTTCAGCAGCTGAGCACAAAACAGACATACAAGAATTTATACTTTCTTTGAAAGCAACTAATTCAAAAACAAAAATGTTTTAAAAAGACATCCACAAGGTTTTTGTTTTATATTTACGAGAGGTAAAGCTTGCCCACAGAGATGGTAGATGACCTTGAAAGGAAACATCCTCTGTACCATTTGTAATAGGTAGAATCAGCCAGAAAGCGCCGAGTAGTAAGAGACACTTTCTCGCTAACCCTATCTATTACAAAATAAGAAACAGCCTATTATAAATTGCAGAAATGATGTTTCCGCTTCAAGGTCATCCGCTATCTCTCTGTGGACAAGCTTTACGTTGCAAGAGACTCTTCATTACAACAGTTTGTGTGATTAATATACCAAAAGATGCACACATTGAAAATATTATTCAATTTAAAAGTCTGTAGTTGGGGCAAAGCTAACTTTGCAACATTAATAATGGTGTGATTAGAATCTAATGAGCCTTCACAGTTGAGTTCCCAGGTTAGGTTAGCCCCAACTGTAGCTCATGATTATTTTTCCAACACTAGAAATTTCAGTGTATGAGCCTTGAAACTATATACACTTTTATTTTAAAAATAACTGTCCCATAATTTAACAGCAACTATGGCTCAGGTACAAAAAAAAATAGTAATATACTCTAATCAAGTAAAAGTAATATCAATTTTCCGTAGGTGTTTCTTTTGCTTCTTCACTTTTCTTTAATTTTTTCTTTGCTTGGATATCAGCTAAAGTTTGCTCAATTGATCTTTGATCCTTTTTCAATTCACTAGACACTGAAATTTCAATTCAAAAGAATAAATAAAATAATCAACTACAAACATGAAATTGCATGTACAGAGCGCGTCCCTGTTAAACCTGCAAGATCTCTATTGTAGTAACCCTAGACCTAGATGCATACTTCCAACAGCAAAAATGCTCAACATACAGGGTCTGTATAAAAAGTAATGAGACTGAGCTGCGTTCTAAGAATTTATTGCAGCTATTAATACTCAAACCTAAAATTCTTCAAAATCAGACCCTTAGCCTAGCGTGTATTTTAAGCTTCGAAGGCTGCTGTGTAGTCTGCTTCCAGAATGTCTTTCAAAAGTATTGTACTAGCGCATTCACGGCATCCAGAGTTCCATGGTGATGCCCTTTTTAGTGATGTTTTCATCTTCGCGAATAGAAAGAAGTCTGCTGAAGCCACTGTAGGCAGACTGGGAAATGTAGAGATACCATTATTGACCAGGAGGTCTTGGAGGATGAAGCAGGTGTTTCCAGCTTTTCTCAAGTTTTCAGCAATGATACTGTGGGTGAACTGTCATTGTATCAAGCTCAACTTCATCTGCAATCATTTTCACACTTAACCATCCAAATTTAGCACAACACGCACACGTTCCACATTTGCACATGTTCTTCTGGTTGAAAGACACCCTATTTGAGATCCATTCTCGAAGCTCTCCCAGCCATTTTTGAAACACTTGTGCCACCGAGACACATGCGCCTTTAACAGACAATTATCTCCGAACACTTGCTTAGACATCTCTAAAGTCTCTGAGGCTGATTTACCAAGTTCCACACAAAACTTAATCTCGTAACACTGCCCAAATGTTCTCTGCATTTTGCAGCAGGAACCAATGATTGCAACAGAAGTACACTATAATGACAATGCTGTCCGAACAAAGATTCCCATGCGACTGCGGACCAGAGTAAGCCTCACCAGTAACACCTACCACAGACCTAACCAGTTTGTGCGCACTTGAGAGGTACAGTCGCATCAGAAAAAATGAGTCTCATTACTTATTATAAAGATCCCGTAAGATTCCGAGTCAAGATATGGAAAGTTTAAAGCTAAATAGAAACTACGTGAAAAAATATGAAATTTAACTTTTCAAATGGACTATTTAGGGAAATAATATCCATTGAAAAAATAATAATTGCAACACAAAAAGTTATAAACAAAACTCAAAGAGGTATTGTAGCTCAAAATTTTACGGGACTGTGCAGAAAATGAGATTAGAACTTATCGACCTTTTAGAAAAATAAAAGGTTCTCGAAATGAAAACACAAAATATTTTTATTTTTCATTGCTATGCAAAAATATATTCCAAATACTATGCTATAACACATAAATACACACTGCAAAAGCTGATACAATTTGAAAAAAACTCCATGCATTCAAACAATTTTAAACCTTTGTTAGCCGCTATATTTCTCCTCAAAAGATGTGAATAATTACGAGTGCAAAGCAGTGTTTGTCACAAAGTGCTACACTTCATAACTCGATACATATTTGTCGAGTTATGTCAATTTTTGAATTCGAAAGGCAGTTTGCCCTTTTGCTTTCTGTTAACACTAGAATTACGGAAGGGGTCATTTTGATCCTGAGCAGACTTTTTATAACATTATGAAGGGAACTATGCAGATTTCTTTTCAGAGGATCAAAATGATCCCCGCCGTATTTCTAGGTATACGAAGACCGTCCTAATTGTGACCTACCAGCATAACTCTAATACTGGCACTATTACTATCAAGAGGCCCTCATAAAAAAATAATGCTTAAAATTTGGTCTTCTTTTGGGTTTCGGTCTTCTTTTGGGCTTTCTGGTTCTCTTTTAAGTTTTGGCCAATTTTGTTATTGCAAACTTTACTTTCTATTTCACATTTCAGGATTTTTTATTGTAGACAAAGGTTAAATCAGTAAGAAAATGGGTACTAATAAATCCAATTCATTAACTAATTACTGAAAATAAATTAACATTTCATTATAGTACTACATTTATTTGAAAAAAACTTTCTAAGTTATAATTTTCATAGGAACAGAAATGAACAATAAATAGCGTCACACTTTTTCAGTACATTTTACCCATAAAGTTTGATCGTTATCATACATTCAACAAGTCAGTTAAATCCCTATTTGTTGTGTTACTAGCTTTCAGGAATGTTTAACAAAGAAAATAAATGCGAGTATGAAAAATTAATTAAAAGGATGATTATAAACTTAATTTACAGAACTTTTTTTTTTAATGGCTTTTTGGAAAACTTTGTTAAAAAGTTTAAAAGTTGTTGGAAAAATATCAAATGCAATGAAAATCTTACCAAAACCAAAATGCTTGTTTGGTGTAGCTATTTTGGCTGCTGCCTTGCCAGCGTCAAGACCTACAAGTTTCTCATACTTGGCTGCATAATTGCTACTAGGAGGTAGAGGTGCTTTTCTCTTTTTGTTCTCTTGCAATTCTATTAGTCTTTCTTTTTCCTGGTAAGGAATATGAAAATGATGAAGTGCTGTGAAAACTAAAACTAATAGCGCCAAATCAAACAATATACAATGACATTAAAATAAAAGTATTTTGCAGTATTTAATAATTTAATTTACTTGGCAATTGCTTTTGAAATTATTTACTGTGTAATTCAGCAGATCAGTTGTTTTTATAGTCATTTTAATAGCAATTGTCAATGTAATACATAGATATAAAAGTGAAACTTCACAAAAATGTTATTTAATACTAATAAGTAATTTTTCTTTAAACATGAGTAGAAATGAAATACTCATAGCCAATGCTGTAGTTGGGGGAACGTCATTCACTGAAGCATTTGGTTTTTAATTGTAAAAATAATGCAAATTGGTTACCACCTTTTTCCTTTCGTGTCTGAACATTAAAGTGAGTTCTCCCAAACAGTGGTAGTTTTACAAGTTTGGGGGCCACATAGAGAACCCTGGTTTTTACCGTCCTGTCCAAAACTGTCCAAAACTATATTTTTAGCGAAATTGTATTTTGTGAGAAAACATCAAAAACACAATAAAATGTATCAATGTTTTATATTGAACATTTATTCAATGTGAACACTCAACTTATTTATGCAGCTGATTTTAATCTAGTTACATAGAAGTTGAATTCTTGATTAAAATTTCAATTTGTATGCATGAGTTTAAGGATGAGTTGTTTATCCTTCAATTAACATTTATTGGTGCTAAAATTACATAAACATCAAAACGAACAAAAGGCTACTAAAAAATTAAAGATTTAAAAGGTTAAAAAGTTACATTTAGAAAAGTTTGCTGTCCAACGTACACACACTGCACGCGCTCCAAGAAAACTCTGCTCCCGACTGAGCGCACGTGTGTTTTCTCCACTTCGCTCTTGTTAGCATACCTAATGTTTTTCAGAAATGTACACTAAATGAATACATGTAGACAGTTGAATACGACACATAAATCCTTTTAAAATCAATAAACCATTTATTAAAGGTTAAAAACTGATAACAAGTTCAAAACTGGTTAAGAGTATGCAAAAAAATGACTGGGCCTTAGAGTAAACATTTTAAACTGTCATCTAATAGACAAGTAGAAATAGCCAGAGGAATTTAAACTAATTAACCATATCACCTATACAACTCCATCACTTCTACCACAGCAGAACAGCAACTAAAGACGAATATGCACCACTAATACTACATGACAAGAATCTTATAATACTACACACGACTGCTATTCAAGACAGCCATCCAAGAACTATTTCATCTACTAGCCCGCGATCTTATATACAAGCTCAATAGCATGTGTACAAATCTGATTGCTATTAGTGGCTATCCTTGTTACGCAGCAAAAACGCCACCCAACTCATCCAATCAGAAGGCAGGAGCAAAAACTCTTACCAAGTGGCAACCGGGGTAAGCTTGTATTTCATGTAGATACTTTGTGAGTGTGGTATGAAAGCAGCAATGGCTAAAAAGGAGATTGAAAAATATCTGCAAAACAGCCGTAAGTAAAACCCCTTATAAACTTGTATAATTTAGTACACTAATAAACTTATGTTTTAAGTAAGCAACGATAATATACTTCAGGTAACAGTTCTCTGCCTAGCCGAGTTGAGTAGCGCGCACGTGTTCTCTGCCGATTACTGCTGGCTATCTGGAGTTGCAAAAGTCTGAAGAGGAGTTCTGAAGTCCCACTGACCTGAAGTCCCCACAAGTTTATTTATTTATTTTTTTTAATTGATAATAGTAACCAAATTTCTCTATGTTTATGCATGTGCAAATCAAAGCAGGGTTGGCAAGCTTTTACCATCCTCTTAAAAACCCTTGTGTTCAAAACTGTCCAAAACTATTTTTTGAGAAACTATATTTTGTGATAAAATATCAAGAAAAAGAACAAAATGTATCAAAACTATATTTATTTAATATTTTTATTTAATGTGAACATTCAAGTATAAATATATCTGTAACTTATTTATATAGCTGACTTTGATGTACTTACGTATAAACTAAATTCGTTAAAAATTTTAATTTGTACCCATGAGTTTTTTTCCCCAATAAACCAAATTTTTCGACATTTATGCAAAAGCAAGCGTTCAAAATATAGTTCAGTAATGACTTAAATGCAATAAATTACAATTTTTGTAGTTACAGAATGTATTATATTCAAAATATGAACTAAAAAAAGGGGGTGGCAGAAGTTTTAGAATATAAGTGTTCAATCATCAGTTGTTTGTTATTTAATCTGATTTAAAAAATAATTTTCCTTAAAATATCATGTAAAACTTATTTGCGAAAACCATTAAAAAAATTTAACTTTTTTTTTTTTTTTTTGCACCTAAATATTGCACATTTAATATTCCTTTGAGTTATAAATGAAACTGAAATTAGTTGTCTTGGTAGTGTTGTGAATTTCCTTTCATAACTTTACCAACTGTTACATAAAGAAGTTTTTATGTAATAAAGTTATAAGCAATTTGTTTAAAGATATTTTTAAAAGAAAATTTTGGCGAGAAATATTACCAAATACTCATTAACTAAACCTCATCAATATTTATATTTATGCATTACGAATAGTGCAGTAAATACAAATTAATTAGATTACACACCTTTAGCTTTAGCATATTTTTGGACAGTTTCTAACACTTTTGGACGGTAAAAACCACCTGTCCTGTCCTAAACCAGTTTTGGACAGTCCAAAACCCAACCCTGGTTTATCAGTATTAATAACAGGGGTAATTGTGTTCCGGTATTTTACCGAATTTCCGGTATTTTCGGACGTATTTCCGGTATTTTTATGTCCAAAAATACCGGAATTATGTTTTTTTTTTTGTTATGCTTTTATCTCCCTACCTCCGCAATTTTTTTAAATTATATAATACTCATGAAATATACCTGCAAGAGCCTTAAGATGGACAAATAAATGTCAAGATAATTTGTATAACACCAACTCAAAAGTAATTTTGTAACCCATTAAAAATTTAATCACATGTACACACAATATTTTGACTCAGAACTATAATACTATGGCAAAGGTGCACTTAAGTGATAAGGGTCAAAGATTACCCCCCCCCCCCCCCGGTCTCGCTTTGAAACTTTCAGGTATTTTTTGATGAACTCACAATCACCTCTGTTAATAAGATGTATAGAATTTACATTCATTTTTACGCTGAACATTTATTTTTGTTATAGCATTAATCTTTTTTCCTAACCTCGATTTTTCTGGCATGGGAGAAAGGACCAGGTAAGTGGTATTGAAAATCTGGTGACCACTGAATTTTGCAGCATGTCGGATAATGCGCGGTAATACGGTAACATAGTGGAAAATTATGTTTAAAAGTTTGTGCATACTGAACCCTTGGAACCAGAAATTTTTCAATAACACTATAGCAAAAAAAAAGAAAAGCATTCAAAACGATTCTGACACAATTCTTGCTGATTCTTATGTAAAATGACCTCCTGAATCCAAGTATTACCACCGTTTTCACCCATTATGTCCAATTTTTTAAGAGTGCTCTCCCCTCCCCCTTTATTTCAGTTCTCCACAAATTATTTTCATTTCGAGGGGAAGGGAGCATTATATCAACCATTAACATTCTTCCGAGGTGCTAGAGAGGTGCAAGGTTCAAAAACATGAACATTTGGAGCAAGTTAGGAGACTCATAAAGGTATTCCCATAAAAATATTTTTTAAATCATCAAGAACGATCTTTTTCTAAGTGTTCATTCTACAATTTTTCAGTATAAAACCAGACTTGAATCTTATGAGCCCCATGTCTGATCAAATTATCACTTTGTAAAAAAAGAAAAAAAAAAATAGAAGCATTGCATGTTGCATAGTCAGAGTTGCCTCACAGATCTTCAGTTTTGAAACTTTCCACACTCTAACTTACATTCATAGATATAATTAAGATTAAAAATGAACTTAAGTTTGCTTATCTTATAATATTATGAAAGAGTTTACATTTCTGGGGATGCACTGCCCTTATTGTTTTTCACTATATCCAGAAGCGATAAACGATGGGGCAGTGTATACCCAGGAATATGCATCTAAAATCTTAATTGCAATCAGATGATCCAAATAGTACTATTTGTTGCAAATCAATGTTACTTTCAAGTCCTTTTTTGTATCCTGTAATTATCTACAAAGCATCTCTCAATCGATCTCTAGTAATTAATGAATAAATCGCACTACTTAACCAATATTTTTGACAATGATCTCTCAGTTCCTTTCTGTGATTTTAATGTGTGCATTTAAGGCAGTTTCACAATAGTGAAAAAATTCAAATTTTTATGCAAATTATTTTTTTTAGCAATGAAAAATATTCCGCAAAACATAAATAAAGCACCTCCAATTAAACGGAACATTGGATTTTTGGAACTCTCTACTATATATATATATATATATATATATATATATATATATATATATATATATATATATATATATATATATATATATATATATATATATATATAATATATATATAGGTTTTTTTTCGCAAAATTTGAGCCAAAAAATAAAAATATGGATTGACTCTTGACAATACTTACACACAAATTCAAACTAAAAAAAAAAATTATCTGTCAGCAATGAGCCAATGTGAAACAAACCTTTTGTAAAGAAAGAGCTTTTGCAACTTTGGGGTCCCATTCTTGTCCATTCCTATATGCATTTAATTCATCGTCAGAAGGTGCAAACTCCTGCACAAAAAAATTTAAAGAAAATTAACTACATCCAAGAAAGGACAGTAGATAGAAAAAAAAACTCTTTGAAGAACTATCATGCCTAACTTAAAACTCAATTTAAAAAGGAAACTAGAAGCCCATATGGTCCAAAATGCTCCACAATAAAAAAAAAATTAAACCTATCTAAATAAGGTTGTCGTGAAGCTCGACATATATTTTACGAATCTCCTCTCTTTCTCCACTATCCTTGATCTCTATGTACGCAATGCTGACCTCCATTCCTCTCGGACAGAAGAAGAAGCACTTTATAAAAATGGAATCTCCATGAAATAAGTTCTACATCAGATGACCAGGCGGACATGTAAGAATCGCCTGAACGCTCCACTACGGTCCTGAATAGTGAAAGATAAAAATGACCAGAGAGTGTGGAATTATGCATGGACTCTTCAACTGCGTTTTGTGAATGAGAAAGAGGTCCTCTAGGAATGGATAGGACAGGGATGCCCGCTGCTCACCGGGATCAGAACTGTGATATAAGAACTGAACCATGCCCAAAGTGATGATATGAAGCGTTCCATTGAGTGATCGACCAATTTTTCTGGAGTCCGGATATATGTGGAGTTAATGGAAGGAGATCGCCGGCATCCGCACCAGCCAGTCATGTTCCCAAAGTAACAGTAAATGAGTCGTCTTTTTATCTACAAATTTGTGTCCTCATTTATCCAGGTACCATTTTTATATCTCCAATCCCAGATGATAAGTCACCATGGATACATTACCTTTTTCTATGCATGTGCACAAACTGGGGAGGATCGTGATACGAATGGGTTATACATACATATTTCACACAACGCAAAAATCTAAATCCTTTAACAATTTCATTTAAAATTCTACTACAACTTCCCCATAAAGGTAGGTGTGGGTAATAAGGCATACCAGGGGAGATTTGAAATAAAATAAAAACTTTGTATCTGAATCAACGAATTGTAATATTAAACATACAGATCAATTACTATAAGAAACTAACAAAAATGACTACTTTTGCCGAAAACAAGCATAAAAAAAAAGAAACATTTTTAAAAACCTTGTTATTAGGCCCTATTATACTTTGGCAGGATAATGAGGTCTAAGAACTTTAACAGCCATAACTCATAAATAATCAAAATAAACTTCTAA
Organism: Uloborus diversus; assembly: GCF_026930045.1. Taxonomy (NCBI): domain Eukaryota; kingdom Metazoa; phylum Arthropoda; class Arachnida; order Araneae; family Uloboridae; genus Uloborus; species Uloborus diversus. The sequence goes on from NC_072735.1 coordinate 85,465,965, forward strand.
CTTTGGTAACTGAAATCAATAGTAATATAATATGCATTAATCTTTCTTCAAGTCTTCAAAATGACAAAAAATTCTTTGTTTGACAACCATCAGGGCTCTCAAAATTATCTTTGTCATATACTGTCAAACCCATGCATTCCTTATGATACCACTAGCTGTCATGCTGCTTCATCTTATCCTTTCACAAGCGTGTAAAAGTACCAGGCTTGGAGTAATCGGCGAATACATAATCGTAATCTGAGTAATCGATTACGTTTTTGTGTAATCATAATCACAATCTCTCAATGGGATACTCCCGTAATCGGGTTTTTCTTGCGTAATCGTAACTGTAATCTAAGTAAAAGAAATTGTAATTTTGCCTTGTAATCGTGTAATCTTGACTTTCTGAAAGTGAAAACATTTAAACCACCCTTTTACTATTTTACGTAAAAATAAGATACATCAATAATAACATAGAAAACAACTTCAAGCTATTCAGTGCTTATCCCTGTTTGCAAATCAGTCATAAATTGAGATCTGTCTTAAGTAGTTAGTGCCTGTGGGTGCCTTTGACAGAAACGTCTCAGGGCCTCTTCTTGGGAACATCTTCCCGAATACTTACAATTGGTCATCCATCAATTTCCCTTTTGATCTGTCAATGTTAGGCAAACAAGCAAATCACATTGTCGCCTCAAGACTGTATTTTAACAGAAAAAACACAATGATATCAAAGGTACAAAAGTTTTGCGCAACATTCATAGACCAACATTCAGACAGACCATTCATTAATTACGTAAGGATAATTTTGGCAATTTTTTGACTCCACCTCCCCCCATGTAAGGGCACGTAAGATTTTTTAACCCCTCCCCCTTATTTTTAGGAAAGATTCCATTTCGGTTTTCAAAAATAACGAATCTTACATCATTGGAATCATTGTTAAATCACTATTATTAAATTAATCCTTTTTGTGTAAAGAAATATTTCCTAGAATCTAGACTGAATGTTTTTTCGACATTTCTTTGTATATGATGCGATATTAATGAAAAATAAAATATGCCATACATAGTGTAATTCTTTTATTACATTTTACTCTAATTCATTCCTTGTAAAACAAATAAAAAACAGCACATCCTAATATGTATTTTACCTTCCAGACACAAATGTGTGGAAAATTATTTGATTTGGAATGGCAACAGCTATTCAACGCTTCCTAGCATGAACTCGAATCAGGAGTTCAGTCGCCACTGAATCACCTTCGATGAATGTAGAAATTCGATGTGACGAAAGTCACCCCTTTTGATGGGACTTATGTTCCCAATTTTTGATACAAATTATGTGCACTGTATATACGTTTCAACTAACAGTTCTGAATTAAAATGTTTTTTCTAACCTTCAATTCGTTTGTCAATTTTTGAATTTGACGTGGCAAGTGTTTACCCACTGAATCATTTTACGATATGGTGCATAGCGGCCGAAAAGTAACGCTTACATTCAACCTTAGTTCGTTGCGTGTGACATTTGTTGATTTAGAAGACTTTCATATGGATTAGCACCTAGTGCGAAGACAACAAAAGGTAAGAGAGACATTTTTATTTTCCAAAATGGATTTCGAAAAGCTCAAGAAAAACCGAACTGTTATTAGAACAGCAGTTACGAAAATAACGAATACTATTGAAGGTTTAATTAAAGAAAATCGAATAGATTTAGAGACCCTAGAAGAACTATTGAATCAATTGCATATTAAAGCAGGACTGTTAAAGAAAATTGATGAAGATATCGAACCGTTGTTAGAATTAGAAGAATACGAAAAAGAACTGATATCAGCATATGAGTACGCTGAAAAAGTTTCGAACACAATATTTCGCGCTCAAAGAAAATTAAAGGAAATTAAATCCTCTAATAATAGCCAAGCGAACATAAGTTCGAACATGAGCGAGAAATTAATATATGGAACAAAACACGTGAAGCTTCCAAAATTGGACATTCAAAAGTTTTACGGTGATTGCACCCAATTTTATTCCTTTTACAACACTTTCAAAGTCTCGATTCATGAAAATGAAACGCTTTCAAAAACTGAGAAATTTAACTACCTAAAAAGTTATTTAGGCGGCCCTGCAGCTAATGCAATTGCGGGTTTTGAAATTTCAGATGAAAATTACGACTCTGCGCTTCAAATATTAAAAGAACGATTCGGACAAAAAGACGTCATAATTAACAGCCATATGAACAAATTGCTTAACTTATCTCCTGTTTACAAAATTACCGACATTCCAAAGCTAAAACGGATTCACAATGAAATAGAAGTTAACGTTCGGTGCCTTTCCGCTTTAGGATTGGAGTCAAGTTCCTATTCTGCAATGCTGTTAGCAGTAGTATTGAAAATAATCCCCCATGAATTGGCATTGGAATATAATCGACAAAATAAGAAAACCTCTTGCGTTCCAGACATAAATCAATTCTTGAATTTCTTGCAAACAGAAATATTAACAAGAGAACGAACTTATTCGTGTAGGTCGAAGCCATTTGAATCAAACAGTAAGAATAAAAATTCAACTTTGTCTAATAGACAAGATAGCGCTTGCATTTCCACCAGCGGTTTTTTCGTTGCTGCGAAGAAGAGAAATGAAGCTTTCGCTGATAAGAAAACGGATAATTGTTTATTTTGTAAAAAAGAACACGATGTTCTCAACTGTCGCTTAAGTGTTGAAAAAAAGAGAAACGTATTGAAGAATCAAGGTAGATGCTTTTTGTACCTTGGATTAAGACACCGTTTGAAAGATTGTTTATCGGGAAGGAATTGTAAGTACTGTTCCGGTAAACATAATGAAAATATTTGCTATAAGTTTAACAATTTGGCTAACGATAAATCTAATAAAGAATCTCTTATGGGCGATGGGACGGAAAATGTAATTTCTGCTGTATCGCATATGGGAAATAAAAATAGGACTCTTTTGCAAACGAGTTACGTGTTAGCAAAAAATGAAAACTTAGATTTGAACTGTGGTACACGCGTTTTACTGGACTGTGGTTCGATGCGTAGCTTTACCACGCAAAACATAGCTAATAAATTAAAATGTAAAGTACTAAGGAAAGAAAAATTATCAGTGTACACATTTGGAAGTAAAACCCCGATCGAAAAATACTACGATGTCATCAAACTTACGTTAATCAACAGAAACTCTCCCGACTTAAAAATAGAAATTGAACTGTTGGTTACAGACGAAATATCAGGATCAAATATTCCCCCTCCTGAAGTTGAAGATTTTAAGGGTGTGAAACACTTAAAAAATTTGACACTCGCGGATTTTCCAGAAAGTAAAGAACCCATTACAATTTTAATTGGTGCTGATTATTATTATAACGTTGTAACGGGAAATATTAAGCATTTGAGCAAAACACTAGTTGCAGTTGAAACAATTTTCGGTTGGTGTTTACAAGGGAAAAAGAGTGAAAATAACTTTTCCTTAATGATGAATGTAGTCATCGAAAATAGCGCGATTTCAGTACAAATTCAGAAGTTTTGGGACTTAGAAACTTCAGGTCTTATTGATTCGAAGCAAGATGCTGATCCAACAGAAAATGAAATCATGAGACAATTCGAGTCTCAGATCAAATATGAAAACAAAAGATATACAGTGGGGTTACCCTGGAAGTTAGAAAAGCGGGATTTAAAAGATAATAGGAAGATAGCTGAAGAGAGATTTTCTAGACTTAGAAAAAGATTTTATAGAAACCCCGAGTTGTATTTTGAATACAAAAAGGTGATAGATAACTATTTACGGCAAAAAATTATTGAACCAGTTATTAACCCAGATGAGGAAGACGAAGTTAAATTTTACCTGCCCCACAGAGAAATAATTAGGAAAGATCGTGAGACGAGTAAATTGCGTATAGTTTTCGATGCCTCCTCTCATGATTCTAATTGTTTATCTTTAAATGACTGTCTTCATATAGATCCAAATTTATATTCTGAAATATTTGATATTTTATTGAGATTTCGCTTTCACCCCATTGCTTATACAACGGACATGAAACAAGCATTTTTGCAAATTTCGCTCAAAGAAGAAGATCGAGATGTTACTCGTTTTTTCTTTACCGATGATCCCTCGGACGAATCTATTGCACCCCAGGTTTATAAATTTACTCGCGTCCTATTCGGCATCAGTAGCAGTTCGTTTTTATTGGCAGGAACTTTGAAATATCATCTGAAACAGTGTACTGAAAAATATCCGGTGACTACAGAATATTTAAATGATAATATTTATGTCGATGACATCATCGGTAGTCATGCATCTGTTGATGAAGCCTTATCTCATACATTAGAGTCCGTAGCAATTTTCGAAGGTGCTAGTTTGTCACTACACAAGTGGCGCACCAATTCGAAGACCCTACGCGAGTTATGGAAAAAACATGGAGTGATTTCGAGTGATAATACCGAACCCCTCATAGAAGAAAAGATGACTTACAAAGTCTTAGGTATAGCGTGGAAGAACTTAAAGGACATTCTTTATTTCGATGTTGGAGATCTAGTCAAATTTGTTTCTAGAGGAACTGACACTAAACGTTACGTGCTCCAGGTCTTAGGACGCATCTTCGATCCTATCGGAATTTTAGGTCCTTTTACAGTGAGAATTAAATGTTTGATGCAACAGATTTGGGCGTTACGTATTGACTGGGATGACAGATTACCCGAAGATCTAAGTTTGTTATGGAGAAACTGGTGCGAAAAAGTTCCTCAACTGACGGAAATTTCAATCCCACGCCACTATTTTTCCGAAAACCTAAATATTGATATCAAGACTCTTGAACTTCATTTCTTTTGTGACGCAAGTATGAAAGCATTTGGAACAGTTGCCTACATGCGTGTTTTATCTCGAAATGAAGACGTTCGAACGGCCTTTGTAGCTTCTAAAAATAGAGTTGCTCCGATAAAATCTCTTACATTGCCTCGGCTGGAGCTCATGGCTGCAGTACTGTCTGCAAAATTAAGTTTTAATATTTTGAAATCCTTGAAACGTGACATTCCGTGCTATTTCTGGTCTGACTCGAAGATAACAATTTTTTGGATAAAAGGAATTCCTGAAAAATTCAAACCTTTTGTCAAGAATCGGATTGAAGAAATTCGCAAATTCACAGCACCTTCAGACTGTTTTTTTTGCCCCGGAAAAGTCAACCCCTCAGATACCTTGTCGAGGGGAGCAAAAGTTTCTAAACTGCTAGAAGATCCAACCTGGCTGACAGGACCGCTGTGGCTACAAAATTCTCCAGAATACTGGCCGAAGTCAGAAAATGATGAAGCAATAAATACAGAAGAATTGGAATACAGAAAGAAATCGAAGGACATCTTTCAGTGTGAATGTCTTGTTGAAGAAAAGGAAAATGCAATCAACATTACTAAATTTAGTAATATGGAGAAGTTGGTAAGGATTACAGCTTGGGTGAAGAAGTCGATCATGAAATTTAGAAAGATTTCTAATATAGAAAACACATTGACCGCTGAAGAATTAATTGAAGCTGAGAATCATTTGATAAGATTAGAACAGAAGATCTTTTTTAAAGAAGATTACGAATCCTTGAAGAATGGAGATCCGATTCAAAAAGACTCTGATTTGTTTAACTTTTTGCCATTCATGGATGAAAATGAAATTATCAGACTAGGAGGAAGATTAGAATTTGCTGAATTATCTAAAGAAGAAAAACATCCTATTATTCTTCCAAAACGGTCCTGGCTGACATTTTTAATCACAAGAAGAGAACATGAGAAAATGATGCAAGGTGGAACAGCTTGCAGTTTAGCTCGAATTCGGCAACGTTTCTGGATTCCAAAGGGACGGCAATTAGTCAAGAGTGTAATCAAAAAGTGTCTAATCGGCCAAAAATATCTTTCGAAGGCTTCTAATCAAATTACAGTTCCGTTGCCGCTTGACAGAAGTAACACCTCGCCTCCATTCTCAGTTTGCGGATTAGATTTTGCGGGAACAATTTATGTGAAAATTTTTAAAGAAGTTCGAAAATCCTATATAGTTTTGTTTACATGTGCAGTTACTAGATCAATTCACCTTGAACTCGTTAGCGATATGACTACAGATTCCTTCTTATTGGCACTTCGAAGATTTTTAGCTAGAAGAGGAAACTGTAAAATAATATATTCGGATAACGCGAAAACCTTTAAAAGGGCAAAAAAAGAAATAGAAGACTTATCAAAATTTATTTCTGACAAATTACTTTCGCAATTTCTAACTAAAGAAAGAATAGTTTGGAAAAATATAATTGAAAGGGCGGCTTGGTGGGGAGGTTTTTACGAGCGACTTGTGAAATCCGTAAAAGATTGCCTGCGGAAAATTGTAGGGAAAGCTTTATTAAATTTTGAAGAAATGTCTACATTGCTTACAGAAATAGAAACCGTCCTCAACTTGCGACCGCTAACTTACGTCTATAATGAAAATAGTGAACCTTTGCCTTTGACACCAATGCACTTCCTAAATTTTGGACGAGAACCTCAATATCCTATTAATTTCGCTGAAATAGTAGAAAATGAATCGAAAAGATCTTCACTTTTGAAACGGAAAAAATATCAATCTCTTCTTCTCCGGCAATTATGGATAAAATGGAAGCAGCAATATTTACTTGACCTCAGAACTGTTCACTCTTTGAATAATCCAGACAGACAACCTGCACTTAAGGTCGTGCTCATCGAAGAGGATTCTAAAAACAAACTGCTTTGGAAACTTGGAAAAATTGAAAGAGCGTTTCTCGGACGGAATAATAACGTACGCTCATACGAAGTTAAAACAGCTTCTGGACTTCTGCGGAGAACGATACAACACTTGTATCCCTTGGAACTTTGAACTTTTGGAATTTGAACTCTATATTAATTTAAATTGAACATTTATTTATATTGATATTTTGTACTAACCTTTAAATTTGGTACTTAATAATATTTAGCATAGTTCACTAACATTTTTAGAATTATATTTAATATTTGAAATTTGAAAATGTTTTGATTCATGCATATTTTTGATTTATTGATTTAATATTTTGTGTATTTGAAATTTTGAAATTACGATTTTGTAATTAATACATTATTTGAAATTGAGATATTGATGAACTCTTGAAAGAGTTCATGGTGGGGAGTGTGTGGAAAATTATTTGATTTGGAATGGCAACAGCTATTCAACGCTTCCTAGCATGAACTCGAATCAGGAGTTCAGTCGCCACTGAATCACCTTCGATGAATGTAGAAATTCGATGTGACGAAAGTCACCCCTTTTGATGGGACTTATGTTCCCAATTTTCGATACAAATTATGTGCACTGTATATACGTTTCAACTAACAGTTCTGAATTAAAATGTTTTTTCTAACCTTCAATTCGTTTGTCAATTTTTGAATTTGACGTGGCAAGTGTTTACCCACTGAATCATTTTACGATAAATGAAATAGGATCACTGCCAAACCACTTGACCGCGCGATTTCTAATATAAAATATCGACTAGGAAAATATTACGTAAGAATGGATTAGACCCCCCCCCCCCAAGTAAGGATATGTAGAGATTTTTTCAACCCCCTTACCCCTCGGGACTCTTACATAATTAATGAATGACCCCAATTGACTGAAAAAAGATTTTGCCAAAAGAAAAGTGAATTTGCATTTGTGGTTCAGTGATTTTTTAAACACCATTTTGTATGTATTGCCTTTATTTTTTCCTACATGACATCTAATCTAAACCCCAGTAAAAAAATTTGTTTTGTATGTTTTCAAAATAAATCTCGCATAGTTTTATCTTAAATTTATTTTTTATATGTTTAGAGCTGATATTACTTTTAGTTAATAAGTATATGAAAGAAAAAAGTTTGCATTGATAGATTTTATAAAATTTGCTTGTGCATTTTTTTTTTAAATCAATAAGTTATTTTAACATAAATTTTAAAATTTAATTTATCTTTCTGTGGCTACTTTTTTAAAGTGAGAATAATTCAATTCACTGCTGCATTAAAACTGTAATGTATAAATGTTATTATAAAATACTCACTTATGCAAAAACAAAAAGGCTTTATGACTAAAAAGTGGAAATCATAGCGAAACGTACTTTTTTCGCTATGATTTCGCTATGATGTTTCGCTATGATGCCCAATCTTATTTCTTTCATGACTGCTAAGTTGAAACCTTTTAACACTTGTATAAGTGCAATTTCTTCAGTAAGCAATTGATTTAAAAATAAAATCAAAGCATATGCAAATAGCTTGTCAAATGATCATAAAATTGATCCTGTAGAGTTATAGGGATGTAACACTGAGATGTACCATTTTCTACTTAAGTACAGTGAAACCTCCCTTAACGGTCACCTCTAATTAACGGACATTTTTGCAAGTCCCAGTCCCTCAATATAGGCCATTCCGTGTAATTCACTCTGAATAACGGACACCCCGAATAACGCACAGTTATTTCACAAAAAATTTCCTTTGTGATCGTAGCACTTCCGTTTTTTTTCTTTTCACAGAATATCTTAGTAACTGCTTGCCTTACAAAGCTTTTCATCCTCCATAACTGATATTCTCCCCCCCCCGTCATTTCCTTATCACTATTTCTTAAAATTAAAAGGGTGGTAATGGGCAGAGACAGCGATTGGGGCTTAAAAGTTGGGGGCAGAAAAAAAAAACCGAAAGACATGGTACTTTTTGTGAGCAGCGAAAAATAAAAAATAAAAAAAAAAGTCATAATTTTGTTACGGCTAGTTTTGAGAGTGTTGAAGCAGATAAGTGAAAACTGATGTCAGTCTAACAATTAACATACGTTTTTCTTAAGATTTTAATGAATTTTGTACACAATAACAATTTGAAAGATAAGATAAAAAAGACGAAACTGGGTGCTTTTTCTAACTGGGGCTCTCGGGAGATACATTTGAGCAGACCGGAGCCGGTAGTAGTCGGCTTTATGGCGCCGTGGTTTCATTGGGTTGTTTAATTTTTAGACATGAAAAAGATTTGCCCATATTCAAGGTCATATTGCCAACTGTCAATCATGCAATAGTGATACTCGAGATAAAATAAATAATTTAACCATAAAAAAACTGCACAAGTAGAGAATTTTCGGAAGCACTGAAATACAGTAAAGAATTGAAAAACTTTTTCCTGAGCAAAGGGGACACTGAAGAACTTGCTAAGGTAAATGATTTAAATATTTATATTGAGAAACAGGCTTGTAATGCAAAAAAGAGATGTCAAACTGTTTTAACTGATTACTTTAATTGATTAAATGCTTTTTAAGACAAGTGTGTGCTGTACCTTTATTAAGAAAAAACAGATTAATTACTCTTGACGTAAAATGTAGTAAACCTTTTGCAATTGTTTCGATTGTGTTCTACAAAGGGAACAACAGCCCATTTTGAAAAAGGTAAATTAAGTAGTTCTTCCTAATAGCGGACACCTCCCAATAGCGGACAAAACTTCTAGTCCCTTGACTGTCCGCTATTCGGAGGTTTCACTGTATTTGTCAATTTCTGCGTCATCTGCTCCAGTTCAACAATTGTTTAGCATTGCAGGAAGTTTTTTCACTTCTCAAAGAATGAGAAAGAAAACTGACATCTATGAAGCATTAATTACACTTAAATGCATTTAATTCCTTTTCTTCCCCAATTGTTAAGTTCCGTATCTTTTATTTACACTTTCTGCGTATTTTATTACATTATGATTTTTCTGCACAAAGAACCATACAATGTTGTTTTTTTAAAAAAATAGCTGCATATCAAATTAACTGATGCTACATTAAGTAGTTGAGACTACAATGCTGAAATATACTACACTATTTTCAGAAAATATAAACTAAAATGTTGAGCAGTTTATAAGTTGTTATGGAATGTACATGCACTTTAAACTATCTAGATGTTTTTTATTTTTCTTATGTTGCTCCTTTCTTGCAACAGCGCCATAATTCAAAATACATGTATCAATAAATAATCTTTTGGTTAATACTGAACGGTAGGAGCAATTATCTCTATAATATTAAATCAGAAATCATAATTTTCAACTATCACGTCCTTGATGCAAATGAGTGATACATATAAATTATATTACAAGTCTGTAATCTTAATCGATTATGTTTGCTATGTAATCGATTGCTGTAATCGTAAGTACGTTTTATCAGAGGATTATAATCGTAATCATTTTTTTCGTGCTCATAACCATAATCCTAATTGATTACATTCCTTCGTAATTGACTCCAAGCCTGGACAGTACCAACTAGCATCGTTTTTTTAGTAGTTTTTCCTTCGTTGAGGCTTTGCATATTTTTTTTCAGCAATCACATTGCTCATTGTTCTAATTTGAATGTTTTGAATTCCTATGTGATTTTGCCTTCCCCCCGCCTTCCTCTGCAGCACCACCGTTGACCGGGCCCTCCTGATGCTACTCCGCTAGCGAAAACCGTCTCTATGTTGCGTCCATATCCTACACACACACAATCTACAAACACACATCTATACACACACATACATACTCACACACTCATGCCTGCACACAGACACAAACACACCCGCCTATATACACACACATTTGTGATTGCGAAAAACAAAATTTAAATTCAAAATGTCAAAATTCAATTTTTTTTTTTTTTTTTCCCTTCTTTTTTTTCTGTCAAACAGGTTTTTAAGGACTAGAGTTCCCTGATAATTAATGGCTTTCCTTCTAACAATTGGTGTTTTTTCATAATTTTCTCTGGTGTTGGCATAAGCTCCTGAAATGCTGTACTTTTTTAATTGAGTCAGCCGCACATTGTCTTTTTCGTCGTTCGAACTAGAACCGTAAACCATGTGGCAAAACTTTTCAAAAGGTCTGGTTAAGTCACCACAGTAACACTGAACCAAAATGTAAATAGTTGTAATTACTTATAAACATCCATAACATATTGAGAAAGACTTAAAATAAGATATAAAATTCTTGAACAGTGTTACAAAAACAAAGGAGTATGATAAGGCTTACGGTCAAATTTAGTAGGTCTTATTAGCCGCTGACATCGTGTATAAAGAAATACACAAAAATACAACAATTGGTTCATATATATTATATTGACAAGAAAGATCGATAGAAGCATTAAAAACAGAAAACTAAAGAACAAAACTGTGTATAAAAGAGTTATATTACAAAAATGTAAGGTTCAGTAGGTTGATTTTTTTTATTATTTGTTCTGCACAGCCGCTTTGCGCAAACGAATCATGTCACACTCGTCAAAACAAGTGAGCAACATGCTGCGACCAGTATGAAGTGACATCTATGGAGTGTTAACTACCTACGAATGCATTTTTTAGCAGCTACAAGCATTCGAATTGTACTTTTGTTGTTTAGGCTTTATTAGCTGACAGGCCTTAATACCTGCACCTACCTTAATTAATTGTTTAATCTCTTTTCCAATTGCGGATCAATTCTTTTCCAATCTTTTTTAATGTTGCAAAAATGTTTTATTTTGCATTTTAGACAAGGGAGGGAAACATCCTTCCTCTTTTCAAGAAGCTCAGCTTCTGCTGGTTTCTGTTAAGCTGCAAAATTTCATTTTATTTCATTTGCCTTACTTTTATACCTATAATGAATAACTAAATTATGACTAAAATTGAAAGTTCTTTAAGTGTTACGATATTGATGTAGCAATAATAAAGCTGAAAGTTTGCATCCCTGTTACGCGCATAGCGCCTAGACCGTTCGGCCTATTTTCATGAAATTTGGCACAGAATTAGTACGTAGCATAGGGTTGAGCACCTTCAAGCGATTTTTTGAAAATTCTATTTTGTTCTTTTACTATTCTAATTTTAAGCTCATTTTACAGAGTGAATTACCATAACATAGACCAGCAAATTACCATAACTTGGACCAGCAAATTAACATAGCATATTGGCGAGAATTTCATCATCCATTATTTGTAAATATACAGGCAAACAAAATGACCTTTTAATTTTTTACTATAGGCAAAGCTGTGCAAGAAAAATACTTGAAATTACGTCTTTTTTACTACACAAGAATCTAATACAGTTAGATAAAGTAATAACCAAAAATCTATGTGATGAGATATGGAATTATAATTGTATTTATATTTTTTACCTTTTTAAAAATCATGACATATCTATCTACTTCTTCTTCTCCAAAGGCAAACGTTGATAAACCTGCTATATCAGAAACATCATGGCTATAGAAAAAAAAGTAAATAAAAGAATTAAACGCTAGATAACTATTGAGTTGGGGTTGGGGGAATAAGTTCAAAGAGTTTTTATATTTTCTTTGTTTTACATCAATTTTTTGCTGTTTGGCAAAGTGTACAGTATTTAATCGATAAGGCTCATTCTGCTGTACAAAACGTGCTAACCGTCTTTTTGAGTAATTTAATTTGTAACAACTTTTTAGGCTTAGAAATGGAATATCCAGAGGTAAAAATCAACATTTTTGACACCTGCTGTTCTTTGCTTTTCATTGAGGCCAAAAAGCTACTGAAGCAGTTCGGTACATTTGCAACGCATATGGAGAAGGTGTCATAGGTGAGTCTACACAGGGGTGATTGTGACTCCATGAAAAAATACCTGAACTTTTTTCCAAGAAGAAAAAGTGTTTTAATAGGCATACATATACACATTACGTGTATGCACACATTATTTATATACATAATTATTTGTTGGGGCTAAAACTCGAAGTTTTAATTGGACTTAATATGTCCATGTGCATGAAGAGAATTAAATTCTTTTAATTTTTCTCATTTCTAAAAATTTTTCAAAGAATGTTTTATTTTCCTCCATTGTATCTGAATCCTTAACCAGTTATTACATTCATTTTCTAAAAGTGCATAAATATTTCAGAATTAAATAAGTTTGGGGCAAAAGGGGCAGAATATATTACGATCACTGCGCAATAGGGCTAGGCGATATCCGAATTTTAATGCCACGATATATCGCCCTCCAAATATCGATATTTTCGATATATATAAGTCGTTAAATTCAACATTTAATGGAGGGGGGGGGGGGACTGTAAAGCCTATTACATAAGCATCTACAACAGAGAAAAGCCATAGGCCATCTTGGTGAATAAATATTTTAGCAATTTAATCTAATAATATAGTTATAGCAAGGATTTTCATGTGTTTGTGTTGGGAGGGGAGGGGAGGGGGGGGGGTCATGAAGCAGATTATACCTCAGAAACTTTTGGAGAAATTAATTTAGAAGAATTTAAGTCTTTTTATTAGTTGGTGGCAATTCTTGAGGGAAAAGGGGGCTTGGTAAAATTGAGGGGGTGCCATCGCAGTCGGGGGGGGGGGAATGGGCAACCCTAGTTACATCATCTGCATATTAAGATATGCAACAGAGAAACGATATTAGACATCTTGAAAAGAAAATATTAAGGGGGAAAATATCAAGTAACGCTCCTTTCTCTTCTTATCTAGCCTTTATTCCATCTCTCACCCCAGCTGTTCTTCAATAATTACCATAGAGATTGCAAAACATGACGGTAGCTTACACTTTATACCAAACAAAACGTCTTCAGTTTGGACTTTCGGCGTTTCATTAAACATCACCCTAAATTTTACCTAAAGAGGGTTTTTCTGAAAATATAGGATGGTTCCGGTATTTTCGAAGATGAAGATACCGGAAATCAAGATGTAAATACCGGAAATCCGGTAAAATACCGGAACACAATCACCCCTGTCTACAGCACAGAAATTATGTGCAAACGTTGAACAGGGCAATTTCCACATCGACAACTCGCCCCACAGCAAAAGAATTTCTGAATTCAACAGGGAGTGTATGGTGTACTGGGAAATGCTCAAAAGGAATGTCATGGTCACCGAGGAACTCTACATAAACCAGCTACACTGCGTGAAAGAGGCTATGCAACTCAGAAGACATCATCGACAAGACCAAACGCTACTCCTTCACAACAATGGCAGGTAGCACAAGTCATCAAAGCCATACAGCAAGAGCTTGAATGGGAGGTCCTTCAGCATCCACTGTATTCTTCAGACTTGGCACAGAAGGATTACCATATTTTCCGCTCCCTGTTGAACAATATGAGGGGTGTCACTTTTGATGATGACAAGGATCTTAAAAACTGGCTCAACAATTTCTCCCATACCAGACTGGGCGATTTCTGGAGGAACGGCATCGATAAATTGGTTGAGAGGCGGGAGGAGATCTTAAACAGCAACGCCCAATACAAAAATTGATATAAATTGATGCTATTATTAATGATATTCTTTAAATGAAAGCCTTTAATAAAAACTCTACGAACTTATTCCCCAATCCAATGTGTAAAGATAAATGTAATTGCTATTTTACGTGGAAATCAAAGCAAAAAAATAATTTTAACGACTGTTTTTGAGTAAAACTAGTAGAGGTTTATAAGCATATACCAACAGTCTGGTTATAACATCCAAAGACTACAGTTTTGTCCTTGCTATGGACTCATCAACCTGGAATAGTCGAAAGCAGATGCTCACTGAAGCTGAGATCTCCTGAAAACTTGCAGTTAAAACTAATTTAACATACCAGCAAGAGGCTCTGCAAGCCATGCTGCATCTCAACTCATAAAATGAAGGTGAAAACTTTGGGCAATCAATTGCAAGTTATTGCCCTTAAGGCAGGCCCGTCATTTAAAAGTTTCTTCTCGGAGGGGGGGGGGGGGGAAGGGCAAAAGGTATGTTCTCAATGTATTTTATAGAGGAAAAACATCAAAATACATGCAAAATTCATAATTATATTTTGTTTTTAAAATACAGAGGAGGTATCAATTGACTCTCACCTCCCTTCTTGTTCTCCCAAAAGATTGGCCTACCTCAAGGCCACCGGAAGGAGGTAACTTTATACAATATAAATAGACCTCGTTTGACACTTTAAAAAAGACTTCTCATTAAAAAAATTTTAAATGTGACTCCATTTTGGATTTGCTGTTAAGATTTTTTCTTTTTTTAATTTTATGTTTTACCCACTATAATAATCTTAAAAACCCCAAGTTCAGTGACCTCAAAACATTTAGAGTTAAATCACTTTTATCTGTTAGATGCCAACATTTCTAGAGCATTATTATTCTGATCCTTTCAAAAGCCAATAGTTGAAACTAAAACAGTGCTTGAGGGATTATAGCTACTTTATTTTACTAACACTTGCTTCATTTGGAATTCCCCCCCCAGGTTAGTCAAGTCATTCAAGTTTGTCAAAGTGAGAACACTGCCTAAATGCAAATCCATGATAAAAATATTTTACAAACATTTTTTTTTTCTTTTACTTCAGAACTTAAACTAAAATTAGAGTTCAAGATATAGCAAAAAAAAAAAAGATGAAAGGAATTTTTGTTCCAAGAAACGAGAAACTACTTCTAAGTGTTTCCAAGGGTGTGGTAGGCCCTCCCCTTTATCTGCATCATTTTTTTTCCCACATTTTGGTAATTTCTGTGACAACAAGCAGACTTATTTCTCAGTTCAAATAGACAGGCAGAGCTCAGTGGGATCTCATCAAGCAGGTCATCTTAGCTCAATGGTTGCAATCGCGTCCTTTCGGCGTCTTTGGTTGCAATCAGTATTGTTTCAAAGTTTTCTCAAAAACTGCCCTCGCAAATTGCAATGAAAGAAAACTCTTCAGCATTTTTATCAAATAACAAACAGGGAGCAATTTCTATGCCCCTAAGAACCATTCCAAACTAAGGTGTATTGCTGATCAAAAGGAGTCCCTTAGATGGGAATATTTCCATACTTCATCAATTGGTACTTGATCTACAATCTCCACTTTGATGAAGAAAGAGTCACTAATCTTGATTGTACCTATCAGAAATTAAAAGATTTGATGTTAAACATCAACTAGACCGGAAAATTCTAATTTTTAGTTACTAGCTACTGGCCAGAAGAACCCTTTAGCCCACAGGCCATTTTTTCCCAAATGCAAAAGAAACCAACACCATCCCCCCCCTCCCCCACACCACCAAAGGTAAAGGCCTATCTTTCTTCCTTATATGTTAAAAACATGCACATTGAGCTTTTACATATTGAATATTTAGCATATTTGGCATATTTTTATGGGTTTCTTCGATGCCATGTATCAAGTGTAATATAAGGGTTTTTCTCTAATTTTCTGCAATCTTTAGCATCTGCTTTCGTTTTATTAGTTCTTTTCACTTTCGAAATAGTACATAATATAAATCATATTGTTCGAGAATAGATTTTTTTTTTTTGTATAAACGTGTTCTTATTTAATTGCATCAATTCTCATGTAGTATTGAACAATATGAAACAAAATACATTATCTGTGATTATGAATTGAAAAGCATTAATTCAACAAATAATCTTACTGCAGATAATAGACTGAAAAATATGACTGGAAAGAAAATTGGTTACAATAAAAGAAATTCATGAAAAAAAAAATATATACTGTATATACTCTTGTATAAGTCGACCCCCCCCCCCCCCCCCCCCACTTTAAGGCAGAAAATCGGGAAAAAATCGAAAACATGCATATAAGCTGAGTCCCTACTTTCTGAAAAAATTGATAGTGTTTTGTCGCGAATTTGGAATTTAAACACCATAAAAAGAGAAAAATATAATGTGCTGAAAATTTTTAGGTTAAAAAGCGACCGATTTTTATTCATTTGTACAAAAAGGGTTCGCTTCGACGATCGTGATTTTTGTAAAGAATTTGATTTTGCTGTCACAATTTTTGTCACTTATTGCTATTATTTTGTTTTAATATCCATAAAAATTTATGCTGCAGCCATAATACATTATTTTAATCAAACGAGCATTAATTAGTAACTATCGGGAAAATTCGTGAATACAGAGATCTCACCCTTTTCGTGTAGTTGGCCGTTTACTGTAAATATTTAGTCTTTATTTCATAGTTAGACTATGTAAAATCATAGCAAAATGTAAGGATTTACTTCTTTAGCATTTCTTAAGAGAGACTAAAATCTGAAAACTGTTCATGTTTTTGAGTTTTTTCTAAGAATTGTTCTTTGAAATCTTTCAGAAATTCTGCCCCATAAGTTGATCCCATACTTTGAACCTCATTTTTTGTACTAAATTTCTCGACACAAAATGCAGGAAAAAAGTGGCTGGTTGTTCTTTATTTATAATTGCTTTGCTTTTTTTTTTTTTTTTTTTTGTACTTGCAAGAAGGCTAGTCAATATTTTCGACAGCTCTGATCTAAAAAATTCTAAATTTGTTGTTGGGTATAATCTAAATCAAACTTAAATCTTTCTCTTGTACACTAAACATGTTCAATGAGCTAAACTGATGGTGCTTTAAAAATTCGCTTGAAAGAGCATCAAAATTATGTGAAAAAACAACAATTAAATAAGTCTAGTATTGCTCAACATTGTTGGGATTCGAATCACTCTTTTGATTTTAACTCTTATCAGATTATCCAAAAATGCCCCAATTCATCAGATCTTGACTTTTGGGAATCCTTTCATATTTTGAGGAACAGTTCTAACTTAGTTAACGATCTTAGTTCAGTTCCATATTTTTCTAACATTTGGCTCCCATATCTTTAATACTCCCCTTTTTTCCCACTCATTTTTATCTATCCTCCTTTGTTTGTTTTTACCTTTTTGTCTTGATTGACACCCCCCCCCCCCAATTTTCTTCTATTTATCTTTATTTTTCCTTTTTTCGAATATTGTTTGTTTCTGTTTATTTTATTTCATGGTTTTCCATTCTGCTTTTCCTTTCTTGCGGTTCACGGTTACTGACAATTTCTTTTCTTTTTGTTTAAGCTTCGGCTTAATCCTTGTCCTATTGAATTCTTTCTTTCTGGGTTCGTACCTAAGAGAAAGCTCCTGGCCTTTGCTTGCATTCCTATTGGTTCCTGATCGCTTTATAACTTTGTCATTGGTGTTTGGCTAATCCGCTGTTTTTATCTTTTAAGCTGCATGCTTATCTGCTCTTGGCTTTTGTCGGATGTCTTTTCATCCATAAGCTCATTATTTTTTGCATTGAAAAAGGCGTTCCCTGTAACGCCGAAACACGTGTCTGCTGTAATTTACAAATTTGTGCTTCTACTTACGTTGTTTGTTCTGACTTTACTATTCTGCACAAAGGTATTTATTTATCTTATCTTATGATGGTTTATTCGTCTGATAAAAGCAATGACAGAGATCCTGAGTTTCTACATACTTGGTGAACCATGCTACTGGAATTAACTAGAATGTAACCTATTACCACAGCATCTGTAACAGCCTGCACACATATTGAGACTTTACAAATAGGTTGATCAACATAGACAAAATTCAAGGTACCAATCATTTCTTTAAAATGATATTTAGTGATTGACAAGGTCATTTGAAGGTCTTATAGCAATCATATCTGCCTTATCAAAATGACAAGGGTGAGGATGCATTTTGCCATTTAGAAGGGATTAATATGCATTCTGTTTGCAATACATAGCTGCATAATCAACTCTCTAAACTCTGCACACCTTGGGATCAAGCAATTTGTGAATTTCAGGTTTACCCTTAGTTATATTACTATAGTCAAACTATGTCTGATTATTGTTTCGATCAAAAAACATTGCTGAAATATAATAAAGTAATAAAATAAAAAAATATAATCAACTAAAAGCATTCTATGAAGCAAGTTCCTTTTTATGCATTTTAAATTAAACAGTTAGATATTTGCAATGCATCACAGTTTTCTTTCTAACATTAACTTTAATTTAAAGTATACTTAATTTAATTCAGTTGATCAAAAATTATAGTAAGGGGACGTGGGGCACGTTGGTCCACTTTTTTACTTTTCTTTTTTTTATTTCGCTAAAAAATTTAATGAGCACTTCCATTTTCTACAATAGGTTTCACTAAACACTTCTCAACACCACAGATTTTTTTGGAAATGTTGAATTGATAAACCTTTTTTACATTACTTTTTTAATGGAACCTCATAAAGTGGTCCAATGTGCCCCACAGGTTGGGGTACCTTGGTCCGCCTGGTGGGGCACGTTGGACTGCATAACTCAAACAACATTTGTTATAATTTTAGTGATAAATACTATCAAACTTTGTAAATACTTTATTCTCTTTTGTGTGCTGAGTGAAAAAAAGAGATGTGAAAAAGATTATTTATCCATTAAAGATCAATATAACATTAACCTGATTTTAATAGATAAATAATCTTTATTAAAATACAGCAATAGTAGTATAGAATTGTTTTTTAAAAATCAAAGGAAAAATCAATTATTGAGTATTCATGAGACAATTAATGCAGATTAAAGTTAACTAAAATTGCCTTACATGATATCTGGGAATATAAAAGTGCTACTTCTTGAGCTTTGGAAGTAGCACTTTTATTGGACTGGCTTTGGAAGGATGTCATATGTTACTTTTATGCAAAGTTACATCAAAACTTGCTGGGGGGGGGGGGAGTTCTTTCTTTCTTCATTGCATAGCATGAAACAACTCCAAAAAGAAAAGAATCCTGTTATACACCATATATTTCAAAGAAAAAGTACAAACAAATTGACAGCTTTAAGCTAACATATCTTCGTGTTCTAAAATCAAAATTAGATAATCTTAAGTAAAAGTATATTTTTGTATTTCTTTAATTAATATTTTGCGTTATTTTGCTGCTTGTTTGCAAAAAAAAAAAAAAAAGTTTAATACAGGAACTTTTTTATAGCATGTATTGCATATTTTACTCTTAGAAAACAATGCGGTTGTTTTAAAATTTTAAAAGTAATTTTTTCTGAAAGAGCATGCTTAAAAACATGGGATATGACCATTTTTTAAATAATTTGTTTAAGTTTAATATTTTTAAAAAAATTACTTAAATCGGTACGTTTTCATCGTTTATGTTTCTGCCCGATGACATCACAAATGATGAAATGTCAATGTTGCCATTCACAGACTAAAATATTTAATTCACATCTTTACTCACGTGTATTGGCAACAATATGGTTGATAGCAAGCGCAGAGCACAATTTTGATTTGCTTGTTGATTATCATAATGTGGAACCCTGGTAGAGAGACTAAAAAATTTAAGTGACTAAAAGTAGTAATTTTGACTGAAGGAAACAACCCCATTGTCTGCAAAAATTTTGAAGTATATTTGAAAATATAAATAGCAAAAAAAGTGCAGATATTAAATATATCTTTTGGTAAAATTAATTTAGGATAATTTTGTTAAACAATTATAAAATATATCTTTGCTTTTTTTGCCCTAAGTTTTTATTATTATTATTTTGAAGCATGTGTAACATGAAATGAAATGAATGTTATAATATACAAACACTTAGAATATTGTTATAATTATTGAGATTTAAGAGAAAAAAAGTTTTTAAATTATAGTGGGCTACATTGGTCCAATCCAACAAGCCCCACAAAGAGTGAACCAACCTACCCCATGTTCTTGGTCTGAAAGAGTGCTGTCATATTTTTTTTCTTTTTGACAAAAAATGAAAATTGCCAATTATTATGAATTAAAGGAAGTTACTTTAAGAAATCAGTTCAATTTTTTTCCCCACAAACTTGATGAATACCATTAAAAAATAAAGTTACAGATTTCTGAAAATTACTCAGGACTACTGAAATAGCACTTTCTGGAATAAAATTTGTTCAATATAACTGTATCATGTGATTTCATTACAGGATTTGTAGGACCATAGATGCTATTTGTTGGTCATAAAATAAAAAATATTAATAGTATTTGAATAATTGAGACCGGTCCAGCATGCTTCACGGTCCAACATACCCCACTTCCCCCTATTATCATTCTAAAGCAACAGGAAATTAAGTGTTTTAAAATAGTTTCAAAATGTTTCCTATTTAAGCAACTTATGGCAGTTAGCTAAATGACTGTCTGTTCTAAAAACAAACTTACATAATGGTACGATAGACTTTGTCCATAGGGGGAAACTTGTGCTTATGCTTTTCTGGATTTTGTAAAAAATCATTGATTTCTTTTTCAATCTAGAATAGAAAATGATAGTTAAAAACTAGTAAAATCTAGTACAAAGTTAAAATGTTATTACCAGAGCTTGGATTTTATGCACTAAAAATCATTAAAATATGCATGCAAATATGCATTAAAAATGTACCTAAAATATACATTGAAAATTTAAAAATATGCACTAACATTTGTTTTTACTTAAAATTCAGAGGGAACATGATTCAGTTGCTTAAATTCCCCAAAATGAAAGACGTGTAATGGTTTAAATTTTTGCACGGAAAGCTGGATGAGGGATCATTGTTTTAAGTTATATCAAATCTCAGGCTAATTTGGAAATTAGGAAAAATTATTACTGCAGTAGAGTGTGTAGTGGTAACTTGGAACAGCTTACAAGAAGAGGCTGCAATGAGTAATGAGGTAAATAGCTTTAAGGGCAGTTCACTTATCGGCCATTCGTTCCGTCCATCCCGTTTTTTGACGTGACGGACTGCCGACGAAAACAGAGTAGCATTCACATACGGTCACCACACATCAATTACATGGCTGAACTCGCCCACCAGAGAAAAGAGCGCGCTACTTGGCAGGAACCAATGAAATGCTGTTCTACTTTTGACGGCCGTCAGATATCAAGGTTCTTCTGATCGAAACAGGTCCCGTCCATGACGGCTTGCTGCCATGGCAACCAGCAAAGAAAACTTGATTCGGGAGGAAAGAAACGTGATGGACGGAATGGACGGCCGATATGTGAACAAGCCCTTAGGAGGGCCATTGATCTTCATTGGGTACTAATAAACTGAATAGGACCAGCCTAGCTGGGCCCACACATTTGTATTTGTATTAGATTTGGTTCACTCTTCAAGATACTAGAGCATTACAGAAGATGTAAAGGCATTTGAAGGGTACTCAGAGTCATCTTGTATGGTCATTTATTAAAAGGTTAATATGTCAAGATATAAATGTTCTGAATTTTTCAGAAGTAAGAAATCAAGCAGTACCTTTCTCAGATAGCATAGTTAACAATATTCAATTATAAATTGTGCTCATTTGACATCCTGTCTATTTATTTTGAGTGTTCTCTATTCCGAGTATAATTAAAATTTAAAAAATGGCTACTACTTTGAGGTACTGGAAGCAGAGATTAATGTTCATTTTCTAGGTGTCCCTCACTGGAGGCTTACCTTGTAAGTTTGTATATGCTGGAGTTAGTAATTTGGAGAGTAAAAAATGATTAACATGAAAAATTGCAAAAAAAAAAAAAAAAAACTAACTTTATGTATCATATCCATGCAAAACTTAAGTAACAAGTTCCCTTTTGTCAAGAAATATTTTCCCCTTCAACACAAAGGGACAGAAGTGCTAACATTGAAATCCTCTTTTCTATGTTTCTGTTGCAATTCTTTTTTTTTCTGTAAAAGAATGTAATAGATTATGAATGCGTTAAAATCGAGTTAAATAAGCTTCTAGGAGTTAGTTTTAGTCAAAGTTCGAAAATATCCGAAATTATCATGATATTTTCGAAAATATCAAAAATATCCGAAATTTTGATATATAGCGGATATTTTGGTATATATATTCCAATATTTTCAATTGGCACAAATTTAAGTCTTCAAAATAGTACATGCATCCTCAAATCACTCTTTATTTTCTTATATTATTATTGCAATATCTAGACATGGAATTAAGGTTTCTTTCATTACTTATATCTAATATTTCATTTTACATTTTAATCAATTTGAATGTTAATTTAGCATTAGCAATTTTGCTCGTTTTTTCTTCTGATAGCTACTTATACAGTTAGGGGCCATCCATTAATCACGTGAGGCTCGAAAGTGGGGGGGGGTCCAGAAAAAATAACGAAATATCACATAGGGGGAGAGAAGGTTGTAGTAATATATCACGTATATTTATTTTTCCGACAAACGCGCAACACTTAGCCGAAAAGCGGCTTGTAGTGTGCGACTTTGATTCGCCGCCGCGTCATTGCCAAACAAGCAAAGTGAAGTTCTTGATCGTGCCTGCAGAGGATCAACAGATAATTTTTAAAAGGACATGCCAGCAGTGTGCATTGTACTTTTGTACAAAGAAAAAAGCAAAGGAACATGTGAATGCTTGTCACAAGCAACTGAATCGTCGCAATAACAGTCTAGAGATGCACAATGTTCGTCCTTCCCGCATCCTCATGCGACGATCGCGAGAGATTCTGTGCATAGTGCGGAAAATTGACGACACCGAGTGGTTCGATGAAACCGACATGGATCTCGAAGAATTAAGTACTGTACCTACAACTACAACTGAAGATGCTTACCCAGTTGTTGGCATGGAAGGAAGTCTTGGTTATCTGTGGTCTGAGGATACTCTACTTTAATATTTTTTTCGCACACCTTTCATTATTATAGTCTTTGATGTTATTATTGCAGTCTTTCATTATTAGATGATACTTATACCTGTATTTTATAAATATTTAAAAAGAATAATAAGATTTTTCGCAAGTATTAAAAATACACGTGATATAGCAGGGGGGGGGGGGGGGTTAGTCTTCAACCTCAACATGTATCACCAAGGGGGAGGCTTTTTGTGTCAGTAATAGTTTTCAATGGAGAGATTATTTCACTAAATATAAGTTAGAGCACCTAGGGCCTGTGTATAAAAAGTTAAATTTTGTATTTTTGACTCATTTTTATTTTTGCTTCAAGCTTTCAATATCTTAACCCTGCATCTGATTTTGAACATTTTTGCAATTGGAAGTATACATCTAGAACTAACAGTTGCAAAAACAGAGGTCTTGCAGATTTAAACGGAACACCCTGTATATCATGATATATATCGACTGATATATATCAGAGAACCCTGGTTTTAGTGAAGCAAAACTTGATCTGCAGCACCAAACACATTTTTTTTATTCTTTTTTAAATCATATAAAATCAGATACAGTGGAACCTATATTATCCAAAACTCTTTTTACCAGACCTTGTTTGCCAATGCCGGTTTTTCAAATTGTATTGCTTTGGCAAATAAACAATATCACTTCAGGGTTACTGGAGGCAGTTATTTCTGCTGTAGGCACCAAACTACTCATGCATTTCGGTTATGAAATGTTCTTTTCTCCTTCAAACTCGGTGGTAAATATTTGAAAATAAAAAAACAGTGACGGACGGTTTATGCCTTTCTCTTCTATATTTTTTTTTAAATCAATAATACATTTTTTAAACTGTCCCTGCAGAGTTTAATACATATTAACGTATACCTAATATACATTTTTTCCATTTATACGTTTTCTTTTATACAGTCCAACCCATTCTTCAAAAACCGTATAAACGGTGCTTCACTCTAAAGATTTAAAAATGCTATTGAATATGAATCTAAAAACATTGTTTTGTTTAGTAATGTTTTTAAACATGTATTTATGTTTAAAATTATAAAAAAAATATAAATGAATAGACAAAATGCATTACTACCACAATAAAGATTAAAGTTCTCTATATTTTAATTGCAATGTAAATTTAACAGCTTGTTAAATTTACTTTGCGTTTTCTGACTTATGTCACATTTATTGAACAAATTTATAGGGTCTGGTGGGGGAAAGTGGTCAATGGGGTAAAGTGGTCATTCGTCAAATAAATGGCTACAGCTTGGAAATAAATGTTCGAATGAATATGAAAATTTTATTTTAGAGTAGGACAGTTAGAAACTACATTTTGAACACAAAATTTTACAACTGCCAAAACTTTATTTGGTAAGAAAAAATAGCATGTGGGAATTTGAAAAATTTAAAAATCTAAACACCTTTTTTAACTTGCTTGGGAAATTTTGTTTGCTGG
Source organism: Uloborus diversus (assembly GCF_026930045.1). Lineage (NCBI taxonomy): Eukaryota > Metazoa > Arthropoda > Arachnida > Araneae > Uloboridae > Uloborus > Uloborus diversus. Next base: position 85,490,657 of record NC_072735.1, read on the forward strand.
AATTATGAACAGATTAACTGCACAGGTCGCTTCCTACATGTCTCAAGAACTCTTGCTCATTAGCAGTTATCTGAATTCATTTTGGATAATTTTTTAGAACAGTTTAAGTAAGATGGGGTAAAGTGGTCATAATATTAGGCTTAATGAATATTGTTCTAATGTCATTTAATCTTTAAGTATAAGGCAGATATAAATTAATTATTAATTTCACTTAAAGTGTATAGATTTTACAGTAAACGAGGTTAAATATACGAGTATATGCGTATGCATACGTATACATACTCGTGTAGGCACGTATATAAAAAAATTCACATAAATGCACCAATAAATACGTATAAGGGCATCTGCAAGTATTTTTAACCATGCATATATACATTCTATACATATATACACGTATATCCTCCCTTACACTCGTATAGATACGAACACTTATATACTCAGGTAGACACATATATACGCATACATACTCAAGTAGACACTTACATACAAGCATATGATATAAGAGTATACAGAGTGAGTTTGCATTTTTGAGCAAATGATTAAAAGGTGTTAGAGGGGAGGATAAGAAGCGAGAACCATAGGAACAAACATATGGTCACAAACACAATGCTGACGCGCTACATGCACTTAAAGCCAGGAACTGATGGATGCAAAACAGGTCAGAAATTTATTACACAAAGACCATTTTACACAACATTTGAGGTCTTAAGAAAATTTTAAAGCGACTGATGAAAATTTGCGGCCTTCAGCTGTTTTTTACATCTGTCGCAATCACAAATCACTCTCTGTTGCAATAACAAGACTTATGAAAAACTTTCATCAGTCGCTGCGTCTTTGTTGTGATGCTTGTATTAGAACTACTACAGACCGTAACTTTTAAGAACTGCTCTAAATATTTCTTAAAAACTAAAACTTTGGGTAAAATCATCTTTGTGCAACAAATTTGTGACCTATTTTGCATCCATTAATTTTCGGCTTTGTGTGCATGTAGCGCGTCTACTACCATAAGTTCCTTATGATTCTTTGCTTCTTATCCTCCCCTCTCACACTCCTTAGATTTTTGCCCAAGAGCTTGGATGCACTCTGTAGGCATACATGTATGTAAGGGTATATACTCGTGTATACATATATATACTGGTGTATGCGCGTAATAGTACATATATGCGTCTATACAGGTATATAATCGTGTTTACACGTATACATAGGTATGTACTTGTGCTTCCATATATATATATATGCGTGAGTAGACACGTACCAAAGACGCAGTGGATGTATCCACGAATTAACTCGTGTATACCCGTTTATGTAAGCATGTATTTTTATATTTGCATATATACGTCTACTATATACGTATCACACACTTAAGTATGCACGTATGTACCAGAGATGCAATTGCATATGTGCGTATGACGTTCGTTTATGCGTATATACTCGTATATACACGTGACACGTATATACTCGTGTAGACACGTATACACTCCTGTAGGTAATCACATATTCATGTTTATATACTCATGTATATACGTATACACTTGAGTAGGCACGCGCATTCATATACCTGATACATGCATCCCCTCATATATAAATATGTTTACTCATGTTTACACGACACGTACTCGTGCATACACTCATATACTTGTGCAAATACTTGTAACTATAAAAATAACCGAAACATACAAATATTAAGGTTATTTATAATGGTTTTGCATCCATTTTTAACTATGACCACTTTACCCCATGCTATGACCACTTTCCCCCACCCCATGGGGTAAAGTGGTCATAAATACATAGGGAAATAAAAGTGTTATAAAACTACTTAAATCAATATTTTTTTCCCCTGAAATTCAATGTACCGTGTTCTTTAATAATGCAATGTAAAGTAACAACAAAAAATGTTGAAGTGTTTAAAGAATTAATTGTATTTATTATCCAACTAAGTTGAAAACCTACAATTTTATGACCACTTTACCCCACCAGACCCTAGCTTATATTTATAGCGTAATGTAATTTCATATATCACATTTAATAGTTTTTTTTTTTTTTTGTAAATGCATACAGGTTCTTCCAAAAATTCTGTTGTCTCCTGGTAGTCATTTTTATGCACTCTCATCTGGAATTTTGAATTTACCAAAGGAGGCCCATCCGATCCTGATCACCTTGAATAATTGAGGTTCTGCTGCAATTTTGATCGCAAATAATAAATAAAAATACCTTTTCTCTAAAGTGTTTAAGCTTTTCCTTTTGAGCAGCTTGTTGTTTTTCAAGCATTTTCTTTTGTTCTAGAAAACAGAATAGGTTGGTTAACACAGAAAAAGTTTCACAATATTAACTTAGTGCATACAGTTACTAAAACACAACACACATTTTAACTCTAAATTTTCCACAAAATTTCTCCAAAACAATGCTGCAGGTAGGGGAAAGACCACATTCCTGAAATATTTGGTCGAGGATTGGGGTTTTGGACTTCCGAAACTGGTTTTGGAGATTACAGGTGGTTTTTAAAAGGAATGTTTGAAGGTATTGAGGGAGCCAATGGACACATAATTAAAACTGCTTCAGAATTTGTATCACTTGCAATGAAGGACAATACAAAAATATATATTTAACATGTTGCAATTTCAGACACAGATATAAATTTAACAAGTCTTGATAACAGCTCTACCTAATACCCTAAGACTACATAACATAAAATGCATAAAAAACTATCAAATCCTTCTACCTGATGAGTCATCAGGAATAGATAAAATGAAAGAGTCGAAAATCAAACAGAACAGCAAAGAGGGTGAAAATGATCCTAATACTAAAACTAGTATGTTATGGCCATCACAAAACTTTCTTTTATATCTTTCTTATGAATTCTGGTCCCGCCCCATGCTTGACGAGAAAGCAATATTCCCAGAAGAAATAAAATTACGCACATAAAAACTTGACGATCGTCCCAATCTCCCAATTATTGCAAAAGCAAAGCAAACAGCGAAAATTGAAAGTTATTTTAAAAGCCTCGCTTGAATTAATTACAAATATTTTATTTGTTGACAAACATAAGATGACAACAATTAAAAATTTTAAATCAGTGAGATAATACTTCCAATCATTTGCCTACAATTAAAATCACGTGAAACATGCAGATGACAGATTGTTGTTGCTTTTATATTGTTGCATTAATTAAAATATTTTTATCCATACAAAAAAAAATCAGCCCCCCCCCCCCCTTGGAATGATTCGTGCCAAAATCGAACCAAAGTCTGTTTACACTACACATAGGTTCACATTTATTCCAAATTTCATCCAGAACCAAGCATTACTTCTTGAGATATAGCACTCGCAATAAAAATGAGAAGAATGTTCAAATGTACCACTCTCTTTATAGCTATTGACGTGAAAATAGAATCGGCTATTGTACCTTCTAAGGGCTACTTGTAGACAAATTTTTGTTTGATTCGGTTCATTATTTCTTGAGACATAGTAGTCACAAGTGACAACAAAAAGCGTTCTATAGTTCATCCCCCGCTTGAGCTATTGACACCAAAATTGAATCAGCATCTGTACATCTTATGGGCAACATATGGACTAAATATTGTCTGATTCCACCCGTTACTTTCTGGGAAATTGCAGGCATACATAACTCAAAAAATTGTTCCACCCCTTGGAGGAATTCGCGCCAAAAACAAATAGGCACAAGTTCCCATAGCAGCACATATGTGTATCAAATTTCGTTCAATTTCATGCGGTAAATAGTTTTTACTGTAGAGTGGCCACAAAAAAAACGGTAACACACATAAAAACACACACACACACAGACAGACAAAAATGACTAAAATGGACTCAGCACACCTCAAAACTTTCAAATCCGTCAAAATTCGAAAATTTGCACAAATCCAATACTTTTTTCAATATATTAGATACAGAAGAAAGTAAAAAAAGATCCTTTGTTCATGTTAAAATTGCAACTAAATCAAAGAACTGTTATTTACGAATCCAATGGGAGGCAATGTTAGATATGAGGGGAAATATTTCAAGAAAACTGAAAGTAGGAAGAAATTTACAGACAACAGACCTGAATACCATCATTGCATTATACTACTGCTTTATTATGACTGTGTTGATACTATGGCTCCACTTAATGCACTTCAGTTATTGACAACCATGTTTCGATATCATTTTAAAAATCCTGGATTAAAATTTTGATCTAATCATACACACCTTTTTGTCAATTATTTTCATTCTTAAGGAAAAGGTACGTCCGTTACCAACACAAAATATTTTTTTCCATTATAATTTTAAAAAAAATTCTCTAAATGTTTTGATTATTTGTAGATCATAGTAACAAATAAGTCAGTAAGAAAAATATTTTTTCACTTGTGAAATGTCGTAAATCAGAGAATTTTGAGCAGTACTAGCCTTCTATTGAAAACCTTGTCCAAAAATAGTACGTCCATTACCACTCACAAAAATGTATAATTCTCCGATTTATTTTATGTAAAAGAAGGAAAACTTGTACAGGGTGAAAGGAAATATTAGACTTGATCTAAACATAGCAAAACATTAACCAGCAAATCAATAAATAATCTATAAAACATCATGAATTATTGTATTTTTCTTACAAATGCTACGTCTGTTACTTTAATTTTGCGCTGTTGTAATTTAAAATCCAAATACTTAATGGTTCTATGTCTCACAAAGACAAAAACAAAGCTAACATTGTTTCGTTCACTCACCCCAATAAATCCGTTATTACTAGTTAACTAGTAATTTGATAACTTTTATTCCTAGATATTTATTTTTGTATCACTTTTTACTGCCACAGCTCAATAATGTAATGTTAAGTAATGAAAATATAATATAGAGATATGAATTCAAAAACAATAAGTAAAATACATTTATTTGAAAAAAAAATTTAAATATATCACCCAATCGGGGGCTTTCTTAAGGGCGGGGGGGGGGGGGAGAGTCCACAAAGTTGTTACATTTTCAGTTTTTAGGTGGGGGCCCATGTTGGTCTGGACTTTGAGAACCTCTGCACGTTGAGAGATAAAAATATGAAGTATTTGTGCACACAACTCAAAACTTTCTGCAAGTAATTTTAAAAAATGTATAGTGGGTAGGTGAAATGTTCAGTAATGCAACATGCTTATTGTGCTTTCATTCATGTGTCCATAAAAGCAAGAAATTAATTTCATAAATTTATCTACAGATTTTCAAGGTAACATTGTTAAATATTGGTACTAATTAGAGACGTACCGAGTACTCGGTAACTACTCGGTACTCGGCCAATTTGCCGAGTACTCGGTACTCGGCCAAATTCTGATCAGATACTCGGCCAATACCGAGTAGTTGCAAAAAATTGAATATTGTAGAAGACAGATACTAAAATTTATAAAAAAAGAGCAAGCATTATATTCTGCAATCATTTACAGTTAAAATTTATAAGTCAAATTTAAAGTTTGAGAATAATGAAGTTTGTGGAATGAATCTTTATTTTAATGTCCCCAAAGTTAATAAAACTTATTTATTAAAAATTATGCAAAAAGGTATGTATAGAACGTATGGAATTTTTATATTAAAAATTGATTTTTGCTACAAACAAAAATTAGTTACAAAAAATATAAATTACCTTTGCTTAAAAAATAAAAGGAAATAAAACAACGTTAAAAGCACACTGCAGGAACACTGCAGATACGTGTTTTGGCATTACAAGGAATTTCTTTTTCAATGCACAAAATGGGAGCTCGTGGATTTAAAGGTATCCGACAAAAGTCGGATTTTTTTTGTCGTTTGTCTTTACATTCTTTAGCTCACATGTTATGCACTGAAAAAGACGTTCCTTGCAACGGGGGGTCAGAAACACGTGTCTGCAGTGTTCCTGCACATTTGTTTTATCTGCTTTTAAAAATTATTTATGTTTGGCGGACTAGAACTATAATGGATTGGTATACAGTGAAACCCCTCCTAACGGGCACCCCTCTTATGCGGACAGTTTTTAATTCCCCAGTTCCAATGCAAATAACATTATTAAACCCCTGTCCTGCGGACACTTCTCTATTGTGGACAAAAAAAAATTGTCCTGTTAGTGTCTGCATTAGAGGGATTTCACTGTAATTTGTTTTAATTCCAACTTGATTAATCATACCTTTTATTTATTTATTTTGAATTTTAAAAATAGTTTTTTTGTAAAATTTTTGACACAAACAAAATTGTTTATATAATGTGTAATTAAATTTCAGCAGGAATTTAGTTTTAAAAACTATTATATGAACAAGGAGGTTTATACTACTATTCCAATAAGTTCAAAATTCATCACATGTGTGTCGGTGGTTCTTCTTAAAACATAATTGGTACTTGGTAACTCGGCCGAGTACTCGGTAACTCGGTACTCGGCCGAGTAGTGAAAGGCCGAGTACTCGGTACTCGGCCAAAGTGCTACTCGGTACGTCTCTAGTACTAATTTAAAAATTTTGAGCAAAGTACATATTTGCAGCAAATGTATCTGCACAGCAGCAAATGTATCCACACATGTCGTGCATCGACATTTTCTAGCTATGCCTCTGCATTAACTGTAAATGCAAAGAGCATTTATGGCTATTAGGGTACCATATACAAAATAGCTAGACACACTAATTAAGAGCTTCATGACCCATGAGCTAGAAAACAAGAATCACACCGAAACATACTGACTCTACATTGTTTCTGATACAACATTAATTTTTTATTCAAATTTTAAGTCACATTTAAAACACCCAAGCTGCAAACGGACATAAAACAGGATTTCCCACCTAGAGGGATGCAGACTGTGCCATTGAAACTTAGGGGGGTGTTTCAAGGGGTATTTTTTACTTTTTTTTGGGGGGGGGGAGGGCTCTTGCTTTTAATATAGACTCTTGCTTCGTGATATTTAGGGGTATCCGCCCCAAAGGGGTACTCTAAGGGTGGGTGAGCAACCCTGCACAGCCAGCAATGATATCAGAATTATTACCACACAAATCCTTTCTTCGTTAACTAAGATATTTTTTGAAGTACTAAATTTTATCTTCAAAGTATTTCAGTAAGTAAATAAACAAATGTTAATTTAATGTAGGTTTTTTAAAAGAGTAGTAAATGTTTTAGACTGATCCTCACTTATAAGTAAAACATATGAGGTACATTATTTTATTTCTTTTTAAATATTCAAGGAACTTACTTTGTATTTGTTTGTTCCGTTCACTTGACATTGAAGGTGGTTTCGCCATCGAGCTTAAAATGGATCCCAATAAGTCACTCATAACTACAAAATACTAAAAGCGGAAAATATTGTACAATTTTTTCCAAAAATAGCTATTTCTCAGTTGAAAGAAAAAACGAAATCGATTTGTTAAATGACTTCATTTACTCAAAGAAACTGTGAGTAAAGAATTAAACAAAAAAGTTTTTCTCTGTTTATTTCGCGGTTTATTTTTATAGTTCACAGTTAGTGAATTAAGGAGGATTAACGACGGAGAATAGATCTACAGGAGGTACATCGCAGACAAGCACTTGACAAAGCTTGCGTCCGATGAGCTCAACCAGTTGACCGGTGACTATCGGTTAACTGGTCGTTTCCGATGTCGTGGAACCACGTGACATTTTTGACCAATTATAAGTATTTTTCACCTGCGTGTTATTGGGTTCTTATTCGTCTGCTCCGCATCTGCGCAAGTAACCGGTGATATACCGAAAGCGTTCGATTTAGCATTGGTTCGTGAACAACCGGTTAGTAACCACTGACGTCCTTACTGTCACGTGATCAACCAACCGGTAGCTACCGGTCGTGCTTTTCGACTATAAGCAAGGGGTGCGTTCATAAAGTTTACGTTCGACGAGCACTACCGGTAGCGACCAGTTAGCTAATCATGTGACAGCAATGACGTTTAGCGGTTACTAACCGGTTGTTCACGAACCAATGCTTCATCGAACGCTTTCCGTTGATCACCGGTTATTTGCACAGACATGGCGCAGACGAATAACACGCAGATGAAAATTACTTATAATTGGTCAAAAATATCACGTGGTTCCCTCAACCAATCAACCAGCTAGAGTTGTGGTCGACCGGTAGATCAATCGGTGAGGCTCATAAAACGATATCGGAAGCAACCAGTTAATAGCCCTCAAGAACGCTGCGGTTAGCAATCGGTTACTCACCGGTTGATCGGTGAGGTTCGTCGACGTAACATTCTAAACTACTGTGCTTATACTTTTTTCTTTAGAGTTTTTTTAGTTTTTACGCAGTCGGGTTTTTTGTTTTTATTTATTAATTTTTTATTTTATACTTTTTAGTTAATTTTCATTGACTTGGTTATTATGATTATAAGACGGTACATTTTGCAATCTTGTCATTTCATTGAGAGAGTTTGTATCGTGAGGTTTATTAAGTAACTTGCAGTGGTCAAAACTTCTGATAATTAGTCCCTCTAGAGACCTAACTCGGCTCAAAGCTACATATGCTTGAACTTTAGCAAAAATGAGCGAATTTAAGTCAACCACAGCACAGATATATAAACAGACCGTGTAACTCATGATGAGGCGAAATCGGAAAAATCGTCAATCAAATCTTTCTCGCAAAACTAAAAAAGCTTATCAAGAAAGTACATGTCGCGAAACTCAGTCCCTTGAATCAAGGCAAAAAAAAAAAGCAACATGTTAAAGATAAAAATCCAATTAGTAGACTAAATTTCTTTTGGTGCTTTTTGCACGGGTTTATTTTGCGGTCTAGGAAGATTGAGCGCCGCATATTGGGCGCCGGGAACTTTGGGCGCCGAGCATTTTGGGCGCCGGGAACTTTGGGCGCCGAGCATATTGTGCCCAGTATTCCCGGGGCCTAAAATGCTCGGCGCCTAATGTTTCCGGCGTCCAAAATGCTCGGCGCCCAATGTCCCCGGCGGCGAATTTTGAAACGCTCTCAATTCTTACATTACGGTAGCTACCGGTTAGTTAATCACGTGACAGCTAATGATCAGGTGCTCCAATCAACTGCTTGGAATGGTAACCGGTTGATCATAGAACGCTGTGGTTAGTAACCGGTCGACCGGTAAGGTTCGTCGAACGCAAGGAATGCTTGCGTTCGACGAGCTCAACGGGTAGCTACCGGTGATTTGATCACGTGACATCTAATGATCACGTGCTTCAATCAACTAATCAACATATTAATATGGTAACCGGTTGATGATAGAACGCAGCGGTTGGTAAACGGTTACTCAGTGGTCGACCGGTTAGGATCGCCGAACAAACCCAATTACCGTACATTGGCGAAATGAGAAATAAAAACGAGCGCGTTCTATTAAACAGCATGGTAACCTGGATACATTAAAGCAACCCCGAGTAAAATGTAAACAGAGCCGCCCCTTTAAATTGTGAGGTAGAAATTGCAATGCGAAATATTGCTGTTTAAAGTTTTAGTTCGTTTTAATTTCACGATTTACCGTTTTTGTGTTGTGAAATATTTCCGTTTTCGTAGAGTTTCTTCTGAATCTTAATTTACGTCTGTATTGTTGTTATGTTTAGGAAATTCTGCTTGCTGTAAACATTCGCAGTAAACTCACATTGAAAGAGACGCAGAACAGATTTAAACATGGTAGATAATACATGCTGTTTCAAAATGAGTTTCTTTGACTGTTGATTTTTTTCTTTTTTATTCTTGAGAATAGTAACTGAAATACGATCTGAGTGTGCTTCTCTTATGTTGTTGATGTTTTAATTTATTGGTTTCCTCTGAACAATGTTGAAGATTTTGGTTCGTTCATAAAGTTTTTTAACAATAAAAATGTCGTGAGAAAATCTGTAAAAAATAACTACCATTTAATGATCTAAGAAATACATTTTATCTCAGGAAAGAATATAATCCTTTCCATTTAATTTGTAATTTCACCTTCATCTGTCTCAGTTTTTAGTTTTATAAAAAAAATAAAAAGTGGAAAGGATGGGTGTTAAGATGTTGAGTCACTGCTCCTATATGTTCTGTGCGGCTCGTGAGAATTTGAGCGACCAGTGTCAGCCTTTGCATTGCACACTCCCCTCCCCCCACATATCCTAGAAAAAATTGAAATGACACGTTTGTCTACCACCAACTACTCGCAATCAGTAGTCATTGGACCCAGGAACTGTAAGCTGTTCCATTTCGATTGTTTTATGCTCCGAGCTTGTGTCACTCCTTAACTGTACTAAATCATTATAGTCTAATAGGTGTGAGTTCATTTGTATGCTAATGATAATAATATATTCAGAGCTCTAAAAAAAATTTTTTTTTTTTTTTTTGGCCTTGTTAATTTTGCCTGAATGAACTGATAATTGTTAACAATTTGCAGATTGCACCAAAATCTTAATTATATTAAAATGTTTCCTATCAAAGGAGTTTACAGCAAATATTGTATAATTGACTTTGAATTCATAGCACCTGTGATAGTTAAGTTAGAGGGAGGAGGGGAGCCAAAGTGAGTGCCCTTGGCTAGTGCATTCTTGCACCCTTTGAACTTGTTCGTTTCCGTTTTTTTCGCTTACATTCATGGCATGTGAAGCAATCCGGAAAACTTGCAGAAGGGGTTGCTATTCATATTGTATTGTAATTAACTCTGAATTTGGAGCACTTCAGAAGTGATTGGTAGTCGGGGGAAAGGGGTGGAGGAGGCTCTTGAGCCAAAGTAAGCACCCTACAACATGTGAGTCACCCATGTTTTTCTCTTTTAGGTTCAAAGCAATCCATATAAGTTTGCAGAAGGAGCTTGCAATTAATTATTCTTGCATTATAACTAATTTTGAATTCATGGCACTGTGGAAGTAGAAGGAAAATTGGGGGGAAGGGCCAGATCTGAAGCCTAAGTGAGCGCAAGATATGGCACGCTTCTCCATGACATTCAATCGTCTTCTCAACTTCATATACTTTGTTCAGAATAGGGAGCTGAATAAGATTCTGTGCAAAGGGTTGTGAGAGCCCATGGTGCCCCTACCAATCCTTACGTCCTTATGAATGAAGAACCTTTCAACAGAAGACATTTTGACAAAACCTTATTCTTTTCAGCCCTCCATAAATATATCACTTAGATTCCAAGCTAGGCCCACTATAGTTGGGGCAAACCTAACCTGGGAATATTGTGAAGGCTACGCAAATCCTAATTACAGCATTACAGAGCTGCCGGTTAGGTTTACACCAGGCAGACATGGTCTCTTGTTGGACCCCGTCGAAATTTAAACTTCATGTCATTTAGGAGGGTCAGTTGCCTCACCCCTATTTTTGAGAAATTAATGTTACATATAAGGGGTTGTAGTTTCTTCAATAAAATTTGCATTGAGTAAACACCCTCTCCCACCCCTCAAACCCTGGAAAAATTCGAAATGACAAGCCTGCTTATGCGAAGTATTAGCAGTTCAGGAATACTAAGAAATTAAGAATTTCTGTACTTATTCATGTCTTGAGCAAACCAATGTGATTTTAGCCTATTGTTATAATTACTGTGAATAAGAAACAATTACCTTTCACAGATTATAGGTAGTTCAAGTATTTGGTAAATATTCACTTCAAATTACTTCAGAGTTACCAGAAGATTAGTTTTCAGTGGCTGATTTATGGGTTTAAGGCCCATTGAAATATATTTTTGGGGACCCCTTTGTCTGTAATTATCATCATAATTGACTTTATAGCCCATTGCGAGCCTTAGCCTTTTTCAGGAGATCCCGCCAGGCTGTCCGCCTCTTTGTCGTTGACCTCCAGTTTTTGATTTTAATGAAATCAAAATCAGAGTCCACACAGTCGACCTATCTTGTTTTTGGTCTACCCATTGGTCGCTGTCCAAATGGGACCGCACTAAAGACCGTCAACGCAACTCTGTCATTTTCCATTCTTGAGAAATGACCAGCCCATCTCATTGTTTAGTTTGGTAAATTTCAAAGAACTAAGTAAAAAAAAATAAAAAAAAGGCTGCAATTTTGAATCATCTTTATAGCCTTATGGTCCTGGGAGCCCCTTACAATTGCAACATGGTAGATCTGCCATTCCATCTTTAGATTTTTTTTTTTTTACTTGTCTTGATGCTGTCCTAGATATTTTGGTCTAAACTCGGATTTTTTTTAATGCAAAACCAAAATACCCCATCATAGCTTCAGAACAACAGTAACATACCTAATCACAGATATAACACTAAGATTTCTTACTGTTGCTTTGAGGGGACAATATAGGTTTTTTTTTTAAAGAAACACAATTAAGATTTTATTAGTATTTAAAATAAATTGATATGATATTCCGTTATCATTCTTTATTTTCAACTTTAACTTTTTAATCACCAGTAGGATTGCAGGAAAGGTAGGAAAAATTCTTAATATTTTTTGACTGTTCCACAACCCAACTAGTTTTTAACTCATAAGTAAAATGCACTTTAATATTTTTTGGATTTTCTGATATTTCTAAACCGAGTTCAGAAAGTTTTGGTAGGCAATTGAAGACATCTTGAAGACAGTTTTAACAAACGAATATGTAGTTTGTAAAAAGGAATCAAGAGAAAAATTATGTTCTTCGACAAAAACAAGTTCGGGAAGCTGCTGAAATACGCAAAGACGCAATATTGGAAAACGCGGCAAGAAAATATAGTGTGTCATTGCAGCAACTAGTGCTATAAGAAATACACAAGAGGAAAAACGCTAAAAAAATGGTAGAAAAAAATGCACAGACAAGTTATTTTGAAAGTGAAAACAATGTTTTAGAAAAATCAGAAAGTGCTGAAGGAGGTCCAAATTAAGACGAAGTTTTTGACAGAGTAGCAGATCTTAACAGCGATATGAATGTTTCTGCTGCGAATTCATATGCAAATCCAAGCTGTATAAGTTCTTATATTCGAAAGTATGAGTGAGAAACCAATGCGTCTGCGTTGGTCTCACGCGCAACATCTATCCTCAAAATTTGAACTGTTTAAAAAGGCAAATGAAATATTAAAAACTCGATTAAATGCTGGGCATGGATTTATTCTTTCAGAAATAAAAGAGTTGATGCTCAATGCTCAATGTAGATGAAAATGCATTGGTTTTTATTAATGTAACAAAACTATTTCTCGTAACAACGTATAATGAAAGGATTCTTTTCTGTGCTTCCTAAAGAAAGAATGCACTTTTGTTGGTTTTTTTTTTAGTCATTTATCTCCAAAAGTACTTGCTGCTGATTTTAGCTCACAAGAAGCTGTGAAGACTGCAGAAAATCATTGAGAATATTGAGAAAATCATTATAAGATGTTGATTTTAGACTACAAGAGAAGTTCTGCTAAGCGAGTAAAGACGGTTCAGGATGCTCTTGGCTCAAAAGATGAGGAAAAAAGTCAAATAATGATTCAATCGCTACGCACAAATATTGAAAGATTGAAAACAGAGATTGAGTTTTTGTTAAAGGATGTAGTGACAAATCAGAACTGTGCAAGGGTTGGGAAGTGTTTCGTTCACTGGTATCACTTGTAAAACACTTGATTATTGCTGATCGCGAAGAAAATTACAAATCATACGTTCAAACTGTTGAATTACTGTTTCCAGTCTTTCGTGTATTTGATTGCATCATTTATTTACTATATGAAACATGGTACGTAGAGAGGATAAGGGCGCTAGAAAATGAGTGTCCCTACCTGTAAGAAAAATTCATTCAAGGTAAATTTGTTGTTAAAATTCAATGCTGTGAAGCCAGAGATGAAATTGGAAGATTCAACGGTCACAGAAAAGTGCCGGAGAAATTGCAGGGCAGACGAGAAAAAGTTGCCGGAGTGGCATTTAGAGTATTATGAAATTTTAATGATATGCAATGTGTTTCGTGGTCTTACTAGTTCTCATTTAATGGATCACCGTGAGAGTGTCCCGCATCCTTATTTTTTATAGGCAATCGTAGCCAGTATTTTGATGAAAATGTCAAAAGACTTGTTGATTTTATCTATCAACATGTAAATCCCTATAATATTTCTGATACAGAGCAACTTTACAACTTTCTCACTAAACAACTTGTGAATGGTAGTGTCAGGATTCGCCTTCTCAGTATCATGAATATCATAAATCATTGATCAGAACCGTACCGCCAGTTCAGACTGAATACATTTTGTTTCAAAAATTGTCTGATTTACTTTCCAAAGTCAACCTACCATGCTTTGAGGCACACAGTTCTTCATAAAATATCACTTCTAAGCTAATGGGAAAGAATCAACTTTAACAAGGGTACAGATACATGGAAATAGCGAAAGAAAGGGGAGAATGCATTAAAAATATTTTAGCTCATGACTTGTTTCCAACGAACACATTATGTGATGGTCAAGGGCGTGCACAGAAAATTTGGGGCCCTTCACAAATGCCCACAAATGTTTCGGCCGCCCTTCCATATTGTTTAAGCACATATTTCATCCCTAGTTTTAAAAATAATAGGCCCCCTTCAGGCTCAGGCCCGGGCCAACAGTTTTCTCTTCTCCCCCCCCTCCCCTGTGCACGCCCCTGGTGGTGGTGATTCACCTACCAAGCTAGATTGCAGAAATATCCGTTCCCAGAACATTTTTTATTTAGCAAAGTATCCCCAATAAAAACTGCCTTCGTTATATATTTCATGCCACAAGTCCGCTAAATAAAGAAAATTTTTGGCGAAGTTATCAGCAATGTTCTGCATGGATTCATTCCTGTATGTCTTTTCATGAACTTCATCCTGTGTTCGATAGTTATTTGCAGCATGTTGTGAAATAATCCGAAAAGATGAGAAGAGAATCAACTAAGGGCAGAACAAACATTGCTGTAATTGACAGAAAACACTAGTATCGATGCAGGTAGAAAAATTCTGGTCTTCAGTATCAAATAAGGAAAATTTACAGTAACTAGCACGCAAGGAAATAGAAGAAAATGTCCAAAAATGCTACATTTTCAGCTATTGCTAGTGGTTTAACAGTTAATGAAGAAGCAATCTGCAATACTTTTCATAGGAGATTTGAGACACATCATTGAAGAGCTTAATTAGAATAACTCAAGAGAAGATGCAGATCTACGGATTTTTCCACACATAGACTGGGCTGATAAAAATTTGCTCAAAAAGAGTGGCTGCGGCATCAAATGATACAGACGTCCGTCGTAGTGCAATAACATGCAATGCAAAAACAGATCGTAACCTTTTTTAAAAGTACCTAATCTTGTATTTTTCGTTTATTGTGTTGTTGAAGAAACATGTATGTGATAAACAGGAGTTTAAATTGAGCATTTTAAATTATTTATTAATTTTTGTACCCTTTTTAGTAACCAGAATATTCAACAACAAATGTCGGAGATATCTCAACGTAAAATTGTGGAAACAGCTAGAGCGGCTTTTATGACATAATTAATACATTAATTGACTTCCTTAACTCCAAAAACTGCAGTTCAAAACTAAAATTAAATTTGTTGGTACGCCCGTTGCGAAAAACGTAATGAGCAAGTGAACCAAAATGGCCGCTATCTTTGATGGCCTGTAAAATTATTTCGCGCAGGATTCGATATGTCTACCCAAGATATTCTTACATTAGAACACCTACAGATCAAGATTCTAAAGAGAAAATCTCTGGACCTAAAAATTTTTACGGGACTACATTGTGGGGCCAGGATACTATCACGACTGCATAAGGAGCATTTGTAAACAAAATTTATAAGTCTCAATACAAAATTTAACTAGCGTAATATCCATACACGACTTGCAACATTTAAAAACTTGATACATATTGTGTTCAAATAATTTTTTAATTAGACCAAGAATATCGTTCAGAGTTTAAAAAATACAGAACTTTATGACAATCGCGACTATTACAGTGAACTTTGTTTTCAAACGGACAGGTTGCAAGCAGAGGCGCTTGAGCAGAGCATAAGCAGCATTGCGCTCCGCAAAGAGCATTACTGCGAAATTCTCGCCAACCATTTTGGCAGCTTCCGAATTTCGCCAATGCACTGCAATTGAGAGGGTTTCAAAATTCGCTTGCCGGCGCCCAAAGTTCCCGGCGCCTAAAATGCTCGGCGCCCAAAGTTCCTGGCGCCCAAAACGCTCGGCGCCCAAAGTGCTCGGCGCCCAAAGTTCCTGGCGCCCAAAATGCTCGGCGCCCAAAGTTCCCGGCGCCCAAAATGCTCGGCGCCCAATATTCCCGGCGCCAAATATGCGGCGCCCAATAGTCGGCGCCTAATCTTCGGCGCCCAATCTTCCCATTTCGTTTATTTTGATGAGGACTACAATCTGAGTATCTTGCCTCCCTTACACATGATATATATATTTTTTATTACCATACAGAATACATATAAACAATGCATGAAAGAATTTACATCAGAAAGAGGGGAAAGTACATCCGGAGCGAGGATGGATGACGAATCTACCTCCTCAAGTGGGAGAAGCAATAGCTTAGACTACTTGGCTACTGAGGCCCCAATTAGTAGACTTAGTAAACAAAAAATTCAGGCAATGAAATCAACCTGCATTTGTCGCCAGGGGTGCCCATCCCCCCCAAGCTCAATGGCTCAAATTCCCCCCAAAAATTTTCTCGCTTTCGAATTGGGTTAAACATAACAGTTTTTAGAGTGTATATATAACTTCCAGTCAAACTTACAGGGGGGGGGGGGAGCGTTAATAAATACCATTTGAACTAAAATGTTGTTGGATTGTTGACCTGCTTTGTCTTCCCCAATTTTAAAACGTGGACCTTGAGTAAACAAGTTTTGGATACCCCTGAATTTTGCTACACCTTATCATTATTTTTTTTTTCAAACGTATGAATAATTGCAGGGACAACTTTCTGGCTTGGGACGGAGCCATTACTAGATGTATACAATATGAACAGTGAATAGGAAATTTATTGTCACTTAGATAGGGGTTTCGGGGAGTTTCTCTCCCGGAAAATTTTCGAAATTGTAATTTTAAAACCACAGTTTTACACAATCTCTGGCGATGTTACGGGAACAAAAGGTTTGTTGGCCCCTTCCCGGTAGTTTTCAATATTGAAACTTAAAAAGCGTAATTGTAAATAATCTACCGTTGTGTTAAAGAGGGCTTTCCTTTGTTTTCAAAATTGTAGTTCTAAAACCGCAGTTTTAGACTATCTGTGGTAATGGTAAGGAAAGAAGAGATCCTAAGGCTCGCCCCTGGAAAATTTTTAAAATTAAAAGTCTTAAAAACGCTTTGGAGGACAAGCAGTTTTCTGAAACTGAAGTTCTAAAATCGCAATTGTAGCCGACCTTTGCGACGTTAAGAAAAAGAGTTTTCGGAAGCTCTCCCGAAATTTTCTCGATATTGAAGCCCTGAAAACTGAGAGTGGGGAGGATGGAGAGGGGCGCTTCTCTTAAATTTCCCGAAATTGTAGCTTTAGAAACGCAGTTTTGATATATAAATTGATAATGTTAGTGAAAGGTGGATTTCGGTGCCATTTCCCCGGCAATTTTTTGAAGTTGATACTCCAAAAACGCAATTCTAGCCTTGTCTTTGATCGTGTTAAGGAAAGAGGGAGGAATCAGGGGCTCTCTCCTAAATTTTTCAAAATTGCATTACTAGAAACGCAGTTTTAGATGAATCTTGATGATAAAGAGGGTATCATTCTGGCGTTACAGTGGGGGCGCTCTCCTGGAAGTTTTCCAAAATTGATGTCGCATAACCAAAAAAGATGGATCACACACACCATGACAGATATTTTTCGGAAATCCTCAAAAATGGATTAAGCTATTCTGCATACATCGAAAATCAGAACTCGAGAGTTTTAACGAATCAAATATCCTTATAGATATGGAAGAAAGTAAATATGATTTAAGAAAAATAACTTAAACACCTTAAGAACAGAATGTTCTACTTCCATCAGCGAAAACCAACATCACTGAAAGTTTTAATAAAAATCATCTAATGATAAATTAAAACAGTCAGTTTAAAAATGGTACAGAAGATGGGAGTAAAGTGAAATGAGAAAAATTCTTCATAAGCTTAAGCTAGTTAAAGAAGAAAATATATAAATTGTCGATTGGGGGGATAAAAAATATGTAATTCGCAAACTTCAAAACTAGTTCTTAACTATTGTCAAAATGCAAATGAATCAATGAAAGACTAGAGCATACTGGTCAGAATTATTACAAACAATAAAACATTTTTTACCTCCCTCCCTCTCATCACTGTCACACGTATTCATCATGCAGAGTTGTGCTACTTCCAGAAAATTTATAAGATATTGAAAAGAAATCAAATCGTCTGATCCAGCTTTGAAACGGGCACCATATGCCATCTGTGATGTTCCCTTCATTGAAAAAGAGACACGGTCATATTTTGGAAAGAGTACCAGGGTCGTCGCTGTTTCAAAAAACTGGGGGGGGGGGATTCGCTTTTGGCGGCCCCTTAATTTTTTCAAACGCATGTTCGAATATGCAGAAAGAGAGAAGATTTGACTTCTGGTTTAGCAAGGATAGTTATATTACTAGACCTTAGTACTAGTAATATAAATAATCGTAAGGATAATATTCAATCAGAATTAGGGGGTGTCGCAGGGCTACCTTCTTGCCCTGCCTCACAATTTGAAGACATAAAAACGCAGTTTTAAACTATATTTTAAGTCTGGGGGACAGGGGAGAGGTGTTCCAGGAGAACCTCTCCCGATAATTTTTCCAAGTTTAAGTTCCCAACACAATCGTACGTTATATTGTCCAGAAGAGGGGGTCCGGGGGCTCTACCTCGGGAATTTTTCAAGACTGTTATTGGAAAAACAGTTTTAGACGATCTATGGAGATGTTAAAAGAGGAAGAGACTCGGGGTCATCGTTCTATAATTTTTCAAAACGCAAACTTTAGGCACGGATTCCCAATTGTGAGGTATTTGCGATTGTGACACGTAAAGGGGGGTCCGGGGACTCTCCCCCGGGAAAAATTTGAAAATTATAGTTCGAAAAATGCAGTTTTAGACAATCTATGGTGGTATTAAGAAGAAGAGAGATACAGCCTCCCCCCCCCCCCCGATTTTTTTTGAAATTTTTAAGTCTTAAAAACGCGATTGTAGACTTTTTTGCTAAAATTTAGTGCACCGCCAGTTTCTTGAAATCAAAGCTCCGAAAACGTAATTTAAGTCAACCTTCGATGAAGGGGGGAGTTTTGAAGGGGCTCACGACCAGAAATATTTCGTAATTGGAGCACTAAAAGCGAGATTTAAGACATTTTTCGATGATGTTGGTGAGAGAGAGAAAGAGGCATTCTCTCGAAAAAAAATTTCGATCCGTAGAAACCGCAATTTTAGACGATTTTTGTTAATGTTAATGGGTGGAGACATTTGGAGTCCTCCCCTGGCAAATTTTCAAACTTGAAATTCAATTAAAGCAATCGTAGACGATTTATTAATGCTGTTAGAGGGGTAGAAGGTTTTGGAGATCTCTTCCCCGAAAAATTTTCTAAATTGAAGCGTTAACAATGAAATTTTTGAGGATCTTCGGTAATATTTGGAGGACGACAGTTTCGGGACAACTCTGGGAGTTTTTTTTTAATTAAAATCTAAAAGACGAAATTTATTCGACCTTGAATGTGGATGAATGATTAATTGAGAGGGCGTTTCTCGGAGGTTACGTTGGGAGCACTCTCATGGGTTTTCGAAATTGCAGTCCTAAATACTCAGGTGTAAGCCATCTTTAATGACGTTCGGCTAAAGGATGGGGTTTGACAACATTTTTCAGGTATTTTTTTCAAAACCTAAATTTTAAAAGCTCATTTCCAGGCTAGCTTTGGGGACGTAAAAAAAAAGGGTTAGGAGTTACCCACTCTTCCATTCAATTTGGCTACGTCCCTCCTATCTTCATTGTCAATTTTAATTACTGATAAACATATTGTGGTTATATTTTCTTCCAATTTTCCTTTGCCAAACACGGTTATTTGCTTGGATTTTCCATAATAAAACTTTCAATTCCCTCCCCCCCCCTAATATTTTTGATTTCTTGCAATACAAGCGTTTGCAGCCTTGATGGAAAAAGGATTTTTAACACTTTGAACAGATGTGATACCTTAGGTATCTATTCCACTTCATTTTATTTTAAATATGCCACCTGCATCTCTTGATAAAGGTGTGATTTACTTACGATTTTTACATTCAAAAATTTAGAACTTTTGGTGTGAGTATTCATTAAAATACTTGGAATCTTTCTTTGCATTTAACTGTTATTATTTTATCTTTTTTCTCTCTATTTCAAATTTATTTCGGCGACCCATACATTTTTCTCCGCTTAGCAATGGTTTTCAGGACAATATTTTTCATCCAAAAAAAAAAAATTACATATGGGAATGTTTCGGCGAACCCTATCCTATGGGCTGTTCTAATAAAGCTGTCCTATTTATTTATGTTTTTTAATGAAGCATAGTTTTGTATAACCAGGGCCACCGAGAGACAAGGCGTGCACCATGTTAGTTTTGTCGCCTTTCCTCCCTTGCATTATGCTAATTTTACTCTATGCACAATACTTTAATTTGAACCGAGATCATAGTTTCCGACTAGGCAGACATACCCATTCTGCGGCCTTGTGAACAGTGTACTGTACTGAATACTTTTTTTTTTTTTGGCGTTAATAAAAATGTTTGAAGCGTACATTTCCGCGACTTTTTATAAAATGGAATCATGGATGTTCCTAAATTGTATTTTAAAATTACATTTTCTATTCAAATTTTACAGAAAAAATACTCCTTGTCACAATTATTTCAATTGTTCATTTATAATTACTATTTTAATTTTTTAAAACGACGAAGAGTTTCCCTTTCTCTTCGTTCGTTTTCATCGCTGAAATAAAATTGGCGGCCCCACTTTTGAAAAACTGGGGGGTGTAGCTCCCCACTCTTGGCGACGGCCCTGAAGAGTACGTGAAAAAAGAATTATAAATGCATCTATTTCCTGTTGAATAAGTTTAAATATTTTTTCTTTCCAAAATTAAAAAATTTCATGTTCTAAAGAAAAAAAAAGTTCTGGAAAAAAAAATCCCCCCCCCCCAATTTTGATGGCGCAACTTGCGCCATAATCCCCCCCTGTGGGTACCCCTGATTTGTCGCACGCTGTGTCACACGCAGGTAGCGTGCGACACGATCCCGAACTGACAAAATGGTAGACGGTTGTTGATATGGTGAACTTTGATTATTGTCATGTGTTTAGTGACACTCCCAAAGTTAAGTCAAATCGATTGACGTAAGAATTACCAAAATTGTCCAAGGCGTTTAGCCTGTACAACGCCACATAGGAACAAACATACATACATAGCCTTATAAACACACTACCCTCCTTTGCGTCGCGCACGCGCAGTCGGGTACTAAAAGGCTGTGGGACGAAGGCATAAAAGATGCTTAAAAACATGGTTTCGTTTGCCAACTTCGGGGACTACGAAAAGTGATATTTTTCTGAATCCTTAGCGTCTACAGATAAAAAAAACCTAATGTTCACAAAAAAATAGTGTCTCATAATTTTTTTACAGACCATTAAAGATACATGAAAAGGAGTGAAACTGACAAGCAAGAGCAGACAAATCTTAAATACAAAAAAAATATTCTACATGCACTTTTAAAATATTATGCATGTACGTTAAAAACATTATGTATGTACATCAAAAAATAGTTTTTTTCAAGAAGCAAACTATTCATTCTGAAGTATCATCGTCAGAATCACTGAATTCATTTTTCCTGTTTTTGCGTATGGAGTTATTTTCCTCTTGAGAGTTTATACAGCTACAGTCACTAGAGGAAAATTATGTGCATGAACTATTTTACGTCTTGCATGTACTACATCTCTTCGGAGAACACCGAGTTTTCGGGCATGTACAGGAGACTAGTTTTTGAACATTATCTGATGCAATGGAAATAGTGCTAAATTGTATTTCAATACTGCTCGCATTTATATTCCATCCAATGTTCTGATGAACTGGGAGCATTGATTAAATCAGTGGTGCTCAACCTACCGCCCGCGGATCAAATGATGGCCCATGTGCCCCGTCGTTGTATTCAGTGTTAAAAAACGAAAAATATATTCTAAAACCTTCCAAAAATACTATTAATCTTCTTTCGGTGTTATGAATTTTGAAGTCGAGTAGTCATAAATTGATTTCTGAAACACAGATGCAATAAAATAAGCATGTAGTAATTAAGACAGCAATTTTGGTTTGTAATTGTCTTTTGTTTCCCTTGTTTTCCCATGCTATCTAGAAAAACTTAAATCATATAACTAAATTTGATATTTGTTCTGGTACACGAGATTCCTATTAATGTGAGTTGTCGCCCGCAGGTTAAAAAAAAAAAATGGTTATTCATCACTGGATTAAATTATTCAAGCATCAGCAATGAATATTTGCTTGATAGTTAGTGCACAAACGAGGGGATAGGGTAAGAGTCACAGTTCGGAATTGGTTCTTTTTCACTCCAGCTCCGTAGCCCTGGTAAAAACATTTGCGCTTTAAATTCATTTCATTTTGATTCAGTCATATTAATCTCTGACTTTCATCAATGTTAAGTCTATGAGATATGATACTTCTACATTTATTAAAAACTTTCATTTTTATTTCTTGTCACCGAAATAAAATAATTTTTCGCGTTGTCGTTAATGCTAAAAAAAAAAATTGTCGAAAAATTGCCCTTAAATGGCTAATTAAAAATTTTTTTGTAAAAATATTCTCATCAAGAGCTTTTTCCAGCAAAGTTTTTCTTAAACAAATCCGTCTTTAAGTTCGCATTTTATATTTGCCTTAAATTTTTCCCGCAAGCGCTAATATAAAGTGCTTTGAACTGTTCAAAATTGAACGAAAAAATATTCAAATCAAAAAATAGAATACCGGAATGAGGTGTCATCGGGGGAAAAAAAAAAACACGACTTTCTTTTACTCCAATTTAATGTAATTTTCCCATTATTGGCAATTTTAATGTGATTCAATAGTTTACTCTCTGAATATCACCAACAGTGGCGAAAGAAACCAGATTTAAAAAAAAAAATCGTCAAATTTGTAAACTTGGCGACCAAAAGACTGGCGATATATTGCCAAGTGTCCTCCAAATTATAACACCACTTGAGTTTGCATCGAAATTAACAATGATTTCCTCCAAAAAAGTGGCAAAAGAACCCTTTAGAAACACCCGAATGCAACCAACCAAAAGGGAAGTATCACAACTAGACCCCACTAGGAGTCTACGTACCAAAGTTCAACTTTCTAGGACATACCGTTCTTGAGTTATGCGACATACATACGCACATCCGCACATACGCACATACATACGTACGTACGGACGTCACGAGAAAACTCGCTGCAATTAACTCGGGAATCGTCAAAATGGATATTTCGTGTGTCTAGGCACTTATCCACGTCTGGTCGAGTCGAAAAAAAAACTCAACATTCATTCGGGGCTGAGCAAAATGGAAATTGAGGTAATTTTTGAGTGAAATTTTTTTTCGCGAATATAATACTTCCTTTTTTGTAAAAGGAAGTAAAAAATTTTGTTTGAATCGAACGATTTGTTAATTTTTTTTTGGGGAAGGGGGGGGGGGGAGCACACATGTCGACCGACAGACACATATTTTCCCCATCTCAAACCCCTACTTTTGAATTTGATATTTATTTAATTATGTTATCTATTTTTTTTGGCTTATTTTTTGTACTAAGCAATATTTTTAAGATGCATTAACCTTAGCACAGTAAACCACCTTTTATGTCCTTTTTTTATATTACTTTGACGAGAAAGTAGGCTAAAAATGAGCTCAAAATATCGTCTGTAATCAAAAAGCAATATTATTAAAAAAGGAAAAGATAAAACATTGTGATATGAAATATACTTTTTAGTTTTCAATTTATCGTCTGCTAATGTTTAATTTTATAATACTTCTTAAACATCGACGGCATCTGTTAGAGTTGTTTATGTTCTTAAGATTTTGTAGGTCAATTATTGCTATTCGGTGATTCATTAGTATCTTTTTGTGAAGTAAAGTGCCTTCTAATTTTTTGTACTTAACAATGTCTATGTGCGCTGGCTCTAGTGTAATAAACGAATTCTTGAGATGAAGATCATTCAGAGCTGCGGATTGATACAATTTTTGATTTCCTTTTAGTTACAAAATTACTAATCGAAAGTAATTAATTTAAAACGTATAAATATATTTTGCAACGAAAAATTGAGCAAAACAGTAAAATTTCGGTTGAAAAACTGTTTATTAAATTTTTAGATTATAAATATTGTGTTTAATAGCGCTATCTAGGGACAAATTTTTTTTGTGTAAGGGCTAACAGTCCACGGAACATAGTTCCTATTTCAATTACTAATTAAAACTTAATGAGACAATTCCAGGTTGTGAACATTGTATTTTTCTGTTGAGTTCATTATTTATAATGGATTTCAAGCAAGTTCACGTAGTCCCTAAGATTGGTAAACGAACTTGAACGATATTTACACTCGGCCCGTAGACTATAAAGAACACATGAAAGAATTTACATCAGAAAGAAGGGAAAGTACATCCGGAGCAAAGGTGTCTTGACCCACCGCCTCAAGTGGGAGAAGCAATCGCTTAGACCACTCGGCCACTGAGACCCCAATTAGTAGACTTCGTAAAAAAAATTCAGGCAGTGAAAACTACCTGCATTTGTCGCACGCAGGTAGCTTGCGACACCCAGCATGAGCCGATCCCAAACTAACAAAATGGCAACTTGTTTTTGAAATGGTTCTTTTGATTACTGTCATGTGTTTAGTGACACTCCCAAGGTTAAGACAAATCTTTTGACGTAAGAATTACCAAAATTGGCCAAGGCGTTTAGTTTGTAGAGAACGCCACATAGGAACAGACATACATACAAGAGACTGATAAACACATTACCCTCCTTTGCGTCGCGCACGCGCAATGGGGTAAAAACAAAACGTTCAGAGGACGGATTTGTCACCTTTTGATCGCAAAGCCACACTTTGCCGTTAAATTAAAGAGGGTTTTCCGCGTTTGGACTTCTTGAGAGTAAGTGATTTTGATAAAGGTCATCTGAAAGATTTAGAAAATGTCATAAAATGAATTTTTCTAAAAAGTGGATAAATTACCCTTTTGATAAAGTACTCCTCAATTCATTTGCTTACAAACAGTCATAAAGTCAAATTTTTCATGTATCAAGTTGCTCTCAGAGAGTGTAGTATTGGACACAACGAACAAAATTTGTCTCAAATCCTCCAAAAGAAAGGAAGAGATTAAAAGTTTTAACATCGAAATCCTGTTTCTTTTTGACTCAACTGACCTTATATACATGGGCGTTCCGATGGGAGGCCAATGTGACCTCCCAAAAATTTCCTAATTCGGCAAATTTTGTCAGACAATTCGGAAAAAATATCATCATTCGGCGAAATTTGGAGTTTTATTCGGCAAAACTTGGAGCGCCATTCGGTGAACTGAGAGTTTTCGCCCATCCAAAAATTTTGGGACGCCCCTGCTGCTTACACAAGATAATTTCGATTGGAATTCGTAAAGCAAAAATCATATAGAATCTTTCTAAAGTCCTCATTTTAAAAGGAAAAAGATAACGTGCACTTTTACTCGTAGGATACATAAATTGAAGCATTGATAAGCAAAGGGAAGTAAGTGGCAAAATTAAAAATTTCGAGATAACCAGTAACCACGGTAGGTAAACCTCTCCTCTGTCTTGGGGCAAAAGATGGTACTAGTTGCCCTGGTAGTTGCTGCAGTACAGCATGATTTAAAATAAAAATCAATGAAAGCCTACCTAGGATATTATCTTTAAACGCGTTTTACTCAAAACTTAAAAATGTTCACTTACATCCCTCTGCTTCTCACTGTCTCAATTGTTTCAAAAATATTAGAGAACGCCGAGGCTTAGTTGGGGCAAAATGTCTCTAGTTGGGGCAAACATAACCTAGCAGTGCTCCTTTGATTAGGATCTGCGGAGCCTTCACAATGCTGCCAGGTTCGGTTTGCCCCAAATATAAGACTGGCCCTGGCTAGTATCATGCCAGAGATCGTTTGAGTAGCAGTCGATTGTACTCTCCAATTTTTTTTAAAGTTAGTGGCCGTAGTTTTACCAGGGCCGTATCCAGAAATTTTTTTCGGGAGGGGCCCGGATTAGCACATTGTCCTAACACACACATGCACATATAGTATAATAGACACACCAAACGCATAAAAATGTTAGCATAGAAGACTTTTTGTTTCGATTTTTAATGATTCCACTGTTTGGTCTGTTGTTATTTTAATTTATTATTTTTCTTATTCACCTTGTAGTGGTAAGGATAACAGGAGAGTGTCCCTTTAAGTTGGATGTAGAACATCCATAATTTCAGGGGGTCCGGGGGGTTTTCCCCCGAGAAATTTTTGAAAAAAAAATCTGTAATTTGAGGCCTTATATTAGGTAATTGAGACTACAAAAATATGAAAAAAAAATAGGCAAACAAAGTCTTTTAAAAATTATACATTCTTTTGCAAATCAAGATCAAACAAAATAAAAATTGCTTGCTCGACAAATCATGGAACTTAATGGACAGAGAGGAAAAACGAGAGAGGAGAAAAGAGAAGCACCCCGCCATCTGCTCATATCATCTTTTAGTGAAGTTTGTTTTTGATCACTCCCCCTACCCCCATTTTTTTTCATTAAATGCCCTACAGTATGAAAATTGTAGAAAAACAGTTTAAAAGAAATGGTGTAGACATTCAGAAAATAAGAACGGAAGAGTAATATTCTGGCCATTTGGACAATTCATACTTTATTTTCTTGATAAGATACAAAATATAAGAACTTTTCAAGGAATTTCAAAAACTTAAATAATTTTCAAAGACTCTCTAACAGTTGAAATTATTTGAAGCTCTTTATTTTCATTTCCAGAAGTTGATTGCACAGTCTTACAAAATGATTATAACTTTGTAAGACACACCCGTTTTAAGTTAAAAATAAATGCAACGAAATATTTCTCGAAACAAACTTTTTTTCAATCACATGTAGTGCAGAAAATGAAAGAGAGTCGAGTAAGTGTTATTTTTTTTTCTCGTACTTAAGGTATTAACAGTATGCAGTAGAAGTAAGGAAAAAAAAAAAAAAAAACAAGCAATAACAAAAGAACCTGCATGACACTGAATTCGGCATTAAATAAATGCAAGACAAGAAACATATCAGTCACAAAAATGATCTTGAAAGTTATGCTACAAAAACGCGAGAATCGTGATTTTTGCATTTTTTACTCAGGATGTATCAAGGAGCTGAATTTGGTACATCTTGGTAACAAGATACTTGCCTAATCGGAAACTAGGGACCCAGCCTTTGGGGAGTCCCCGGCTCGAAATCAGTACAGTGTAAGTTTTGTAAGAGTTTTAGGTGGAGGAGGGCAGGGTCGTTCACAGAGGGGAGAAGGGACACCTGTTGTCCCGGGCCCGAGCTTAAAAGGGGCCCAATATTTTTAAACCTAGGGTTCAAAATATGGGTAAACAATATGGAGGGGGCCCAAAAAAAGCATTTGTGACAGCCCCAAAATTTCTGTGCACGCCTCTGGAGGAGGAAGTGCACAGAAGTCAGTTCGGTAGACTTGAAAAGTCTACCGAACTGACAAAGGACCTGCCTTGACCCTGGACTGCCCTGAATTGAATTGGGGAAGAGAGCAGGAAGTCCTAATTAAAGGTCTAAATTTCAAGTGTGCCTTGCAGCTAATGAAAACTAGAACTGCTTTTTCTGTATTTCTACAAAGTATTATAAATTTTGAATAGTAGCAAAAGAATTTAAAAAAAATTCTTATTTTCCTTTTCTGACATTAGGAATTTAAAAAAAAGAAAAGAAAAAAAAAACTTTTTCTGTTTTATGGTACAAAACATTTCGGGTTACGGGGGGGGGGGGGGGCCGGGCCCGTCAGGCCCCCCCCCTCTGGATACGGCCTTGAGTTTTACCATTGGTTTAGTCAGCGAAAAGTTTTAAATTGAATTAGTGCTTTTGAGAAATTTCCCTGGAAATCGAAATTGTATACCACAAATAATTTGCATCTAATTTTTATAGCAAATTGAAAATCGAATGCACAATATTTACTGTAAAAAACCTCATTAGTGACCTTTGAAAAATGGAAAGGAAAAAAAAACTTGAATAAATGAAACGCACTCCTTTAATAACATTATTTTATTGATTGTTGTGCCGTTTACATATGTATTATAGCCGATCCTTTCTCTGATTCCAATCGATAAAATTTTCACGAGTCTTTCAATTAATTTTCGAACTAAATTTATTTAAGCTTTTTTACATTATCAATTAATGTACATGAAAAACTTTTAATGTACATGAAAAACTTTCAACAAATGTATTTGAAAATTAAAAGAACGTTGGTTGGCATAAAACGAGACATATTGAAATGGCATGGGTTGACATGCATACTTTAAGTCTTTTAATATTTTGACACAAAAAGACGACAGTTAAAACAGAAACGACAGCTAAGACAGCACAGCTTTTTTTCATACAACTTTGACGTCTATTTTCTTCCTCCATTTCATTTTGAACACGAATTTAAAAACATACAGTAGCATACATACAACTTTTGATTTATGGCTTTAGGAAAATATGTCATTTGTAGAAGTCCATTTGGTCTGTTCTTTCAGGTTAAGAAGCTCCTCCGTTCTCACCTAGCAAAGAACTGTTCGAAAATTCTTCCAAGCAGCAGAGGGGGGGGGGGATTTTTAAAACGAACTTCATTTAAAGCAGATCAGGTAGTACGAGGAAAAGCGCAACAAGTAAACACTTCCAAACACTGAAGAATTCCATTCATCTGTTTTTTAATCCACAAACAATTAATAACACTTGTAACAAAACAAATACTATAAGTCTTCTGGCAATCAACCAGTAATAAATAGGGCATCATTTTCCACACAGTAGACATTTCTTTTTGTTTTCGAATATCTGAGTCTCAAACTATTCTAAGATAAAGCTTTCATTTTTATAGTCATTTGAATGTTTAATATCAAATAACTCAAATTTAATTCTCATCATCAGCGGATGAACAGCAAATTTTTAGGAATCAGCAGGGATGCCCACCAAGGTGGAGAGGGGGGGGGGGTCGTGACGCAGACTCCGCCACTGAAATTTTTAGGGGGAGGGTGTTGTCTTGAGGGGTATTTGTCGCATTTGCGGGGGCGGCTCGCGCTTTTTTTGGAGGGGGGGGGTTCGCAATACTTAGGGGGGACACCCCTGGGAATCAGTATTACTTTAATTCTAAATGCGTTCAAGGCTTCAATCAGCTCTGGAAAGTAATTGCATTGCCGTCTGCCTTGTCTAGTGGTCAGAGAAGTCTGACTGCGACAGGACGGTCCGGGTTCGAATCCCGGCTCGGGTATTAACGTACTTTCTCTCTCTTGTTCTTTGTGTGAATGTGTTGTTGGGATGTGAATGGTAGCCTATCCTATAAACCGGTCCCTATGGCATGTGTGTACTGTAGAAGTCGGACTTCACACCAAATTACGGTACAGTTGGAAAAGTGAAGCAGCGCACCCCAAATTGCCAGCCTGACTGGCACATGACAGCAACAACAATAAGTAAATGCATTGTAAAAAAATTGAAGAAAACATATCCATGTTGTAAAATTTTAGTGCTCAATTTTTGTGGGAGCTTACTGGTACTTTCTTTTAACTTTATGTGAAATTTTACACATTAGTCGGGATTCAAAGCATTTACAAATGAAAATGAGTTCTGAAAATTACAGAGCTTAATCATGTCTTTTATAACAAATTAAGCCCGGACCGCACAATAAATAAAATTCTTGAGTTTAAACATTCTTTTCAAACATGTGTGAAAATAAAATATTTTCTTGAGATTTACTCATAAATACATTTAGGGAACTGTATTGCTAAAAATTGACGGCAAAATTAGAGGGTTCTGTATAGAGTATCAAATTTAAAATACGTTTTTTTTTTTAATTTTAAGGCTGAAGCATTTGGGAGCTGTAATGCGATCTGTATTGAAAGAAAATACCGTCAATAACGTAGTTACGCCAAGAAGATCATAATGGTTTTTCTTTTCTTAGCAGACTAGAGAAATTTTAGTTTCTGTTTAGTTATTCACTTTGAGTACACTTTTATGTCTATTTCTAAGATCAATTTCTGTTTTGACTCAGATAGCCCTCTTAAAAACCATGTTATGCTTAAAAGTTGGACGAATTAATTGATAATTGCTTTGAGTGAAAGATAAGGGGTAAAAAGAATTCATTTTGAAATCTAAGTTTGATTTTTCGTTGTTATCCTCGTATATATATAACTGTAAGATCGAAATCCGGGTAAAAGAAAATTTAACTTTTTAACGAGAATTTTTAATCAAACAAATGATACCTTCAATATAAAAATTTTGTGTAGCGAAGTAATAAAGTGGTTATGAAACCCACGTTAAAGGATCATATCGGGGAATCCCACTGATCTCAGAATCTGACTTTTGCTAGAGTATTAGGGACTCTAATGAAGTTTCTTTCGAGAGAAGATCCATTTCGCTATCTTTTTACTATTTTGAGTCTTTCCCAAATATTTTCCATTGAAAAAAACCAAATCATGAAATGAAATTGATCTCGAAATCAAACTTCTCCACGGGTGACTTTCATGTTTCAAAACTCTGGCAACACAAGTGGTGAGCAGTTTCTTCCGGAATCGATTAAGCATGTTTTAAGTAAGAAGATTTCTTCCGGTCACATGTTCCACGAACTGTCTCACAAGGAGAGGTTACGGTCTCGGAAATTCAGATCGGGATGAGATTTGGCAGATTAGTAGTATCCCTTAAGGGTACTCTCAGGGTAAAGTAATAAAGCGCACTAGCCATAAAATTCCGAGAAAACAGCCTTTAAAGATTTACGCGCAACTTATTAACTAGTAGAGATTGTCCGTAAACAAGCGTCCGGCGGTCATGTGGGCAGCGCGCTGGGCTTCCATGCTGTCGATCCGGGTTCAAATCCACTGCGAGTGTTTTTTTTTTTTTTTTTTGTTCATTTATAAAGTAACTGTTACAGCTTTGTACAATTTGAATTGAAGATAATGCGAAATTTTTAAACACGTAAAGCACTTGAATAGAGAAAATGGAGATAAATTAAATCGATACAAGTTAAAATTTGAATTACAACGGCTACAAAATTACTGTGGAGCTTAATTTATAGATGATTTTTAACAATATAGTTGTTATTTATATACATACACCAGAATGATATTTATCATAAAAACATGGAAAACAAAAACTGTTTTGATATCTCGCACAATTTATAAAGGAAGATTGCTTACAGGATCAACTTTTTTGTGAAAGAGTCGTTGGAAAACATACTTCATTTACATTCAGGAAAATTTCTCTTTTGTCAGAATGTTTAGAAGTATACCAGGTATATCGAATCATTTTATCAAAAATTGGCGATGACAGTTGATGGACAATTGATTGTATTTTTATGCAGTCTTCACGGGCATTTATTTCTCTATTATTTTCAACGAGAAACGCGGAATTATGTATATTTTTTATTAAATTCTTTACCTGTCTATAAAAATAGACGTCGCAAGGTTGAACAAGTGGAGTACATTTTGGTGGAATCCCTTTAACTGAAAAGTTGGAGATTTTTCATCATCCTGGAAAATTTGGTCGTATAGTTCAGGTTTTGTTTGTCCTCCCGAAGAGTCGATAATCAATAGAAATTCTTCCTTTCCCACATAAAACTTCAAGCAAACGGTTTAAAAATTCGATGTATAGTCTTGTCGTTACCTTTCCTGATTTCGAAGATGTTATTATGACATTTTTATATTTTTGTTAGTATTGATCAATTGTTTTTTGAATTCGGGGGCCAAAAATACCAGTTGCTTTTTGTAAAAAAACAAATACAAAGGGCAGAACTTTTCCAGACAGGGTAAAAGAATATTGAGCTGTATATGAATGCATTACTCTATTCATGTCGTGCCTTTTGACGAAAATAGTTTTACTTCCCTTTCGAGCCAAAGTCCTGTTGTACGCCGACTGATACTGACATCCTGGAAAAAGGAAATGGGAATTAAAATATTTTGTCAAAATCAGGCGCGGATCCAGAGAGAGGGTTGTGGGGGGGGGGGGGTCATGACCCATCTTTTAAATGACCAAATATAGAATAAAATTGCATTTTTGGGACATATTTTGAAAAAAAATTTCCCATTTCGCACAAAAATTACCCTTTTACCCCTCCCTTTCCGAAAATGACCTCCTCCTAAACCAGAAGCTGGATCCGCCCTTGGTCTGAAGATTGTAAAATAAGTTTTTAATAACTTACCAGTTTGGTCAGCATTGATAACATAATCGTTTTTGAAATTCGGTATCAACTTTAACGTCTGGATTACAAAAGTGTCTGCAGAAGCCAAAGTTTCTTCGATCGTCGCAGTTTCTCTTTTTGAAACAAATTTTGTGACTTTTCGCTGACGAATGGCATGCTTCCTTTTGAAATTTTTTTACCCAACTGTCAGATGTTTTAAATTCAAAATCTGTAAACTGTCGTGCTGCTGCTAAAGCCCACTGTTGCAAGTTCCGAGTAGTAACCTGTTGATAATTCTCTCGAGCTTCTAGAAAACGATCATATGTCCAAGAATTGATTACATCGTATTGATCTAATAGATTTCCTCCATTTTTTATTTCTTTCTCCCATTGCGATAAATATTCATTTTTTTTTAAACCTTTTTTTTGTAAGGTTTGTAGATTCCATGAGGGGTGAGCCGTTGCTATGTTCACAACTTTAATTTTGTAATCCAAAGGAAGATGCTCTACCTCTCTTCTTTTTTTTCTCTTTTGGTTCGTATTCAGCTGATGAGCTTTGAATTTCGACTTGCTCAAAAGGTTCCTCCTCACAGTTTTCATTTTCATGAGCAAGTTCGTCATCAGTTACAAATATTTTTTCAACCAGCATATCCATAGTACGTTCATAAATTTCTTCGCCCATTAACACTGCTTCATGAGAAATTGAACTTGATGATTCTGCTGCAATCAAATGGTTTTCAGTAAGCAAGCTCTCGTAATAAACGACCGCATCTTTTAATCTCTGCTTCAACAATTCCTTGTGCAATGAATGTTGATCCATTTTGCCAACAGATTTTATTTGTTTCAGGATTACTTCAATAACCGACCATTTCGATTCACAATATTTTAAAAACTGAAATCCTTTTTCACGGTATAGAATGTTCCAGTCTAATATACAGTACAGACGATAAATAAATTTAATGATGAAAACAAATATGAACATTGCAAACAATAATAGATGGAAAATAAAGAGTTGAATATTCAATGAAAAATACAGCAGACGATAAATTTACAAATAACAGAATCAAGGAGCAAAACCATTGCTCGATAAGTACGGTTAGGTTTTTTTAAAATTTGACTACCTGCTTATATGCAATAAAACAACATTCTTACTCATCCACAAAGAAACTGATTATGTTTTTATTGCAAAAATCATTTACTTCGTCAAAGTTTATAATATCTAAAAATGTGTAATCACTTGTTTGTGAGAATAGTAAATAGAGTTTTGCAAACTGCAAAAAGCGGTAATAGTCACTTTATAAATGAACAAAAATGAAAAAACTCGCAGTGGATTTGAACCCGGATTGACCGCATGGAACCCCAGCGCGCTGCCCACATGACCACCGGGCGCTTGTTTACGAACAATCTCTACTAGTTAATAAGTTGCGCGTAAATCTTTAAAGGCTGTTTTCTCGGAATTTTATGGCTAGTGCGCTTTATTACTTTACCCTGAGAGTACCCTTAAGGGATACTACTAATATGCCAAATCTCATCCCGATCTGAATTTCCGAGACCGTAACCTCTCCTTGTCAGTTACAGAAACGTGGCGTTGGCGGTGAAGACGATTCGAACGAGCAAAACACTGAGTGGAGTCTAATGTCTGAGCCGCGGTTTCTCTGGAGGATCCATGCGGAGAGAACACGAATTGGAAAGAACAGCGAACAAAGTCTGTCGGTCGAGGAATTCAAGTTCAGGAATCATGTCTCCGGGGTGTGCAAAAGCAGGCGGTGCGAAGTACCCTCACAAGAGCCTCTCTGGCCCGGATGTACCAGGGACCAGACGTCTTTATCAGATCTACGTCTTCTGGAATAAACGAAAGGAAACGATACCATTATGTGAGGTATTAAATTTATAAGCAAAATAAGAATATTGAATGCGTGATATTGACGAAGTTTTTCATCATATGATCCTCAGACTCTAGAGCAGGGATTATCATCTTTTTTCAACTTACTTACCCTTAACCCTTATTAACTATGTGAACCCCCAACAAAAGTACTTAAATTTTATTAAAATGCGTTACATTAGTTTAACTGTTTAATTAAGAAAAGATACTCATAATTGAAATTAAGAAAAAAGATTTTATTTTAATAGGCATTTTGTCACAACTTTTTCCAACTCTTACATTACATAATTAAAACGTCTCAGGAAACAATTAAGCAAAGCTAGATTTGCTTTTATTGACATAATTCAGAAAAATATTTCACAATAGTTTGACAACTCGTAAAAGTTTCTTTTATAGCTATTGAAAATAATTGAGCTATGCAGAATATATATATATATATATATATATATATATATATATATATATATATATATATATATATATATATATATATATATATATATATATATATATATATATATATATATATATATTCTCCAATACTACAGAAGAAATCGCTTGACTTCCCGCAAGTTATGGTAAAAGCAAAAAAAAAAAAAAAAAACAGTTAAGAGGGAAATCAAAATGAATCAATGGGATTGATTTTTATTCCCCGGTTACAGTAGTAAATTTGAATAATCGCAAAGATGTTCTAAAGTTAGAACTTCAATGAAATTGCTTTTACCTACACGCCTGTTTATGAAAATTGCATCACCATTAAGGAAGCATCATAGTTGAATGGATACACAGTTGAGTGGTAATGGTACAAATAAATGATTACATTTTCAAACCAAACAAACAATAAAAAGAGATAGAAATTAGTATTTTGTGCGGCCATTCGTAGCAATTGTGATCGTCCATGATATGCTATGGCACCCCAGACCGTAACTCTTGTTGTTCGTCCACTGTGACGTTCGATAATGCACTCCGGAATGTGCCGTTCACTGGCATAGCGCGTGACACGAATTCGGCCATCATGGTGCCACAAATTGAAGCGCGATTCGTCAGAAAAGACGACCTGTTGCCAATCAGCAAGCCAGCACCTATGCACATTCGCCCATTGTAGCCGCAGGTGGCGATGGTTTTGCGTGTGAGGAATCTTGCATAAAGGAATCCTTGCGCGCAGTCCACGTCTCCGAATTGATGAAGCACACAATGAAACACCTGTAGCTGTTGACCACTGTGCTACCAATTGTCTAGAAGAAGCTGTGCGGTCCGTCCGGGCCATACGCACCAGGTGTCTGTCATCGCGAGCTGACGTCACATTTCGGGGTCCACTCCCGGATTTCCGAGCTGTCCAACTCTCGTCCGTCCACTGCTTCTAAACACGCATGATTTGTGTTGCTTTTACGCTGCACACGAGCGGCGACTGCACGAAAAGA
Source organism: Uloborus diversus (assembly GCF_026930045.1). Classification (NCBI taxonomy): domain Eukaryota; kingdom Metazoa; phylum Arthropoda; class Arachnida; order Araneae; family Uloboridae; genus Uloborus; species Uloborus diversus. The sequence continues at coordinate 85,526,116 of NC_072735.1, forward strand.
GAATCCAGTTTAACGAAGGCCGACGATTCTGCCACGTTTAAACTCCGAAATTTGCTCAAACTTCGCTTTCTTTCGTCGAAGAGGCATAGTAAAGATTCAGTTAACGTTTACTAGAGCATATAACCACCGAAAATCATACACGCCTCGCTACAGTCGTCTATTTATATTCGGTTCGATCCGCCGTTCAGAGGGCGCTGCTCAGCATACGCATGCGATACCGGTCTGCAATTCTAATTATTTGCATATCATGCCCTACTTTACATTTCCTGCAGTTTTCAGCTCACTCGCGTAAGTCCTTCGTGGTGCTGCAATTTTCACAAACAGGGGTGTAGTTAATAGTCTGTGATTTTCGGCAAATATCCATAAATTTATCCTTAATCTATAGCTGATAGACACCTTTTGGAAAAGTAGTGAAGATTTTAGATTACCATCTTGGTCGTCTATCGATCCAAACTAACGATCACAACATCGACTTTGTTCGCAACAAATCGCACCGCACTCAAAAATTGTGCTCTGGACGTGATTTAATCGCGCTAACTTCTCATAACTTGGATTGGCAGGTAATCTGGAGCCTTCATCACTCTACCAAAAGACATCTATCAGTTAGGAGCAAAAGACGAATTACACACAATATGCGTCCGTCATGTAACTTTCTCCCCAAAGTGATCAATAAAGGAGAGAGAATAAGCGAAAAATAATCAGATAGTATTTTAGTGCTAGGCGTTATGTTGAATGAATACAGAGACAAACAAGCAACCGTCGAATTCAGCGAATGTCAGGTACAGCGTCTGATGGATTAAAGAGAGAGAAAGAGCCAGGTGCTTGGTGCTTTCTCTCTATTATTTGTAAGAGAGAAAGCACCAAGTACATGCATGATCTGGTGGATGAGACAGAGAGTGTGCTAGTTGCCTCGTTAGGCGGATGACGGAGAGAGAGAGAGAGAGAGAGTATCAGATGCACATCATTTGGAGGATGAGCGAGAGTGCCAGATACATCATCTGGTGGATGAGAGTGGGTGTTAGGTGCCTCGCCTGGTGGATGAGAGAGTGGTAGTATTAGGTATATCATCTGGAGAGCGAGAGAAAGTGCCAGGTGCATTGCTCGGAGGATGAGTTAGAGAGTGCTAGGTGCATCGCCCGGAGAATGAGCGGGAGTGCCAGGTACATTGTCAGGTGGATGAGAAAGAGGTGCAATGTGTGGCGGATGAGCGAGAGATAGTACCTAGTGCATCGTCTGGCGGCAAAGAAGGATCCAAATAGTTTCAAGAGAGGGGCGATTAATTTTTATTACTTACTCTATACTACGTATTTTAGTTTTCAAATGCTAATAACAAATGCATCGGACTTCAATTTTGAAACATTTGAGACCTTAACCATTCTTTTCCTATCATCACGGATTGACTGAAATTGCATTTTTTTAAACATCAATGTCGAAAAATTACCGGCGGGGAGTCCCTTAAAGGAGGAGGGATCGCTCCCACTTCCCTTCCCTTGTATCCGCACCTGCCGGGCGGATGGGAGATAGAGAGAGAGACAACTGAAGACAATTCCTCCACTTCTCCCCAGGTGCATCGCCTAGAGAATGAGCGAAAGTATTAGGTCATGGCATGGTGCATGCGAGAGAGAGAGAGAGAGATAAATGAGAGTGCTAGTTGACATCGTGTGGAGGATGAGCTAGAGTGCCAGGTACATCATATAGCGGATGGGAGAGAAAGTGCCACGTGCATGGTATGGAAGATGATAGAGAGAGAGTGTGTGGTAAATACACAGTCTGGAGGATGAGAGAGAGAGAGAGTGGTAAGTACATCGTCTGGCGAGTGAGAGAGATAGAGCGAGCGAATGTGGCAAGTACATCGTCTGGCGGATGAGAGAGAAAGTGGTAAAGTACCAGGGTACATCGTTTGGCGGAAGAGAGAGAAAGTACCACGGGTATGGTTAAGTGAGAGTGGCAGGTACATAGCCTGGCGGAAGAGAAAGCAGGTGTCTAGCAGGTGGGAGAGAGAGAAAGAAAGTGTCAGGTACATGGTCTGGTACCCTCTAGCGGATGAGAGATAATGCCAGGTTCATCATTTGGTACTCTCTGACGGATGAGAGAGATAATGCCAGACGTAATGCTAAGAAGTGGGGTGATGCGGAGTAAGGTCAGTTGAGGGAGTCCAACCTGTTCGATACGTTGAATAAACTAAAACTGCCTCGTGTGAAAGAGACCAAAACCATTCTTACAAAAGACATATCTCAGCAAGGAACAACAAAATGGATATTATACTCCCTGAACGTGCATTACAATGTCTAAAATCACTTCGCCGGAGAAAGTGAAAGGAAAGTTTTCGGCTTCAAATGAATTTCTGTAGGTATTACTTTAAATATGATATATATTTGTTTTGAAACATTTGGCTTTGTTTTGTGTATAAAGTAAGAGATAGGGAAACTATTTCAAGAAAAATAATGAAATTTAGAAAAAAATATTTTCGTGATAGCAGCTGCTTCACTAAAGATCATTTTGAATGTTTTATGAAATCAAATTGATTTCATACTGTCTGTTGTTTTGTCTGTCGTTGTACTGATCATTTTCAAAGTTGAGATGCTGAGAAGTTTATATTGTCATTTTCTCGAGCCTAAAAATAATTTACAATTCGGTATTTTAAATGCGTTGTTTTCTTTTTTTATGCATTTACTAACAACTGAATCACAAAAACTGTTGCATACTTACCAAAATTGAAGGGCACGGTTGGGACAGCTTTCTGTAATGTTCAAAAAGGAAAACACATTAGGAAAAATATATTTTTAAATAATGTGCAACAAATAACAAGACAACAAACGATATTCAGAAGTAATGAATCCAAATGAGAAAGAAACCCTGATCATTGCGTGTTAATTAGTTAATAGATTAATTCTCCAAAACGAAAAAAAAAAACTTTGATGCTCCGAAAGTTAATAAGATACTATGAATGTAGTGCACAAAAAGATTCACAACTCAAATCTGTTACAGCTACATAAATTATTCGAGCAGAAAACGCATGCCTAATTTTAAACAATCTTAAGAATGAAATTTAAAGTTTTTTCCTCACCCCAGATTGTTTTAAAAAACGAATGCACAACGATTACAAAGAACCTATAGAAACCTTCAAGTAATAATGGTGCCCAAAACCTCGAATTAAAGAGCACGTCCACAAATAACATCATGAGGGACCCCCTCGAGACACTAAGGCCGAGAAAGTTCGTGAAATTGAGACTTAGGTAAGGGAGGAAGATGGTAATAAGAAGAAAGACATCACGTATTTTTTATAACAATATGCCTATTGAACATAACGTGACATGTGACAAAAGTAGGGGAGAAGGTGAAGCGTGACACTTTGTAACAAAAGGGAGGACCCCCTCCTCCCTAAATGACGAAAAAGAGGTGTGACATCATTAATGGACAGCCCCTAAGAAGCAAGTTATTTTAGAATTCGAAGAAAGATTTTTGTAATTGCTGTCGCGTTCCACAGTTGTGGGGAAAAAAGGGTGCCATTGCTGCAGAAAAGCAGGATGGACTTCTATTAAGACAACACACAGTATTTTTTTTTACTTACGTCCTGGACAATACAAGAAAGATTTACACAACAAGAGAGAAGAAAGAACACATACACTGTTAAAAATTTTCCCAAAATTATACGATAAAAGTTACTCGCATCCATGTTGGCAGTGACTTTTACTTTAAATTAATATTATACTGTAAAATTTCACGGTAGAGAAAACGAGAATATTGTGGCTAGTTGTACTGAGAAAAAGAACAAATTGCACGCAGTTATTCCCGAACTTGCGCCATCATGATTCGAGACATAGGCGTCGGAAGCGGGGGAGCTGGGGGAGCTTGAGCTCCCTCTATAATATTTCAGACCGGCTCAGCTCCCCCGGAAAAATTTTAACCATATAGCTTTTTGCAGTACATTGTCTACCTCAAACCTGATTTCAAAAATGAGATCTACCTTTTTTAGGAATTTCCACATAATAACCAGCAAAGAAAGGGGAGAGATGGAATGTTCAGTACGGTCAGTACATTTGGGTTTCCCTCTTTTCAAACATCTCGATTCCCGGAAGAAAAAGAAAAGTATTAAAGACAAGTTATCTACATAGGGGTGTTTTCCGCCCTCTCCACTTTGAGCTCGTCTTTCGCAAGTGTATAACACATTACACTAGCTCAGTTTAATGTTCTTAGTTTTGCATGCCATTTGTATCTCACCACACTTTCACTAAAAAGAGATAATCGTGAGCCAGTTTTGTATTTAAATATGAAGGTGCTCCAAACACGTATCAAAAAGAAGGTTTCTAAGGTAAACAACATCTGACCTTCCGGACGCTATCTAAAGAATCTCCGGCGAATCCTTTTAAATTCGTTGATTAAAACACACTTGCAAAATATGAAACGAAAGTTAAATTAAAATACTGAGTGGTCATATAATATTTTTGTTTATTGCAATTATCAAAAAAAAAAAAAAAAAAAAAAGAAAAGAAAGAAAGAAAAAAGCCAAATTTACCAACAAATTTATTTAGCATTTTTATCCATTGTTTCTTTCTTTTTTTTATCTTTATCATTTCTTCATAAAAAGTTCAGCCCCGACCAAAGAAAATTCTTTAGCGAGTTCTCAAAAATTTAGCAATGTAGTTATAGAACAAAAAATAGTTCTAAACTAATTTTCGAGGGATTATGATCGTATGTTTCGGGTGTTAAATTCCACGTTTCGATCAAAAGATACGATCAGATTGCGAAAATATCATTATTCGATACTTTATCGAAACCAAAAGTAATCTTCTGTCAGGGGACATAGACTAAAAGCCTAATATACATATTCTTCGAATAAATTTTTAAAATTCTATAAAAGTTATATTTATTATTTTTGATTGAAAATATTGTCAGAAGAAACAACCTAAATCAGTAACATACCCAGAAATTACTTTTGCGGATACACATCATTGCTGTGATAAAAAAACACACACACAATTTCCAGAACTATCCCACGGTAGAAACTAAAAAACTTTTTATCCATTATTTTGTTATATTTAAACTGTGAGGGATTGATTTTTTCATGAAGTTAAAAGTTTGCAAAGATAAATATAATTTAAAGAATTCTAAGGTACTACGACACAGAAACAAAAATTCTCACTAATCAAAATCGGTGAAATCTCCATTAGAATATTTATATAAAAAAACTTTAATAATTGTAAACACTGTTACGATGTTAAAAACTGTGAGTTTATTGAAAACAAAATGTTTTTTGAACATTTAGACTTTATGAAGTTACATTTATTCTTTTTTTTTTCGTTTTCTCAAAATTAAGGGGTTTTTTTTTTTTTTTTTTTTTTTTTTTTTTTTTGTCACAGATATGTTTTCATGCTAAAAAAATGCATGTGGATAAGAGCACTCGAGCACCCCTCAAAATGTTTGAGGTTCTGGAAAACTTTTTCATATCCATTTTCACGATTAAAAATGTTCCTTTTCACTTATTATTGTTAGAAAAAAGCACCAACAATATTTCATAGTTTCTCTGAAGTACTTTTACTAACATTTATCTGAACTATACAATGAAAGTTTTATTTAAACATATTTCAGGCGCACTATTTCTCTTCTCCTCTGTTTCTAGTTCTCATAAAAGAAAGTCTTCTAAATGCTACGCTGCAGAATCCTTCCCCTACCTCCTAAATTATTAAAAAGCGTTACAATGTTCGTTTTTAGAGAGCGATTTCCTGAAAATTCCCGGAAGAGAACCCATGACTGAACACACCTTGCTCTCCAAAATATGATAGATTATATAATATTCCGTTCAATTTCAAAACATTGCTATGCCTCTAACGTTAACAAATATGATCAATCTCGAATAATTTTCGGAGAGCGACACCCGAAACTCCTCTCTGATATCAAAAAAGAAGGATGAAAATTCAGTTTTTTAAACTACAATTTATAAAACTTTAAGGGGAAGGAATCTTTTCCAATAACCTCATTGAGGAACGCTCTCTAAGACTTCAATTTCTAAAAAATTCCAGAGAGCCCTAGAGCCTATCCCTTTCCCTGACATCATTGAAGACTGTCTTCAATTGCGTTTTTGGAACTTCAATTTTGAAATATTGGGAAAGAGATGTAAATCGATCGAGGACAATCCTTCAGTCATATCATTTTCCCTAACGTCATACATATGGTCAGAATTCACGCTTTAAAGACATAAATTCCAAAAAATTTCCACGGAGGGCATTCGAACATTTTCTCTCCTTAACATTACCAAAGACCGTCTAAACTACGTTTTTAGAACTAAGATTTCGGAAATTTTCCGGGGCTGAAGCCCCAGGACCCCCTATTGATATGTGCTCATCTTCGAGAAATGACCGACCCCCTTCCAAAAAAACCAGAAGTTTTATCACCTCATTCTTTCCATATACTATTGAGGCGGTGAGAAGCAAGAGGATGTAAGTAGCAAAATTAAAAAATTTGGAACCAGTACAAATAGTAGAGGAACCTTTCCTCTGTATTGGGGTGAGAGATAATACTAGTAGCGCTGGTTGGTGCTGCTGTACAGCATGATTTAGAAAAAATATCAATGAAGGCTTACCTGAGACGTCATCTTCAAACGCGTTTTACTCAAAACTTGAAGATGTCTACTTACATCCCTTTGTTTCTCACTGGCTCAATTTATATATTAGATATGATTGAAAACATTACTGGGAGCGAAAGAGAGAGGAAGACGAAAGGATAGACAATCATTTCAAATAAAAAAAAATTTTCAAGTGCTCCCCCCCCCCCTCCCCGCCAAAAAAAAAAATATGGTGGCGCTACTGCTTCTGTCCCTTGGATCCCTATCATGAGCCCCAGCTCCCCCTACGTTTATATACTTCCTACGCCTCTGATTCGAGACATCTTCGTTATCCACCATACCAAATGTGCACGGGAAGTGAACGGGGATGGAGAAATATATACCTCGCACCATAAGCCACGTGGTATACAAATTAAAGCTGCAATCTTTTACTTTTTCCCGTACAATTTAAGGTGATATTTTTTCTGTACTGCAAACACTTCGTTTTACCGCAATAGTTACCTGAAAATTTCCCAGAGTTTTTAAAAGTGTAGGGAAATGGTAGGAATCGAACCCAGAATACGCGACCAAGCAAGTTTTTTCTCCTCTCGGCCATGGAGGTTCCTTTGAGGTAATTTAATTTTCAACTGTGCATAATGGAATAATTAGACACAAGTTTCAAAAAACGGATACGCTTAGATGAGCAGCAAAAAGAGTTTAGTTGCACAGCAGAACTTAAAAAGTTCTATTCTATTCTATTCAAGAGTCACAACTGACTACAACTGTATTTATGTCGAGGTCTGCATTACTAGTGCCTTGCCTCCATTATTTTATATACCGATAGATGGCAGCACCATCACCGGATCGAACAGTTAATGAGAATTTAGAACTAGTCCAAGAGCTAATAGCTACCTGGAACTAGCACCCCCAGAGGTATCGTTTCACTTGGAGGACATTGAGACCACGAGCATATTTAACGTCGCCCAGTCCCCTTTAATGACGACGGTGGGTCTTCGACCAGCGGGGATCGAACCCGAGCCCCTCCGGCCCCGAGTCCAATGCCCTACCGATCAGGCTACCACGGCCACTTAAAAAGTTCACAGACGACGCTTACCTCTTCTGCCATGGCAACGGCTTTGCCGACAATCTCTTTGATGAAGCGCGTGGCCGCGTCTCGCACGTCTTCAGGGGCTTCGTCGAAAGTGATCTGAAAGAGGGAAATGGTACACGTGTGAGCCACGTACAGTCAAAGTTAAACTTCCGAGCAAACAATATCTCTTTTCTTGAAAACGATATTAAAAAAAAGTTTTTCAAAGGAGATACACATTTAGCAGCAGTGATGTTCCCATCAATTTTTTGAGAGTATTCTCCCAGTAATCCATTATGCACAATATGTGTACATAATATGAGACAGTATGAGTACATAATACAAACATAATATGAGACAGTGAGAAGCAAAGGGATGCAAGTGGACTATTTTAAGTTTCGAGTAAAACTCGTTTAAAGATCAGATCCTAGGTAGGCTTTCATTGAAATTTTTTTTCTAAATCATGCTATACAGCAGCACCTACCAGGGCTACTAGTACAATCTCTTGCCCCAAGACAGAGGAAAGGTTCACCTATCATTTGTACTGGTTATCTCCAAATTTTTAATTTTGCCACTTGCATCCCTTTGCTTCTCACTACCTCATATGTCTAAAAAATGTCTGAGTCCTCATATAAGGGGTAAACCCTATGGGAACACCCTGTTTAGCAGTGACAGGAATCAAACAAAATTAAATATTGTAATAAAAAAATAATTATAGTGCTGTTAAAATAAAAATAGTAACATAAAAAATAAGTTGTAGCCTTTTCTATGACACTGAATGAAGAATTTGAGTGCAAGCATAATTTTTAATCAAAAGAGCAAAGTACTCAATTGACGTGCGATTTCAAAAATGAAAACAGAAAGAGATAAAAATATATCTAGTTTCGGTTTCTAACAATGGATTGAATTTTTAACATGAAAGGGAAAGAACATCAGTGTCAGAATCACGTTTGATACTGGATACAAATCAACTAATTCGAAGAAAAGTAGCATAATATTTGAATAAGTTTCGCTCTAGTATTCAAGGCATATTTTAAGCACCAAAACGGTTACACTAAGAAAAGTTTTCTCTTGTCTTTGTGGTTTGTAACTAAGGGATTATTAACGTTACCAAGATAACCAAGTATCAGAGTTACCAAGGTAAAGCTACGCCGTCCGACCACGTTTTCCGTGGAAAATTGGCGAGCAGTCAGTTAGGACAATAATTATATCTGAATAAGTCTTAACAGAGAAAAAGGAAACCATTAATGTGTTTGTTTCTTTCATTTCGTGGTGACTCTTCTTTGAATTTGGTAAACTCCCACTCCTGTCAATCAATACACGCGTCCATTTTCGCCTGTAAACCGGATGTTCGCCATTCCATCACATCGGTAGTCGAACACAACTATATCAGCATCATGTTATGCGCCAAATTAAGAACTAATTTGTTCATCTCTTCGTTGCATCAATACTTTGAAGCAAATTACAGCAAGTAGGGAGTGGTTTGGTATCCAGGGTATCTTTTCACCCATGTAACTCAAATGAAGTCATAGCAATGAATACACGGTGTAAAATGTCAATTGCAGAAGCGACACTGGAACTTATCGAATGAGAATCTTGCATGGAGTCGTAAATGTTACGTTACTGGTGGTTAAGAAATGTTTAATCAGTGTCAATGTTTTGCATTGCAGAGCAATGTGATTTTTCTTTAAAAAAAGAAAAAGAAAATATTTCTTAAAACGAAATTGGAAAAGGAAAATATTTTTTAAAATGAAAATGAAAAAGAAAAAAAATATGCAATTAAAATGAGTACTCTTGATGAGCTAAGAAGCATTTAAGGCATGAACAAGAATATACTGGGCTACTGAAAAGCTAAGTAAATCGAGAGAACTCCTGAGGGACAGTATTTAAAACACATGCCATTCATTGTTTTTGACAGAAAACAAAAAGGAAATGTGCAAAACAAAATTAAACAACAAAAACGGAGATACAAAACACAAACGAAAACAAAAGCTCACCATTAAAGAATGCATAAATGTTTTAACGAAAGAAAGAATTCAATTGTTTGGTAGAAAATGAAAAGTTGAAACGTTTAAAAAGCAAAATTACGAAACAGTGCGGACTCAAAAGGCAAAAGAATGCAACAAAGGGGTGAAAAAAAATTTCAATTCCAAATGAGGCAAATCATACGCTAGGACGAGAAAGCGTGCAAGTGTGGCTCAGCATGAGAAACGCTTTACCCTACCCAAGACACCTTCTCAGCCACACACATCGAAAGGCTTTTCTCCTCCTCCTGGTTCATTTTAAACGTCCACTTCTTCTGATTTGGGGGAGGCTCTTCCTCGAGCTCGGGACTGGGTGGAGCAGATTTGACAGTGTCAATCTTAAAGCTGGGTAGATCCTGAAACACACAAAGACATTGCCACCAACTTGTACAGAGTTAGAATTCTCCTGCACCGTTTTGCGATGGGAAAAAGAACGCATCTATTTTTAAACTACAAAAACAGAAAGGTCTGAAGAGAGAGCAGCAAAGCCTGACTAAGAAATTTTGAAAGAGTAGGCCAGACGCCTCTATAGGTGCTTGTTTGCACTATACAATCAACGAAAGTGCAGAAAGGGTCTTTTTTGTTGCATATGCTAATGGGCGTGTAAACTGAGGGTGATTAGTAATTGCATAAGTGATTTTGCAGTAAGTTAATACCCTAAGCCAGGGCTAAGGCAGAACTATACACAAAATACCAGACAACCCGGTTATCACATCCTGAGACTGCAGTTTCGTTCTTATTGGAACACCTCAGGCAGGAATAGTGAAGAACCGAGCTGGAGGCAGATGGAGCCTCTGCCCTGGGGGAAAGCCACTCTTAGACGTCCTACATAAAGGCACCTTTTCCCAATGTGCTTTGCGAGGAAAAATACTGAAAAATAAATAAAACAAAGTTTGGTGTCCAGAATTAATGTCTCACTTGATTTAAACGAGTCTTTAAGTTTTATTATATTTATATATGGTTCATAATATATATACTTTCTCTTTTGGATAATTGATATCAATCAGTCAGCAAACAGTGTATGAAATATTTATAGGAAGTGCTTTATTAGGAAGTGATAAACTGACGAATTAACAATATTTTTTTTCGTAAATGTACCTTAAAATGGCCACATTTAGTCAAACTTTGAAGAACTCTTTTTATTTTTCTTGTACTTACAGGCTGAATAGTTTGTTTAACTACTTTCGTTCCAAAACTCTGCAGAAAAAAAAAATTTTGAAAAAAAAAATAGAACCGACTTCAAAATTGCTCTAAAAAGTGAAAAATAATTTTATTCTTTAAACACCATCGATAATGCTTTTAAACATAATTTTTGAAGTTGGCGCAAAAACAAAACGTAAAATCCAGTGTAACCATGCTTCGTTCATATTTTTTTTCAGAAAAGCATCGAAAGTTACGAACGAAACATTTATATTGCTATTCAAAAAATGTGCTGTCATCAATGCATAATGTATGTGATAGTGAAGAAACTGGTCCTGGTTAAATTTATAGTTGTATTTGAGTTATGGCTGTGAATGATTTTTTCTATCGTTTTTGCGCCAACTTCAAAAATTATGTTTAAAAGCATTATCGATGGTGGTTAAAGAATAAAATTATTTTTCACTTTTTAGAGCAATTTTGAAGTCGGTTCTATTTTTTTTTTCAAAATTTTTTTATTTCATTCTTTTTAGTGTAAATGTAGGTATTTTAGAAATAATAAGAAGTTACCATCACGATAATTCACATTTTTTCTTAAAAATGCTCCATACTAAAAAAAAAAAAAACTATTGACACGCGTTAAACTTTAAGCGATTGGCACTAAAAACTTATCTTTGTTCCTCTCTGGAAATCATGCGTAGTTAATTTAATTATAACCATTTAAGTATTACGTTTTTCCTAACTAATTTACATTCCACAGCATCTAAGTTGCCCATGATGCAATTCTGTATTTTCTTACTTAGCCCCGATCATCTGTTATCGGCCTAGATGATAACGATAAAAATACTACAGAGTAGTTGAGTCAAACCTAATGCTTGCATTGTGAAGGCTAAGCAGATCCTAATCACTGCATCACCTCGCTTCCAGGTTAGGTTTACCCGTACTATGGAGCAATAGCACTGAAGAAAGGAAGATTTTGATAATTCACATAGGGTTACTATAAATCAGCAGGGTTACTAAAATAAAATTATTTACGCCAAAAATGAGACGACAGCGTCAGATTCCCCATTATCGAAATATCCCTTGAAGAAATTTGATGCTTGCTTCAGAGAAGCCTTCATTCAAAATTATCATTACAATTACTATTAATGATATAGGGCACCAAAGTTTTATAACAATGAGTTTCCTATTGTCGCGTAGATGAAGAAAGCGAAGACAATGTGAAAGCCAAATGAAGCGAATACTCGTTAGTCTCAACTCGAGATCTTTATTCAGAACCACGAATGAACGTTACATCTCCTTATATACAACTTGAGAAAGTGCTGGAACTTTCCAGACTTGGAAAGATACAGAAATTAATAGAAGATTCGAGAAAATACGGGAAACAGTAGAAACGAAATTTTAGTAAAATATACTTTGTCCTAGTCGGGATTTGAACCCGGGTTGCTCGTGTGGGAGGCGAGAATTCTACCACTGAGCCACCGTTGTCCACGGATGAAAAATGCGAACTTCGCTACAAAATCATTTAATAGGGAAATTGCATAAAATTTACTGTTTTTTGCCCATAACTTTTTTTCTAAAGAACAAATATGGTCAAACGAAATAATGGGACCTAAGTTGAGCCATCCCCTATCCATTAAAAAAAGAATCATCAAAATCGGTTCACTAGGTGAGACGCTATGAGTGGACAAACAAAAAAAAAAAAAACATACATACGGTATGAATTGATAACCGCCTCCTTTTTGAAGTCGGTTAAAAAAATGGGACTAACTGTTCCTGGATTGTGCTAAAAATCTTGATGCATATATTTTTTCTGAGCGGACGTTAAGGCTTTTAAACGGCAGGACCGATTTTGATCAAAATTTTTGTGTCTAATTAAGTTGTGTCGAGAATGGTTTAGAGTCGCGATGGATCGAATTGGAAACTTTTTTTTTAATTAATTAATTTATTTAAACATTGGATGGCTATATCTCATAAATGATTAATATTTATTTTAACCTATTGTTGAGCGATAACTGAAATAAATATTTAACCCGTTGTCAGAGGACAAAAAGAAAGCCAGCTCTGCTTTTGTAATGATTTCCTACTGTGATATATCAATTGAGAATAGAATAAAACGTAGAGAGAGAGAGAGAGAGTGAAGCCCAGCGTCATTTCTTGAAAGCAACGATTTTAGGTATCATGATATATTTGTAAAACTTAAGAGCTTTTATTCAATAACAACGTAAACATCAAAAACGTTACATCAGTTAATCATCAAACGTAAATCTCTTTCTCAAACCGGATAATTCCGAAAAACATCCAACGTCTTACAAAAATCGTAATTCCAATCCCCATCGTTGCCATTCTCAATAACCCAAGTTCTTGCTTACAATCGGCCATCCTACAATCTAGTCGTCCACGACCTAGAGTATATAGTCTTTCAAGTGAATAGGCAACTTCTTGGCTCTTTGCTTACGGAATGTATATACTTCGTCGTTCATATGCTATGTAGTCTCATCAGTCTCGGGAAACGGGGAGATGAGTTCGCTCGACGGTAACGGTTCGCTAGCTTGTAATTCATCATCTGAATAGCTGCACGTCACATTGTCTAGTGTGCTATCTTCTTCGTTCACAATGTGAAATAGTTTGATTTGTGAAGCGTGTGCAGTAGTCGTATGTGGCCGCCTTTTGCGCCCTTGCCCTTGTGTTCGGAAGTCCGCAACTTGATACACATCTGATGATAGGACTTTAATTATTGCAAAAGGACCTCGATACTTGACTTGAGTTTTAGTGCTACTTCCAGTACATTCTGGCGCTCGTTTTATCACAACCACATCGCCAACTGAATACTTATAAGCTTCGCAATGACGTTTGTCAAAACCATGTTTCATTTTCTTCTGAGCTTTCAAAATGTTTTCCCGGGCTTCTTCTCGGAGTGATTCAGGTCGTGAGTATTCATCGGAATCAGGCAGCAAATCTTTTGGAAAATCTCCAAGCTTCACTGGTTTAAAACCGTATAACAGTTCAAAGGGTGGTTTACCTGTCGATTTGCTTGGGGTCCAATTTATACACCGTTGAACATCAGATAGCGTTTTATCCCAATCTTTGTGAGAATCCTTTCGAACAGCTGACGATATCATTGGGATAAGAACACGATTTATTCTCTCGACTTGACCGTTTGCTTGTGGTCTTTGACTGCAATTCAATGTATGTTTTATACCATACTTTGAACAAAACTCTTCAAAACTATCTGACTTGAAACATTGTGCACGATCTGTTACCACACGATTAGGACTTCCAAAATCATTTATAAATTCTCCAAAGTGTTTTAAAACACATTTAGATGAGCAGCTGGAACAAGGACGTAAACGTACAAATTTTGTCAAGTTATCAACAAATACCAAGAGTTCAGTATTGCGATTTGAACTTAGAACAAAAGGACCCAGAAAATCTAAATGAATTATGTCAAATGGTCGTTTTCCTGGTGGGATAGGGTTTAGTTTTCCTTGAACTTTTCCTGATGGAATTTTCGCAAAGGCACATGTTACACATTGTCGTATATGTTGTCTAATGTAGCTTATCATCCGGGGAAACCAAAACTGTTGAGATATTAAAGAGACAACTTTATCTACTCCAAAATGTCCAGTAAAATCATGAAATCGTACAGCAAGATACTTTCGCATCGACTTGGGCATTACGAATTGTTTTCTTTTCTTCCCATCTACAACTGGCACATGGTATAAAATGCCGTTGATAAGTTCAAATTTGGCATCAAGATTCTTCTGCTTGTTCAGTTTAGGGTTTTTCAACATTTCAATAATAGCTTGCAGTTCCTCATCTTGTGACTGTATCAGGGCTACTTTGTCCTCTTCCGTAGCAATGTATAACACTATAGGCTCCGACTGATTATCGTTTCCCTTGTCTTGCCTACACTGATTTTCATCATCAGCGTTTTCAATTGGAGCACGACTTAGGGCATCCACATGCAGCATTTGAGATCCAGGTCTTTGTTTTACTTCGTAGTCAAATTCGCTCAATTGCTCAGCCCACCTGGCAATTTATGGTCTTATATTTCTTTGACTGTTCAAATAAGCTACTGCAGAACAATCCGTAACTAGTGTGAATCTGAGACCAAGAAGCAAGGGTCGAAGTCTATTAACGGACCAAACTACAGCTAATAATTCTAATCTGCTAGAGTGATACTTTTCTTCATCTGTGGTTGTTCTCCGACTAACACAGTAAACAAGATGTAACAAATTATTTTCATCCCGTTGAAGTAACATACCCGCCAATCCCAAAGAACTTGCATCAGTGTGAAGTTCAGTTTTGTGACGTGGATCAAATAATTTCAAAACTGGTTTTGACGTTAATATTCTACGAAGCCTCTCAAATGCTTCTTGGTGCCTATAATTCCAGAGAAACGATTGGCCACTCTTCAATAATAGAGTAAGTGGAGCAGCAATGGAGACATATCTTTTAATGAATCGTCGAAAGAATCCTGTCAGTCCTAAGAATCGGCGTACTTCTTCCTTAGACTTTGGTACAGGAAATTCAGAAATTGCAGAGAGTTTTCTCGGTCCAGGTCGAATACCTTCTCTGGTCACAACAAATCCCAAGTATTCAACTTCAGACATTCCAAACTCACATTTTGATAATTTCAGAGTTAATCCTGCATTACTTAAACGTTTAAGCACTTCTCGCAGTTTAATCATCATGGTTTAAAAATCTAAGCATCCAAAAAAAAATATCATCCACGAAACACGATACACCATTCCACAATAAATCTCCCAAAGCTAGCGACATACACCGTTGAAACACGGAAGGACCATTCGCTAAGCCGGAAAACATAAGTGTTGGTTCAAAATGCCCATCGGGAGTCGTAAATGCTGCTTTTCGAGAGGATTCATTGTCCATTGGGATCTGGTTAAAACCTTGGCAAGCGTCAAGTATGCAAAACAAATTATAACCAGATAGTTGGTCGAGCAAATCATCAAGGCATGGTAAGGGGAATTTATCTTTGACTGTTTGAGAATTTAATTGCCTGTAATCGATTACCATCCGATATTCCCCCGTTTTTTTCTTTACTAGCAAAACTGGACTACTATATTCGGAAGAGCTGTCTCTAACTATTCCTTGTTCTTTTAATTCTTGAATAATATGGCGTAACACTTCCCGTTCATGATGAGAAGCACGATAAGGTGAGCGAGCTACAGGTGAGCTACCTGGTTTTTCAGAAATACACATCAATGTATTATTGACGCATCCAAGTTCATCCGGTTTTAGTGCTATGCATGCTCTGTATTCATTCAATAAATTGCAAATTTCCTGTTGTTGTCGAATGTCTATACAAGGGCCGACTTTAATGTCTTCACGTGTAATCTTTTGCCTAATGACTTCTTTTGCCATCAAAATATTAATTTTTCTACAGTCTTCTACTGAATCAGTTTCATTAGGGATTTGGTCGATCTTGAGAGGCTCAGGTTGTAAAATCCCTCTTTTAATAACGTGATTTTTTTGAGATGCATAGTTTGGTAAATAAAGTTGGCGACTGGTAGTATTGTTTTACCACCATCAAGGTAAACTGCTGTTTTAAGATCTTCACTTTGTTCCTTAACTAACACAATTCCATTTTTCTGATCAACGTTGCTTACTATATGGATTAATTGCACCGTACGGGGTTGTATTTGAACAGGTTCGGAAACTCTGAATACAACTTTTTCTGGGACTTCATCGACTTCGATATTGCACATCTTCTTAAACTCACTGATGTGAAACAGTTTAGACATTCCCTGCTTTCGAACCATGACTAAATCGGAAAAATCTATAATGTCATTTCCAATGAGAATATTAGGTCCCTCAAAAGTGCCATCGGACACCACATAAAGCTTGACATCTGTCAAATGTACATTGTCCACTGTTACTTGTGCTGTGACTATTTTAAAAGACTCCGTAACTCCACCGATACCCCGTATGTTGGTTGAAATTTTGCTTAAGATGATCGCATTTATTTTAGTTACAAATGTTTCTTTAATCATTGATATGTCTGCTGCGGTATCCATGATTGCCTCCGTAGTGATGCCGTTAATAACGATAGTCTTAGTACTTACGTTTCTGTCCGAAGGATTCGAATGAGAAATGTTCACTAGAGGAGAAATAGAGGGTTTCTGTGGACAATCCTTTGTTCCATGACCTTCCATTCTACACCTGGTACACAACTTGGGTCGTCTCAATTTTAGACAGTCACGAGAAAAATGTCCCTTTTCATTGCAGTTATAACATACTATGGATTCTGTAGCTCTAACACGCGAAATGTCTTTATTCCAACTTTCGTTTGAAGTATGATTCTTTCTCAAAATAAACTCTGGACGGTCATTCACTTGAAGTTTACCCTTAAAAGAATTGTCCAGTTCTATGTATTCATCTATCTTATTAGTCAATTCAATTGGTGTATTTAATGATGACCATGTGCTCAAATAGTAATCTCTTACTGCAGAAGGAGCCACCTCTTTGATACGATCAGAGATTATCAGTCCTTTTAAGTCGTCCACACTCTCAATTTTCAGTCCTGTAGTCCATCCGGTAAAATATGTTTCTAACTCATAATAATATTCACGCCAGCTCTTTCCATCCTTAATCTTATGTGAGTAAAATAGTTGTCTGAACTTTTCGGGACTTAATTTATATCGCTTTAAAAGCAAATCTTTCACGTAAGCATAATCTTCGGCATTTTTTTCTGGTTCTTTCAGAATTAATTCAACAATATCACTTGGCAATACTCCAGTAAGACACGCCATCCACTATGTCGATTCCATTTTAACTCGCGTCATCACTCTTTCGAAATGGACAAGATACAACCCTATGCCGTCGTTAATTGAATCGAATTTTCTTAACTGAGCTTGCCAATCCACCTTTGGTAATTCTGACACTGCGCTGCTGGTAATAGTCTTTGCTTCTGACTCTAATTTCTTTAACTGAAGTTCGTGTTGGCGCTTTTCGCGCTCAATTTCATGTTGGCGCTTTTCTCGCTCAATTTCCTTTTGGTACTGGAGCTGTTCCCTTTCAAATTCCTGTTGGCGTTGCAACTTTTCAATTTCCTGTTGGCGCTTTTCACGTTCTTCTTCACTGAGTCGTTCGACATCTAAGCTCGAAATGATGCCCTTAACTATTTCTTCTTCATAATTGTCATTACTTAAGATAACTTTGATCAAACGTATAACTGTTAGGTTTTTAACATCATCTTCTCCTAACTCAGTGGCAATATATTGCAAATCTCTCTTCCTGACTCTTGATAAATAGGACATTGCTTCAAAAAAAAATTTTATTATCCCACTTCTGAAGTGTAAAACTTAAGAGCTTTTATTCAATAACAACGTAAACATCAAAAACGTTACATCAGTTAATCATCAAACGTAAATCTCTTTCTCAAACCCGATAATTCCGAAAAACATCCAACGTCTTACAAAAATCGTAATTCCAATCCCCATCGTTGCCATTCTCAATAACCCAAGTTCTTGCTTACATATTTTAAAGTAAAGTACTGGAAGAAATCGGGTTTCTTTCACTAGGTTTACGCAAAACGTGTCTTCTGTCGTCGTAGTTGAACCAACATGTGACCGAATCGGTGCTGTAGGTTTTCCTAACCAAATGATAAGAAAATACCGAACCTAGCAACATTTGTTTCTCGGATCCATCCAAGTTTTGGTAACAATGGCAAGGATTATCAAACTAATCAGTACATTATTAAAGGAAAAGATGGTGGAATTAAAAGACGAAAGAAATTTTACTTTAGTTCAGATAAATTACAACAGAGTAGCTCTGCACGGAAAACATCAGTACAGTGGAAGATTTTTATCTTTGGTGGAAAGAACTAATTAGGCAATATATGAAGATCACTCAAGTACGCAAGGAAAGGTAGTAAGTGAGACAAATGCTCAGCGAGAGAGCGGGAATTAAAAATTTTCTTTCAAAAGATCGGACCGCTAATCGGTCAGAGTTCACTTCGCTAACTGATCGGCTGGATTACAGTAACGTGATGGCCTGGGGACTTTGGTCATAAACAATAGAGTTGCGTGATTATTTGTTTACATTTTGAAGCAACTGTTAATGTATTTTATTGTATTTTTTGTTTACTTGGCGAAGTATTTTAAATTGCAAAAAATTGTTTTTGGTTTTAAAAAGTGTTTAGTCACTTTAGTTGAAGAATGTTTATTTTATATCGGGAGGGAGGGGGGGGGGGGGGGCCTTATTCAGGAAGCTGTTTTTACCTTTATCATTTTTTTAAATAATATCCCTTAGATTGTTTTTTTTTTTTTCATATGAGGGACGTTGCAACGGGATTTGATGTTTGTTCTAGATGGGTATTTAGTTTTTTTACACTTAATATCTGAGGACGATTTTTATCCCTTGAGTATGGCTGAAGGAACAAACCATACACTCTATGAAGATCTTTCAAGCACGCGAGAAAAATAGTCAATAAAACAACTGCTCAGTGGACATTAGATAAATCAAGTTGTTATAAATATACGCATTTTGACACCAAGCAGCTTAAAACATTTTCTTTTTACTTATTTTTTTTTTCAACAAAACGTCAACTTTTCAATTCGCAACTCCAGAGCTCGAATACGCTACCTTGCGGTGATTAACAATACTTCCGAAAAAGGTAAAACATTCCATTCCACGTGTTTTCTTTTGGGTAAATAACAGGCTTCAGACAGTTTTTGGTGTTATGTAGTTTCAGAAGAATAGAAGAGAAAGTTTCCCATAAACACGATGAAGAATTACTGTCATTCACAAAGCGTCAAAGCTAGTTATAAGATACGGCATTTGTTTGTTTTACCTTTTTCATCCACCATTAGACAGTGACTGCAGCACCACCTGTAGTTTATTGGAGTTGCGAATTTACAAAGTTTGCACAGAACATCGTCTGTCGGATCCTCTAATAACAATAATAAATTTTTACAATCCAGCTTAAAATTCCAATCACTTTTCTCAAAATTTCTGTATTATCCTTGCTTTGTCGAAAAACATGGGGATTCGGATCATAAATGAGGTTGTATGCTTCAATCTTCGTGTTGACCTCTCTTTTTTCTTCCTCTTTTTTTCACATTACTTTTTGACAGCTTATGTGACCTAACAATATCAACATAGAATTGATTCTAAAAATAACTACTCAATGTAACGATTTTCAACCACGAAAGGCGCTTATTTCACCAATCGCTAGAAATATGAAATTTTGAATGAATAGCATGATGACTTTATAATCGTTAAATGAGTATTCAGTGAGCTATCTGAAACAAGCAAATGTTGTGTTACACATTTGTGTCAACTGGCCAATCAGGAGTCACAACACTATTATAAGGTCTCTAACTGAGTCAAGGTTGTTCATATGCATTCCGCACCACGTAAAATGTAGGAAAATTTTAAAAATATGCTTACATCGCCGTCATGTCTTTTCTAATTTCTATATTACTCGAACGTTCACATTTATTTATGACTCGATATATTCATTTAGGAAATAATTTTACATGTTAATGGATCATTCAAAGTATATTTGGCGAATTACTGGGGTTTTTCATTTGGCGGACTTTTTTGCTTTAAATGGCTTGGTTTAATATTTGAAAAAATACTTTTCATTTTATTAGTTTTGTTTCAAGTCTTGTTTTTTGTTCAAAAAAAAAAAAAAAGTTCAGTGACAAAAATAATGCATGGTTTCGCCAAATAAGTAGTTTCTGCGTAGGTTAAATCAAACATGCTAACAATAAGCTAAACAAAAACAGTCGCCAAGATTAATAATGTGCCGTAAAGTACCTATAACGGAAAAAAAAGTGTCTCCGATATAATAAATGTAACAGTTTTCAAAGAGAGTTGACGACTCTTTAAAATCCTCGTCTGGAATAGTTTCGAAAATATTCATCCGAATGGGTCTAAGAGCATAAAAAAACCCTTTCAAATAAGAGAAATATTCCTCAATATCGCCAATAAAACAAAACATATCATTCATCCTTAAAAAAAAGTTAGCAAAACCAGTAAGAGTCAAAAAAAAATTTTTTTTTTAAGACTACGCATCCATTAAAATTGTACATGAAAACACCAACTCGCGAAAACCTAATCAAAAGGGAATACATTTAAAATGCCCTGCTACACACACACACACACACACTCACACAGACAAATCCCAATGCGTTAAAATCCAACTGCAAGAAATTTTACTTCTTGATACTGACTCAAGCAAGAAACTGCAGCAAATAATATTGTTCAACTTTTCTTCAAGCTAAAATCAGTCTCGCGCAAAAAATGGAGCAAGAAATTTCGTTTTGAAATAAATTAATTTTTACTTCAAACGCTCATAACTTTTTTTGTAGTCATTTTTCGATGTCCGCAGCTCTAGCCCTTGCGGATATTTTTGATATGATTATTTTTTAAGGGCTTTCCAGCTGTACAAAAACCAAAAAAAAAAAAAAAAAATCGGACCATTTCTTGGCATAGACGTATGTTCAAGTGAACGTAAAATTGAGTTTTGAATATCTCCCTTAATTAGCATCATACGTAGATGAGGCTGAAATATTCGTAACCCTCGTAAAATTTCGAATTTTTTAATATCTGGTTCGGCCCTGAACTCGAGCCCCTTCTTGAGAATGTTGCAAATGAGTGCGGATCGTTCCCCATCCCATTTCACCCCCTTAAAATTGAAATTTCCAAAAATCCTTTCCTAGCACGCGCTTACGTTACAAAATTAACCTATGATCCAAATTTCAGCCTCAGTAGTTTTAGCTGTGCGTTGATTGTCAGTCAGGACAAGCTATATTATATCTTAACTAGCATTCCCATACCCGGCTTTGCTCGGGTAATGGAATTAGCAGGGGTTAACAGTGCTTGGTGCACCTAGTTTCGAAAATCCTCTATAATAATTACTTATTACCTATTACTTTTTCTAATTTGGGGAGGATCCCGGGGTCCCTGGACTCCTTACATATATGCCTTTGTCCTTAACCGATCTTTAACCGTTATTAACGATCCTTTTAAAGTATTGATTATCTTTGCAAACACAGGCCATCCACATTTTATTGATATACCTATGTTTAAGCAAAAAGTTCTTTGTATACAACATTTTTAGTTTTTTTTTCTGGTGCTAAAATTATTAAGCTGCTTGATGAACTGACTTTGGAGCAAGCTACATAACATTGACCGTCTAAAAAAAAGTCTTCTCTTAAATCGGTCCCTGCTACTTTTAACGTCTGTCCTTGTGACTTATTAATGGTTATTGCAAAGCAAAGGGGATATTTCGATAATTGGGAATCTGGCACGGTCGTCTCATTTTTGGCAGAAATAATTTTATTTTGGTAACCCTGCTGATGTATTGTAACCCTATGTTAATAGGTGTTTCCGGTCTCTTAGTTTAGATTTGCAAAGAAAAATACCTCACGCGCAGGCGCTGGAGCTAAAAATTGACGCCAATGAAGAAAGGTCGCCAGATTCCCAATTATCGAAATATCCCCCAAAGCAAACTTTAACAGGAAACTGCACTCTTCTAAATTCAAAAGGATAGTCCGCCTGTGATGATGTTCTTAAAAACTTCGTTTCTAGTTTTGAAAAAATGAAAGCAATAGACAGAAACATTATGATTTGTCTTGAGAAAAGCCTCGAAGAACCACGTGAAAAACAAAAACAATATCAAATTTATAGTCTCCATGTTTATAGTTCGCTATCGACCAAAAGTTGAGATGAAGTACTGAATAATGATTTGAATGGAGGAAAGCCTTCGAAAATAAGGGATTTGAATTCAATGACAGGTTTTAAATTCGCAGAAATTAAGAGGTTTTAATTAATTCGCAACTCTAACGAACTATAGGGGGCACTGAAGTCACTGTCTAATGGCGGACTTAAAAACTAAAACAAACGCACATGGTAACGAAGAAAATGCTAAAAGTGTTGTGATTTTTGTTCGTACGTATGATTTTTTCGCTTTATTCTTTTTAAATTAATTTTCAAAGTCTTGTGGATATTCTGGCCCACGTAGAAAGAAATGAGAATTCAAGAAGCATTACTAAACGTCAAAGATAAATGCAAACTACGTAGTTCGTAGTTCTAAGCAGCTATTTCCACGATGTTGAATTCGATATTTATCAATTCTTGATAAAACTAAATAATAATTGTGGCCTGACAAGAATAACAATTAATGCTAGAAAATTCAATATGACATTACAAATTGTTATCGAAAGAAGATTTTACTTTTTTGCCTTGCTTGGCTAGCGCTTATTGTTTTCCATTTGTAGCTGAGTTATTTCTCTCGAATTCCCGAATCGGTTAATTTAAAAATTTTCTGTTTCGATTTTTCTAATTTCTGAGTTACGATTTAATTGTGTCATGTTATGCAAATCATCAACAAAATTCTCACGGATATATGGTGGTAGTTTCTTTTCAGTTGATTGACCATTATTTCTTTTCACTTATCGAATTCTGTAATCTTACTACCATTTTATTCCACTCATGATAAAAATTAAAAATGGTTTAACTAAAAACGCGAAATCTCGCCAAGGCTACTTTGCTCGCACTATACTAAAACTATAACCCTAAACAAATTTGGCGAAACCTTTCAGCTGAGAATAAAAGGAATAAAGTAAATTCTTTCTCGGTTATTCATTTTGTTCTACGATAATATATTCAAGAAAATATTTTGCATACTGTCCATTCCAACTAAATGCTGCTGTAAAATATGGTAAGTTTAATTAATTTAAGATTAAAAAACGCCCATATTCTTACAAATTCATACAAAACAATAAAAAAATTTTACCTTGTGTAACGTTATCCAAGTTTGTTAATCCAGAATTTTCGCTTTCACTAATTATTAAGGAAATAATGAAAACTAACATTATTTTGAGAAGCTCGAGAATACTACTAAGGGACGAATTAATTCCTGTATCTGAAAGCAAACTAAGACACATCGATTGCGTTAATAAATACTCAGAACAAACTGCCTGTGTTTACGTCAACAGACACACGTGGAACGCAACGTGGCAGTGTTTTAGTTTCATTTGCAGTTTTGTAAATCACCGCAAGGTAGCGTATTCGAGCGCTGGAGTTCCGAATTGCTCCCGAACTAATTGGGATTTCGAAAAATCCTTTCTTAGAGGTTACTTTCGTAATCATGCGGACATGCCTGCCAAATTTCAAGTCTGAAGCTTCAGCGGTTTCGGCTGTGCGTTGATATATATATATATATGTTATCTCAGGACATTGATTTTTATATATTAAGATGTATAAACATCTTCTGTGCGGATGTTTGTCACCATAAGGCTTTTTAACGGCTGGACCGATTTGGATAAAATTTTTTGTGTGTAATTTGTGTCAAGCATGGTTTCGAAACGCGATGGATCGAATCGGAAACGTCTTTGTTAATTAATTAATTAATTTAAACATTGGGTGGTTATATCTCCCAAATGATTAATATTTATTTTAACCTATTGTTGAGCGAGAACTGAAATAAATATTTAACCCGTTGCCAAAGGACAATAAGAAATCTAGCTCTGCTTTTTGTAATGAAATTTCCTACTGTGATATGTCAATAGAGAATAGATAAAACGTAAAGGGGGAGAGTGAAGCCTTCATTTCTTAAAAGCAACAATTTTAGGTCACGAGATATATTTTAAAGTGAAGTACTGGAAGGTTCACGCAAAACGTGTGTTCTGTCGTCGTAGCTGAACCATGTGACCGGGGATCGGTGCTTTTAGGTTTTCCTAACCAAATGATCAGAAAGTACCGAACATAGCAACATTTGTTTCTCGGCTGAAATCCATCTGAGTTTTGGCACCAACGTCAAGAATACTTTAAGGATTATCTAACTAATTAGTACATCATTAAATGAAAAAAAGGTGGAATTTAAAGACGAAACAAATTTTATTTTCGTCCAGATAAATTACAACAGGGAAGTTCTGTACACAAAAGATAAGTGCAGTGGAAGATCTTTATCTTTGGTGGAAAGAACACATTAGGCAATATATGAAGTTTTAAAAGTTTTCGTTCAAAAGATCGGACTGCTAATCGGTCGGAGTTGGCTTCGCTCACTGATCGACTGGATTGCAGTAACGTGGTGGCTTGGCGACTTTGGCTATAAACAATAGAGTTGCGTGATCATTTGTTTATATTTTGAAGCTACTGTTAATGTAATTTATTGTATTTTTTGTTTATTTTGCGAATTTTTTCAAATTGCAACGAATTACTTTTCGTATTTAAAGAGTTTTTAGTCATTTTAATTGAAGAATTTGTTTATTTTTCATCGAGGGGGGGGGAGGAGGAGTGATTTTCACTTATTCAGAGAACTGTTTTTATCTTTATCGTTTTTTTAAACGATATCCTTTCGATTGTTTTACTCTTTTTCATATGGGGATGTTGCAGCAGGATTTCCCGTTTGTTCTTGATGGGTACTTAGTTTTTTACACTTAATATTTGAGGACGCTTTTTATTCTTTGAGTATGGCAGAAAGAACAAACCACCAAGTACGGGAGAAAAAATAGTTAATGAAACAATTGCTCAATGGGCATTAGATAAATTAGGTTGTAATAAACATACGCATTTTGACATCAAGCAGCTTAAAACATTTTCTTTTTACTTATTTTTTTCAACAAAACGGTTCAAACACTTGATAGTTAATTGAAATTTTTTAACTTTTCAATTTACAAAGTTTGAACAGAAAAACGTTCTGTCGGGTCCTCTAGTATGCAGATAAAATTCATCTTTCGCATTGTTGATTTAACTGAGCTGATTGTAACTCGCGCAAATGTTGACAAACAGCAGAGCTCTTTGAAGAGATTGGCGCCAAAACCGAATCAGCACTCGTTTCTTTGTAGGTTCACTTTTATTCCGTAGTTCATCTAAATCGCATCATTATTTCTTGACACACAACATTAAAGATTAACGAGACAGAACGTTTGATTGTATAATAGTATAACTAATTGGATTATGTCCTCAATTAGTTATACTAACCTTTATCTAAGATGATAACTCTTTCGTTTTACTAGCAATTTAAGAACTAGTTCGTTGTTTATTTATATATATTTTTTGTTTTCAAAAAAAGGGAGAGGGGACGACAAAAAGTACAAACTAATAAACTTGTTTTCTTTGCCACTGGCGACTAGATACTAGGGGTGTATCGAAAAAAACGTTTTTTCGAAATTCAATCTGTCAAGTTGATAAACAGTTGCCTCTACCGACCCACATATTACATAAAAAATTTCAACCGAATCAAAAAATATTTAGGTGTCCCACACGAGGCCTAAAGTTTATAATTTTCTCCAAAAAATCATTTGTTTCTTTTTTTTTTTTTTTTTTGGAATAACAGAAAAAATGTTAAAAATTTTCAAGTTGAAAAATGTAAGTAGTAAAGTCGGAGAAAAAAGCAAAGGGAAAAAAACTATCATAAACAATATATAGAGGTATCCCTCCTTTATTCTAAACTTCCGTAGTTTTCACAAAAAAAAAAAAAAAAAAGCTTTTTGCAAGGCCTCGTGGCTTGTGGCTTGGTTAGCTGATTCTGTGGGATTTCGCATGATGTTTTGCGTGTTTAATTCCGCAGGATTAAGAACAAAACCCGCAAAGATTTGCTATGCAAACTTTTCAAACTTGTGACGCTCATAAAATGAATATTTTCACAAACATCATTTTAAGTTTGAATCATCTTCCTCATATTTCTGCAAAAAAAAAAGCAAGAAATACTTTTGTCTCATATGATGAACGATGAAAATGAATTTGAGTTCCCATTCGAGGTTTCGGTTTCATTCGTTCAGCAATTGAAAAAATGCGTAAACATTATAAACGTTTTCTTAAACCGTCACTAAAATTTAAAACTCAGAAATTTGCGCTTTAGAAAAAAATTGAGAAAGTGCAGTACAGATTGCAAAACCCGCTGGAGTAGCCAGAATACAATGTTGGAACGCTTCAGTAAGCTTAGACGAGCTGATGTCAGCATCACATGACTTCCTTTTAGTCCAATTTAATGCCATTTCCCCGTTACTGGCAATTTTAATGTGATTCAACAGTTTCGAAGTAGAAAATTCGCTGTAATTAACTCGGGAATCAATCATTATGGATATTTCGCGTGTCTATACGTTCTTAGGCACTTATCCACGTGTGGTCGAGTCGAAAAAAAAACTCAATATTCATTCGGGGGTGAGTAAAATGGAAATTAAGGTCGTTTTTTGAGTGAAATTTTTTTCGCGAATACAATACTTCCTTTTTTGTAAAAGGAAGTAAAAAGCATTCAAAACCTTTAACTTGCTAAAAGGCACAATATTTTTCTCCGAAGAAGAAAGCAATGAAAAACCTTTCATTATGCTCTCTAACCTGTAGAAATTTCCTACCGATGTCTTTGTTACCGTAAAGCTGATATTATAAATGTGGGTGGTACCTTGAAAATTTTGTTGGATGAATTAGCTGATTAATCTGCAATATATTCGGCAAAGAGGCGACAGAAACTTAGATGAAACAAAGGACGATTCGCAGTACGTTAAGCGGTTCAAGTTTTTGAATGTATCTTTTAAGTGAGAGGTAAAATTAGGGAAGTTATATAAAAACTTCTACTGAGTCTGTGACTTGGTGAAACTAATCAGCTTTCACTCCCTGCTGTAATGAATCAAATACACTGATACAATGACCAGTGTTTTAATGTAGTTAAATTGGATACAGCAGTACACAAATCGAAGAAATCGTATTTGTCTGAAATTTGCAGTTCTTGAGCAAAGGCCAAGCATGACTCCCCGTAAGAAAAGAAAAATATTAGAAAATTATTAAAAGGTCATGAGGTTTGTGGAGATCTTGTGTTAAATGTCCACAATTATTTAAATTCTAAAACTAACCGCTGTGGAGCCATAGCGCGCGCTTTCATCAATTAAATCGCATTACTTTTTGGGCAAAAATACGAAGCGAAGGGTACATTTTAGTGTACCAAACGATAGTTGCTTATTATTATGTGGCTTTGCAGTACTCTACAAATGGTGTACTGAAAAACCTCCAGCAACATTCACGCATCCTTTTAGAGCTGTTGAAAAACAATAGTATGGAAAATGCTTGATATGATATGATAATACACATAATATTCTACGTATGTTTTGGTGTTCAGTTTTTTAAACTTAATTCCTGTAATAACATACTTCTATGTAATTAAATGAAAATTATGTTTGCAAGATAATTTTATAATCTTTAATTTTTTTAAAACTTTACAAAACTAATCTTACAAAACATAATCAGAAAATAAAATTTAAATAATTTTATCTTTTAAACATAAAGAAATGTATCAAAAATTCCTGATTATAAAAGAAATTTTTAAACTAACATTTGCAAAATAAAATTTTAAAAGCTAATGCATTTATATTGAAAATTCTAACTTGAACTTTTAAAAATCCTTAGTTTTCCGTATTATGCGGGAACCTAAATGCCGCATGAGAGCAAAACCTTTTATTTAACGATAATTCCCGGCTTTATTACTTCACAATTTTCAACTTGAAAAACATTCAATATTTTTTCTGTTATTCAAAACAAATGTTTAGAAAAAATTGATTTTTTGAAGAAAATTATAAATTCTTTAGGTCTTTTGCGGGGTACCTAAATATTTTTTGATCAGAATAAAAATTTTTATGTAAGATCAGGGTTGGTAGAGGCAACTTTTTATCAACTTGACAAATTTCGATACACCCTACTAGATACATTTCTTAGTCCTGATTCTTAGCGACAGATATAGAGCCAGGTATGATCTTTATTGTTACATAAGTTTAGCAATTCATTCTGTTTTTTTTTTCTTTACCCCTTTCCTCTCTCCTTTTTTCTCCCAATCCTTTTTTTCCTTTAATGGTAAAAACGTATAACTCTTCTCAAAGTTTAACAAAAAAAAAAAAAAAACGGGGCATCTTTTTTTTTTTTTTTCTTTTTCTCCCTCCCTCCCTCCAAAGATTTCCCTCAAAAAACTGTGTCATAGCTTAATGTTATTTATTTGTATCTGTTATTTGAATGCATTGAATTTTGTTGAATATTTTCGCTCCTTTTTGAACTCCCTCTCAAGGCTTCCTTCGGATATCCGAGAAACTCCTCGTTACCATTTGGTCTTTGAGAGGGGATGCACGAATTCTCATATGTATAATTGCCGATGATCGAGTAACGCGCGTTTCAAAAATGAAACTTACGCCACGGCATGATAATTTGATAATGTGTTTTGGTAATGTTAAACATGCAAGGAAATAGTTTATTGTGACAAGGCTGAACTCGATCTTGCAACTTAACTGTTTTACTGGTAAGACAGTCATTTTACGGGAATGAAGAATAAAAAAAGTGGTTGAAAATTAACACTATCCATTGGAGTTTAGGGTTCATCCATTGGAGTTAGGGAATTTCAACTATCAAAATATCCCCAAACAGGCAATGGATTCGTTCAAATGTAGAAGCAATTTTCATCTGTCATACCGTCGCCTCAGAGCAACAGTAGGATATCTTTGTGTTATTCCTCGGATTAGAGATCTTAGTGTTGCTCTGAGGCGACGATACCTTGACGGCCGACTTTCTACTAAATAAATAATTTTCATTGTAACATTCATACCGGAAACTCCAGCGAGGCCAGTTGTTCCAGCCTTTCGGTGACCAATTCAGTAGCCTTGGTGAGGACTTCCTCCACGACTTTCTCCGCGGCTTCCCGGATCAGGGCATCTTCGTCTTCCTCCTCCTCTTCCTCCTCCACCTCCTTCTCGGATCCGTCCGGAGTGGGAGGGGCTGGCACGAGCGAAGAGTCTGTCTGCAGAGTCTCCTCCTCCGACTCGTCCTCTTCGGCCACACCGACGAACTGTAACTTCTGCACGGAAAGAAATACTTGTGCCATTAAGCAGTTAAAAAGTTTTGCCTGTGGAGGGAACAGTAGAAAGACGTAGCCTCGACGTGTGGCCCCTCTCGTAGCTCTTCGTTTAGTTAATCGAATAATAACTACAAGTAACTTAGAGTTTCCCAAACTATGGTCCTCGGACCCCCGGAGGTCCGCCATGTTATCCAGCTAAAACGTTAAATATAACTGAGGTTTGGCCGACCCATAGTTATCAATTAAAATCCGAATACGCCATAATAATACAACTGACATGAAAAATTAACTCACTAAACTAGGTTGACAGTGTTTTGCTAACGAACTTCAAAAGTTCATTTTTATTAGTAAACTTGTTGTAGAGATTTGGTGATAACATTTTCATTCCTATTTGAATTTCAAACAGAATTTTGCTTGCATAACTCAAAACAATAATGTAAGAAATGAAAAACAGACAAGAGCTCTGAAAAGTATACAGAACAATGAATAAAGAAATTTAAAGGAAAAAAAGCGAAAAAATATATTTGAAAGAAATAGATTTAACTGTGTGTCAAATCATTTCTTTTTTCTTTGCACGTGCGTCAGGGGGAAGGGGGGGGGGGAGTCGCGAAGTTCGTAATTTTTCCGGAGGGATCCACGGAGGTCTGAAATTTGAAAACCTCTGAACTAACTGAACGTAACGAACATTCTGACTTTACATAATATGAATCTGTTTGAGAGGTGATTTAATCATTTAGTCATTAGGCTCATAGCAGTGTCAATATTGAACCTTATACTTAAAAAACGGGAGGGGACACAGAGGTGTCTGAGGAACTTCACTATAAAAACAGAGAACTCCTTCCTTTCTCTTGCTCGATCTAACATAGAAAAGTGCCCACTAGCCAAACGGTAGCGATTGGTCTTTCAAAAAATGATACTAACTTTAATTTTTGGCTTGTAGAAAATATCAACGAACATTATTGTGAATTAAGTTTTTTTTTCCTTATCTCAATCAACTAAAGAGTTAAGTAGAGACACTCAATTGGAAGTCCATCGGTGGACTAAGAGTTGCGGTTAATCGAGGCTCGGAAATTAGAGGTACTGTATCGACTGCGTGACAAATGTGATTAATCATTAGATTGAAAACAACTACTTTTATTTCTACTTCACTAACTTCAAAATTTACCACAAGTATTAATGATACATTCTTAAAGGCAATTAATAATACTTATCCAATTTTCTTTTTGTTTGATTTTTTTTTAAATCTGAATTTTGAGATATCACTGACCTACAGGCCCCATTGTCATTGTAATGTCTGCGTGAGGCATGAATATCAGCTCAATATTTAAAGTGAGTTGATGTGCTTAGTCCTGATGGTAAGTGAAAGACTTTTAATAAGTGATACGTGAAGGTGTACCGCAATGATGGAATTAAAAATTTTTCTTTTTTAATTTCCAATAGAAGGCAAATAAAAATATATAAATCAAAATACATAAAAATGAAGATCAAAAAATAACAGACATCACAAAAGTTCAGCATTCACTCATAAGTTATCTCGCTTACCAGTATCATCTGCACTCATCTTCCGGATAATGGGATAAATAACACAATGGGGTCGTTTCCAAAATTCTAAAAGTTTTCTTTCTGAAAGAACATGCTTAAAAACATAGAATCTGACAATTTTTTAAATAATTTCTTTAAGTTTAATATTTTAAAAAAAATTACTTAAATCGGTTCTCTTTCATCGTTTAACGTTTCTGCCGATGACATCACAAATGATGAAATGCCATTCAGTGTTGCCATTTTCACGGTCCAAAATATTTAATTCGCATCTTTACTCACGTGTATCGGCAACGATATGGTTGATAGCAAGCGTAGAGCGCAATTGTAATTCGCTTCTTGATTATCATAACGTAGAAACGCGATAGAAAGATGTGCCGAAGAGCATCGTTTGTGACGTCATCAAGACCACGCGTTGTTTGAAGAATCGGACATTGTAAAAAATTAAAAAATAACTGTTGGGAAAATGAAAGTATTTTCTGAGTCCATGTTATTTTTATTTTATTTATTTTATTTTATTTTATTTTTTTCTTTTTTTTTTTTTGCTTATTCCATCAATTTCAGTAACAAAAAGTACTACTTTTGTCTGAAGGAAACAACAACATTCTTGATAAAAAGAGATTGTAAATAAACTTTTTTTTTCACTGTGATGTTCATATTTTCCATTAGATTTAAAAAAAAAAACTATAATATCAATAAAATTCTTACTTTTTGGGCAATGACCATGGCTTGTAATAAGAGATCTTCAACGTAGAGCTTTAGAAACGCTCTCAAATTTTCGGAGTCTGACAAAACCTCCTGCAGACAGAAATACACAGTTAGGAACAGTATACGTCATTTAGGAACAGTAGGGGAAGGTTGCCCTCAATGAACCACATAACAGTTTTCGATTTGTTTAGAAAGGAAATCCAATTCAAATTTTACGTTCATTATCGGATCAATTTCTCTGTATCTATCTCTTTTAATTACAATATTCACTTTCATGATAAATATACATAATAAAGAATGATAATTAAATATGTTAGCATGTGGTCCATTCATGGCTACCTGTTGCTATGGATGGACCATCAAAATTCCATCGATGGACCACATTCTCAAATTAAAAAATCAATGCATAATTTACAAGTATTTATCGCAGGTGATCAATAAGCACTAAAAATAACAATAAGTTAAAGAAAAATAGATTTAATTTCTAAAAGGTTTTATTTTCGGACGAACATAAAAAACCCATAGCATTCACACAACACACAGCTGTTGTCATCATACCTCGTTCACCACTTGATATTTTCCCAACCTTTGCAACATTGTTCTTAGATAATGTCTTTTCAACCTCTTTTGAACTGTTGAGAATTTTCTTAAATCGTTTTTGAAAATTATCGTTCGACGCAAGATTGTACTTGCTCTCTAAAATGAGAGATAACTTGTTGACCATTTTGTTACTGAAAACAAAAGTTTAAGTCTTAAACTATCAGATAGTATAGTATTAACAGACTTTTTGTCTTAATTAAATCTGTGGGATATGTTATTTTTCTCAGCCTCTCGAAGGGGCAATTCCCCCATTTTTTTCGGAAATAATTCCAAAAACGTCTTCTATAGTTTCAAAATATGATTCACTAATCATATTCCCATTTTGGAGGGCTTATCTCCAAAATTTCTAATAAGTGACTACGGTAACAACAAACCGGTTTTTATCTCCCATCCGACTCTTTAAAGTTGCTTTCAAGACTATATTATCAGCAGACTTCGTTACGGTCCATACCACCATTTCTATAAACTACTGCGCACGTTACATGCTCTCATTTGTCCACTGGCCATATTTTACTATTTTTTTTTTGCATTTTTCTGGAACAGCAAAAGTATTTGAAACTGTATTATTACGCTTTAAATTGTTTATCAATTTTATTAAAAAATTTGACTTGAAATTTTAATAAAGTATAAGAGTTTTCATGAATTTCCGAGATTAGTTTTTTAATTATCATATTTATTTTAAAACAGTTGAACAATTTTCAAAGGCAATTGAGCTGAATTTACAACAATATTTGAGATTTTCCATAATTGAACCACTTTGTCAAGTGGTCCATTCGCGAAAACACCTAGCTGTCCAATGATAGCAACTGCGTCATTTTGAATATTCTTATAGGTGTTACTGCTGTGACGAAACATGATGAAACATGA
This sequence comes from Uloborus diversus, assembly GCF_026930045.1. Lineage (NCBI taxonomy): Eukaryota > Metazoa > Arthropoda > Arachnida > Araneae > Uloboridae > Uloborus > Uloborus diversus. The sequence goes on from NC_072735.1 coordinate 85,559,427, forward strand.
GGTATGGGGAATAGTACTTTAAAATGCACTCTTTTAAGTCAATGTTCACGTTTAATTGATCAGTGATATTCAAAGCATGTTATAACTAAATGAAAATCTCAATAATTAGTAAGGTAATGGTAGAAATCTTTTCTGATCGATTAAAATTATGATTAAATAATTTTAGCTGCTTGACGACTTGTTTTCAGACAAAGGAAGGTACTAAAACTGATCTCGCGTTTGCACAAACTCAGGTAGGGGAAATATCTTCGCAGTCTAGTCATGAAACCGGTTCATCGACGGCAACATTCCCCTATATGTCATTTGTTTCAAGGAGGCTGAAAGAAATTTTTACGTCTTTAGGCGAAACAAGGAAAATTTGTATTCACGAGAAATTTACCACTCAATTTTGAAACAAAACTTAAATTTTAATCACCTACAATTCAATTTTGACACAGTTTTTCGCGATGTCTCTAAGTAAATACGCATGTGTGAAAGTATGGGCAACCGCAGTAGCTCATTTGACCGTGGTGACCTGATCGGTAAGGCATCAGACTTGTGTCCGAAGGGTCCCGGGTTCCATCCTAACCGGTCGAAGAGCCACCGATTTCGTTAATAATCACTGGAGGACGGTAAATATGCTCGTGGTCACAAAGTGTTCCAAATGAATCGATACCTCTGGGGGTGTTGGACCAGGGATTGCTCGGTTTCTGGTCTGGATCGAAAAATCAGACCTGTCTTCAGAGTCCTATCCAACTGGTTAAACCACAAATAGGGGTAGTTACGGGGGACCCTGGAGTGAAAAGTAGTTAATTTGACCATCCACGAGTTAGTATGCACATTGTACGCATGTATCTCATAATTCGAAAACAATGTATCGCAGATAGTTGAAACTTCGTTTTCCTGGTCTATGCGCGCTTCCTTTTTGTTCGCACAAATCAAAGATATTTTCAATGCAAACTAAACTAACGTCACGAATTGACGACCACTTAGCCCTACACTCATATCTTCTCTATCAAGTCTTTTTGTCGTAAACGAGCACTGAATTAGTGGCAGATTTTCCGCCAAACATGACATGACAAATTCATTGTCAATTTGTCAATAGGCTGTTCCGTTTAATCTGCAAGACCTCTCTTTTCGCAACCGTAAGTACTAGATGAATACTTCCAATTACAAAAATGTTCCAGATCAGATGCAGAGTTAAGATAGTGGAAGTTTCAAACGAAACAAAAAATGAGTCAAAAAATACAAAATTTAACTTTTTATGCGGAATTAGGTTCCCTAATTTATATTTAGGGCAGCAATCTCCATTGAAAAAATAATCCAGCACAAAAAGTTTGACATTAGTATGACCAATACTGACCGAGATATGAAACGCAGCGTTTTGTGACTTACGCCACTATGCACTCGCCGTCAATAGCACTTTTTAGGGGGAATATAGAGGCTAACAAGGGTTTAAAATGTATGCATGGTGCATAGAGTGTGTTGTTTCAAATTGTACTAGCTTCTGTTGTGTTTTTTTTTTGCTTATAATAGCATAAAATTGGCATTTACTATTTTAGAATAGCAATAAAATGAAAGCAAAATAGCAATGAAAAATATCAATACACTGTTAGCCTAAAAGAATATCCCGGTTTTAAAAATTCATATTTCATAAACTATTACACTTAGCACTATAAATGATACGCAAAAATAACAGAATTAAAAAAAAAAAAAAAAAAATACTAAGCACTTTTCAAAATGCACTCAAAAGGACAAACTAACTTTTCTGCGTCAGAAAGAACAATTTTAAGTATTCCTATAGTTTTCAATTATTCCTAGAAAATGACACCACAAATGAAGAAAAGTGCGACTCAAGTCATGAAGAGAATTTCGTATCATTATCTAGCTTTCAATCATAACTTTGAGCATTGAAACATGTATATTTTTCGTATTGGGAAATTTTGGTTTGAAACATCACTTTTTTCGTTTGTGGTGTTATTTTATTGGAATTTTTGAAAACTACAGGAATACTTAAATTGTCCTTTCTGACCCAGAAAAGTAATTTTGTCCTTTTGAGTGCATTATGAAAAGTGCTTAAAAGAATAAAATAACAGATTAAAAAAAAAAAATCTGTTATTTTATTCTTTTTAGTGTGAATGTATTTCAGAAATAGAATAATATTACTATCACGAAACTTCACTTTATTTTTTCATATAAATGCTGCATACTAAAAGTAAAAGAAAACTTATATACGTGTCTAAAACTTTAAGCAGTTAGAACTAAAAAATGATCCTTGTTCCTCTTTAGGATTTATTTGTGCTCTAATTTAATTGGAACCATTTAACCATTAAAAGATTCCCAAACTAATTCCTGTTTTACAATATAGAAGTTAATCGTGAACCTAATATAACTATGTCTCTTAACTTACAGTGAATACTTTTCATGCTTTCTTCAGAGAAGACTTGATTCAAATTTTCATTATGATTACTATTAACATTACTGTTGCAAGGGAACAAAATTTGTAACACTGGGTTTATGTTTAAACATTTAATGGGGAAATTACATGAAATTTGCTGTTTTGCATCCTAACCAAAATAATATTTTATTTTAGAATTTTAATTTTTCAGCGTTAAGTTGTACCTTACGGTTAAGCAAATCATTTAGTGAAATCCCGAAGTCTCTCAGTGGTCTAATTGTTGAGATATAAGCAAAAGCAGGATTCAGATTTTTCCGTGACAATCAGGCCGAATATAATAAAAGTGCTTAATAATAAACATAAAACTGTCCACGTTTCTTTTCATTAACAAATATTTCATGCGTGCGCCTTTCGTAACACGACACACATCTAACATACATTTTTGAGTTTTTCACTGTCAATTTTTCGTAATATTACACAGAATTCGATCCTTCAGTTCTTGGAATGCTGTAGGCAAAGGTAGTGTATACAGTCTTTGACGAAACCCCATTAAAAAAAATCACATGGGGTTAGGTTTGGGGATCTGGATCATCCCCAACATGGGATCATGAAATCATCATCATCTGCACTGCCAATCCACCGTTATGGAACGTTAATGATGCAACAAAGTGGGAGGGGGGGGGGAATACCTCCCAGAAGACTTGGTTTTAACATTATTGCCCATCCCACAGCAGTGTTTTTTTTCCACGTGTAAAGACTGTTGTGACCAGGCTGCGCATTTGCGGAACTTGCACGTTTAAACCGTTACGTTCGTTCAAAAAAAAAAAAAAAAAACAAACAACAACCTTGGACAGTTAGTCCTTTTTTTGTTTCATTTATAGTGGCAAGTGCAAGAGTTTATGAAATATAAATTTTTAAAATCGTTACATTCTTTTATGCTAACCCTGTGTAGGTAACAATAAAACAATGTTAATTTCAAGTTCTTTTTCGTATTAAGTTACCAGCAATTAATCTCTATTTCTGGTAGTCAATGAATATTTTATGCCACTTGTCAAATGTTGACACCGACCTCTCAATACCTTTTTAATATTTAATTGAATGTTGATAAGGAAATTTTTTACTTTAAAATAGCAAAGCATTTTCAATTTTTGAATTTTGATGCAAATAATTTTTAGTTGTTAGAATTAAAATATGAATGAAGCACCTCGAATTAAACGGAACCTCGGACTTTTGAGACTCGGATTTTCGAGGCTCTACTGTAATGATAATGAGATTAGTTTCAGTACGATAGTTCGAATCGAAATTTCAACACATTTCTTGGATCCCAAGTGGATATTTGCATCTCCTTACCTGCTCCTGGTCTTCCTCCCAGTTGATGTCGACCTGTTCCGCGTCTAGAGGTTCCTCTTCTTCATTGGGGCTGTTTGGAGGAGAAGGCGCCGAGTCGATCTGAATGGTTGGCAATTTCTGAATGGGGTAGGAGAAAAATATGGTTAAAAAGTTTAGTTGTATTACTTACTACCATTAAATTAATATTTTCATTGCTGCCCGACTGTTATAACAGTTGAGGTTATCGCAGCACTATTGAATGCCACGACTGAAATCCGCGAGACGTCTAAGTTGCCCGATTTTTTCGTATTAAAAAAAAATACAGATGTAGAGAAGCGGTTTTCAACATATGGGCAGCAGGGCAGTTGATACTGGGCCGTGAACACACTGGTCAAGAGGTTAAGCAAAGAAAAATTTAAGTAGGGTCTACCGGGGCACGTTTATGCAGACTTTTTTCAATGAATTTTCTAATTTTTATGTTTACCTCAGGAAATTTTAAACATTTTGGTTTTATGAAGCAGTTAATGGAATCAAAATTGGTATATTCAGTTGTTGCTCAGCTTGTTTCTAACCGTTAAAAAACTATTTTTGAGTCCAAGTTGGTTGCGTAAACTTTCCCCGGCGAAACAGTGTCAGGGGCACGTTTAAGTAAGACACAGTAAGAACAATCGTAAAGGTGCTCCGACGTTCAACGCGTAAACATGCCCCGTCGTCAAGTTTGGATTTATTTTTAACGTGCAAAAATTTTTTAATAACATTTCAGTTCTTACAAATACAATTCTAAAAAAAGGATAAAATATTGCTATTTTTAATATACAGTGGCTCCCAAAAGTGTTCGTACACCTTGAAATTTTGTAGTAAAACCAAAATAACGCAAAGCTGAGTTCGAATATGAAGTCCAATTTTTTTTCACACCATTCCTATGCCATTCTGAAAAAAACCTAGTAGTTTTTTCCAAAATATTGCCAGATTTTATTTTTTAAATTTGTCAAAAAACGAAGAGACAAAGAAAAAATACGCCACAAAAGTCATCGTACACTGAAATATTTTTGAATAAATTGATGATTAAAATTATCATATGTGTTTTTTTTTTATTATTTTTGTATTGTAATGACATTGTAAAGTCATTTGCCTTTAATATTTTGTTTATTTATTCCCTAATATTCTGTTTATTATTTTTTAATGGCAGCTATGAGTAGAAAATAACAAACACGATTCGAAATTTGATTTTTTTCCCCTCACAGTAGACATAAATTGGTTTAAAATGTCTCTAAATTAGTTAATTTATACCATTCTATAGTGAAGTGCTTAAAAAAATGATTTAAAGACAAGAATCGGATCGAAAACAAGGTAAGAAAAGGTCAACTGGCAAAGTTAACAAAGTCTGATCGGAGGTTTACAGTTAAAAAAATTATGAAAAATACACATTTGTGTGCTGAAAAAGTTTCTGCAGAATTGAATGGAACATTTTATGTTTAATTTTCACCTAAAATTGTTCGTCAAGTTCTCTGATTAGCGGGATGTCTTCATGCAGAAATTTTCTTGTTCGTGAGAAAAACAGTAAGCTTACGCTTTCCGTCGTAAAATCAATGATAAATAAGCTCAAAAAGTTTTGGAACAACTTCTTACTTATAGAGGAAAATAAACTCAATATTTTAGGTTAAATTGTTGTATATCTGTCAATAGAAGAAAAAATTAGGAATTTAATCTTAAGAACCTAGTTGGATCACTTAATCAGGACGGTGAAAGTGTTCTTGTGTGAGGGTGCATAAGTGCATCAGGACTTGGAAATCTAGAATTTTTAAAAGAAATAATGAATCATGCTGTTCATTTAAATATTTTAAAACACAATTTTAAACTATTAGCCCAAAATTTGGTAATCGGAAACAACTTTGTTTTTTATCGATATAACGATAAGAAGTTCACGTTTGCGTTTGATGTCTCAAAAATTGTCCTTAAAATTAGAAATATCTCCTAAATTGCCAGAGTTTAACTTAATCCTTACTAATAATAAAGCAGAAAGTCTCTCTGTCCGGAGGATGTCTAGATGTCTGGATGTCTGTAGGATGTCTGTAGGATATCTGTAGGATGTCTGTGACGCGCATAGCGCCTAAACCGTTCGGCCGATTTTCATGAAATTTGGCACAAAGTTAGTATGTAGCATGGGGGTGTGCACCTCGAAGCGATTTTTCGAAAATTCGATGTGGTTCTTTTTTTATTCCAATTTTAAGAAAAAAACTATCATAAATTACGAAATCATCATAACGTGGAACCGTAACATGGGCACAAGCCCATTGGCGAGATACGAAATTATCATAACGTGGAACTGTAACGACGGTACAAGCCAATTGGCGAGAAAATTCACCTTACATTATTTGTAAATATACAGGCGAACCAAAAGACCTTTAATTTTTCTAGTACGGGCGAAGCCATGCGGGTGCCACTAGTGTAACATATTTAGAGATATTTGGAGGCTAGATTACAAATATACAGCTTTGGAACGAAAATAGAGCTAGAAACAGTAAAACTCGAAGTGTGGTTGAACACTTACTCAGAAATTGCATAAAAAAGAAAAAAATAAACAATGAAATCTATTCCCACGCGTTAAAAAGCTGTTATTGATACTGTGTGATATTCTACTAAATAATAATTTTGTAAAAAGTTAGATTATTTGCTAATATTTTGACATTTTATCAAAGTGTACGAAGACTTTTGTGAGATAAAATTTCCGGCACTTTTTGGTTTTTGATTTTTAAAAAATTAAGTTTTAATGTTTTATTAAAAATTTTCATGTAGTTTTGTTAAAAATAGATCATAGATCTTGTACTTAAATACCTATTCCGAAATATTAATTTTAACCAATGCATGGGGCCTTTTTCATTGAAAGTCGTAGGTGTACGAACACTTTTGGGAGCCACTGTATTTGTTCCTTTTTAACTAACGACCAAACGGCACGACCTTGAGGGTCACGGATTTTGATAAAATTCTAGATATAGGTCCATTCCCACTAGGTATGAGCGCAGGTAAAGCGGTTTGACTGCATAGGCCCTGGTTTGGCTGCAACGAGGGCCCAAAGTTGCTAGTTTGGCCCTAGAAATGCAATGGTGTTTCCATTGGAATTTCAGACTTCGACACTATGTTCGATCTTCCAACACCCTTGGAATCTTTTGTTAGTAAATTGAGTATAAGGGAGAACACGTATTTATTTATGGGCACTAAGTTATTTGAAAAGTCGAAACGATCTTGTATTTTTTTCTTTTTGTGTGTGTGTGTGCCATGTGCAATAAATCAGAGCTCCCATTTTTGCTTACAATGTGGCGTATCTTTGATAGCAGACGATAAATATCCAATTCAAGTAAATGTCTTTATCAGCAAACGATAAACACTTTTTAATAGCACACGATTAATATAAAACGAAAATAATTAGTTTCATTTGCAAATGATAAATATGCTGTAACTATGTTATTTTGGCATTCAAGTTATTGAAATTAAAAGTATTAACCAATTTAAATTTGAGAATCGCTTATTAAAAATTAGTATTCAACATAATTAATTCGAAGGTAAGCATGCAAATGGCTCATACTGCAGTACAGTAGCAGAAAAATTGATAAAAATGGTAATTTTAAAGGGAACTCCGTTGCATCCTGGGTCCAAATTATCAACTTCTGACCCCCGTTGCAGCCGAACTAGGGCCTATGCAGTCAAACCGCTTTACATGCGCTCATACCTAGTGGGAGTTGACCTATATCTAGAATTTTGTCCAAATCCGTGACCCTCAAGTTCGTGCCGTTTGATAGTAAGTATTATTTATTCACAATAAGCTTCAAAACGTTCAACACAAAGTTTACTCAACTTGCTAGAAAACTGATTATTCTTTTTGTATGCTAGACCGAAGCTCGACTGATACTCAAAAACTTGTGAGAATATTTGCTAGGAAACAGCATCAATCTGTTGTGACTGTTGGCTATCCAGTTACAATTCGTTTTGAAAAAAGGGCACTGCGTAAACGTGCCCCGGTCAACTCTATCTAATATCAATTTTTTATGGGTCGACTTACTTTTGAGATGACGGTCACTTAAAATTTCTCAGTGCCTTGTAGTCAATAAGGAAGAGTTTATATATTTAATTCTTTTCATGTATTTCAGTAAATTTTCTAAAATTGCAGACGATATGCAGTGAATCAGAACCCTTTGCAAGGAAAATTACCTAAAAAAAATTGAAAATAGTTTCGAAGGACGATTACCGGTCACTTGAACTATCATGAAGTATTATTCTAAAATCAGTTTTTAAAAACAACACCATTGGTCCCGTCTTAGATAAGTGTTCGGCAAGACTATCCACCTATTGCCAAAATTTCAGACTTTTCGATTACCTATCTACGTGAACGTGCCTTATCAATTTAGTTTCATCTTGAGAAATTAATCTCTACATATAATAAAATGAAATATCCATAAAGCGTCTGTTTGTGCGAAAGCGCAAAACTCGAAAACTACCCGGCTGATTCCGCTGAAATGTTCACAACACCTTTCTTTTAGCACCGGAAAGGTTTGCAGACCAGTTCAAAAAACATTCGATGAGTAGTTCTTTTTTTATTCCAGTTTAGGCCCAATTTTCAAATAAATTCCCGAACATGGGGGTGAAAAATTACTCGTACATATTAATACTACATATCTTTGGAAAGGGTAGAACGTTTCCACGTTCTACGCAATTTGTTTCCATGTTTGTTGTTGTACGGCGGGAGTTATTTGCGCTTTTAGTTCGAACATTTCTAGGCATAGCGGAAATTTAGGCACTACTTGCTTCATTAAATCTATCAATAAAAAGTGAAGGAATTGTCCCACAGTTTTTTCTTTGACACCATTGGAAAAAGCGACATTTTTTACTCCAGATCTATCTGGACCTTTGGTAGGAAAAACTAAGCTTCTATTTCCAAAGGAAAAAAAGTAACAAGCGTTTTTAAATCATGTTCGAAAAATTTCATCTCCATTCAAGTTGTTATCCATTTTATTTTCGCGTTTCCACGGTTACGCTTTTTGAATCCATTGTTTCTTTCCATCTTTCTTATTTTGATCTCTTAAACTTAATTATTTTGTTTTTCCATGGTTACGCTTTTTAATCCATCTTTCTCATTTTAATTTCTTAAAAGTATTTTAATATCTGTCGTCATTGCTTGGAAGGGAAATTTTGCATGATTTTTTTTTCTTTTGTTTAAGCTTGATTGTTGAATATACGTCACTTGACACAATTTTTATTTTCAAGGTAGACCGGGCAACGCTAGTATGAAAATAAATTGAATGTTGAGAATTATTTCCAGTTTCAATTCTAATATTGACTGACTCGTGTGGAGAAAAAACTCAAAAATCACATTATTTTTTTTTTTTTTTTTTTAATTTTTTCGCCCAGTTGTGGCAGGTAAATGAATACAATAAAGGTATTTACTTCATTTCAAAAAAAAGTATTTAATTCTTCTTGTACTGTATGTCATTACTAATTACTCCTATATCGTCGCCTCAAAGCAACAGTTTTGAATTGCTTTGTTAACATCTTATTGTTATACCTGGGTTTAGATATTTTAATGTTGCTCTGAGGCGACAATCTGCGCACATCATACACATACACACACACACGTTTATGTGTCATCATAATTTTTACTTGTGTATTTTGTAGTTAGTGGACCTCAAACTTTTTTTTTTTTTACAAAACTGGTGGCCCACATAGCTGGAAAAGTTGGGAACCGCTGAGGAGTATTAAAATTATATAGGTAATTCCTGTCATTTCTTGAGAACGGATTGAGTTAATCTATTCCTAAGCGAAGCAGCAATGAAAGTATTACATCTAATTTGGGGTGGAAAACAAAACGAGCAGGAGGCGGAGCTCTCTAGTTAATTTTTTACTGATACCATAATGATTTTAAAACGAAAAAGAGAAGGATAGAGGAAAACGCACAACATATTTATCATTACATAAAATACACCGCTAGCTCAGTTATTCCATCCGAGGACTGCAGTTTCGTGCTTTTTAGCACTCATCAGCCCGGAATAGGAAACAACTGAACTGGAGGTGGAAAACCTCTTAAAGGAGCCAAGAGAGCCAAACAGAGTGGTAGCCAATGCGGAATTAGCACACCACACTAGTTACTGCAGCAATGATGCGGTTCAACTCAAAGATTGATGGCAAGGCAGGTATTTTGCAGTAAGTTTCAGATCAATCGGTAGCATCACTTTTATTGATTATACAATGTTCTGTGATGTTAATTCAAGTAGGGTATTTAACCTGATGGAGCGGGCGAATTGCCTGACTGTCAAGGTAATACGCCGCAATGTTTCAATTTTGTTCTTTTTGATAACATATAATTTATTTCGTATTTTTTATTACTGACTTACTTTTATTTTCTTTTTTATACAGTATCTGGACCTACTTTTTGAAAGAGGTATCCAATATTATTTTTTACTTTACATCAATATATGCATTTTAAAAATGTTTCTTCATGGGGGGGGGGGGGTTGACCTCGACGTGCTCATATCAGACGACACTCGTGTAGATAAGTTAAAGCTGTTTCGGACTCGCACGTAACGCACATGACATATAAAGGGTTTTCCTTGAGGAGATTCAGACACCTTCCGAAATAACATGCTTGTGACTCAAATCGTGACAGAACGATTGACTAAGTCAAAACAAAAATAAATAAAACAGTTGCAAATGGTTAGTTTTTTTTATTCATTTAGTTAGAGCTCTATAAGCACATTAGGGTGGTTCAAAAAAAAACTTTTTTCAGCTACAGTGCAGGACACCCCCTATTTTTTTTCAGTCTTACTAATAGTATAATGCTGTAAAATGATTAGCTTCTTACTCAAATTTTAAAGGGGGTGCTCAATGATCCCTTAATTTAATATTAGCCGTAGCATAGAAAATGCCACAAATTTAGAAACATTTAATTTCCCCAGCTGTTTTTGGTAAATAATTATTTTATTGCAATGTATATGCATATTACTAGAGTATATTATAATATGAAGCATTTTTTTTCAGTTCAATGTATTTTTAACCCCCTCCCCATACTTATGAAGTTCAAGGAAACACCCTCTTTCAGTTGAAATAAGAAGCTAAAATTCTTCCAGTAAATTACTATCCACAAGTCTAAAAATATTGAAGGGTGTCCTGTTGTCTATGAGAAACTTTTTTTTACATGTATTTTTGAACCACCCTAATGCACACCCTCAAATAACGTAATCAAAGTTGCTGCTAGAAATATAAAAAAATCTAGTGGTCATCTTAAAAAAAAATTTATATCTTTGACACATATTCTGGAAAATAAATTCATAAAACTTTCACAAAAATATTTCTCTTTTCAATAATAAGTGCCCCTTTGCTATAGGTCGTTAAAGTGGCAGTAGAAATAGTCAAGTTGCTAGAGAGGAAATGGAAATAGTCAAGTTGCTAAGGAAATATTAGAAGTAGATAAAATAACGAAGATGGGATGAATTATTGGTTAAGTACACACACAAAGTAACCGGAAAATTAACTGGTTAAACATTGTTATTTATTATTAGTATTCAGACATAAAAAATTAGTTTCCATTCTATGTTTTACTATTGTTGTTGTTATTAATATAGTTAACAATAGTAGTAATATCGGGAAGCTCCGACCATGAAAACTAGAAGAAACATCAACACAACCTTAATCATGTTTATGCTTCATAATCAACTGCTTCACAACATATTTGTTAAGTTACATTCAAAGAGCCTTAGTCGAGTTCTCAATTTTATGCAAAGTCTAAGAATATAGAATATATCAACGATGAGAATTGCAAAAGGAAGGGTGATGAGAACGAACATCACTGTAGTTATGATAAAATATTTATTGTGGTAAAAAAAGTTCTTTAGATTTCAGCGATAAATAAGCTTCTAAAACTTGAAACTAGGAGATATTTAGGTAATAAGAACATCTAAATAATGTTTCACTGAAAAGAAACTGTATACTGTGGAAATTAGAGATCCATTTTCGTAAAAAACGTTTATTTTTGACCTGCAATTTTTAGCTCTAGACTCAATGTTAATTTCAACACCATCAAGGCGCAACGCGAGACCAACCCTACAAAAGATCAATTTTCTCTGGGCCAGGGAGGTAGTTTCTTTAGGAAAGTTTCACTGTAATTGTGATACATACAAAAAAAAAAAAAAAGTAATGTATATTAAATTCTCCAAGAAAACTATGTTACAGTAACTGCAATAAATTGTTTATAAAATTTTATGCATTCTACGAATGTTTAATGAATTAAACAAAGGGCAAGAAACAAGAATAATTTATTCATCCGACAAATATATAAACAGGGTGTTTTATAAAATGGGCAAAACTGTTGCAGATGACAGTACACATCCAAACAAACAACTTCTATTAAAGAATCCGTGGTCGGAAGTTACAAGCAAAGGCGCTAGAGGACGCCGAAGGTGACTTTTTATACCAGATACTAGACAAAAACACTCAATTTACGATTAGTTTACATTACGCAAGTCTAATGACACATCATTAACAATTAGTGTTTAACTACCGGATTCACCGTTCACGCTAGCTCCACGCCAGACAATCAAACTGTCGGTTGAAGCCTTATTCAACTAAAATGAGGAGCCTTCGACACAAAGGGCATACAGTTTCAAGAGAGCAAAAAAAAAAAAAAAAAAAAAAAAACCGAATGCTCACAGATTCGAGGACAAAAAAAAGGGTCTCACATGTTTGAGAGCTTATCACAAGAAAAGAAAATGAAGGCTCACAGATACGAGGGCATCAAAAAAAAAAAAAAAGAAAGAAAGAAAGAAAAGGGGGAAAAAAGCGCACAAGTTCGAAGGCGTGAAAAAAACAACAACAAAAAAAAAAAAGTCGCACAGGTTCGGGGGGTAAAAATAAAAATAAAACAAAGGTATACAAAAGGTAAAAATAAAACAAAGGTTCGAGGGCGCAGAAAATAAAAATCCAAAGACGCACAGGTTCGTGGGTGAAAAAAAAAAAACAAACCGAAGGCGCACTGGTTTGAGGGCGCAAGAGTACACTGGCATGCGGGTCGATGGACCATTATGCCCCTACATAGGTCAAGCTTCCAAATGCGCCACCAACTTTGCGCTATTCCGACCTGATGAAAGTTGTTTGTTTCGATAAGTAACAATCTCTTAAAGATTTACCATCTTTTTTGTGGATAACGTTTAGAATTCCGATTGGTATTTTTATTTGAAACACCGATGTGCTTCCCGTAGCGGCTGGAAATAGCAAAGAAGGAAACGAGAAAGGAGTGTTAGCAAAGTAAATAGGGAGAGGGGGGAGGGCAAGAGAGGCACTTACTTGGAGACCGCATCCCTTGCTATTTGCAGCCCGAGATGCTCTTTTCACAACATCTTCAACCACCTGTTCTGCGACGAGCCGAACTTCTCCTGCGTCTATGCATTCTTCGTCCTGTATCCAGAAAATTATTACAACCTCTACTGGAATTCCATATAGAAAATTTATTTACTTAAATGAGACAGCGAGATTTGTTTTTAGTTAAGCAGTGGGGATTTTTAGGGAGAATAATTGTGTTTCTCTTTCTATTTTTTGTCTTATATGGTACATTTTCGTTTATACGGACTAACTGAGACCAAAGGAACCCCGGATAAACGAAAATCCGGGTAACAAGCAAAATATATTCTGGATTGTTCTCACAAGCACTCGAACGTTTGGGCAATTCGCGAAAACATGTCCCGTGCGTAACGCTAAGTTTTTCATTTTTTCCAGCTATTTTTGACGTTTAGTAATGCTTCTTGAATTCTCATTTCCTTCCACGTGAACCAGAATATCCACAAGAATTCGAAAATTAATTTAAAAAGAATAAAGCGAAAAAATCATGCATACGAACAAAATTTACTAGGCTTATGAGCATTTTCTACGCTACGTTTGTTTTACCTTTTTCATCCGCCATTAAACAGTGGCTACAGTGCCCCTATAGTTATAATTATAACAGAAACTTAATTTTAATGCTTAAAAAATTAGTGAGTTCATTAACAGGAATATATTTATTTATTTATTATTACTTTGTAAAAAAAAATACATTATTGGTGGAAAAATGCTTTTAAATTTTTACCGGTTAGCGAGTAGGAAAACAAAAATCCCTCACCGATCCGCGAAGTTTTTTCAACAGTTTTTGCCGACCCTCAGGTGAAAAAAGGTTGAAAAACGTTGCTCTACGTGGTCCCAAGTTTCCTCTCCTTGGTTTAGATTTTAGAACCTTCTTAACTACCAGCATGAATGCCTCAATATGCGTGATTAACATCATCCTGTGTGTGAACATAATGTAAATGATGATGTTTCTGTGTCTAATAAAGCTTTTTTATTTCGAGAACCTGATATGACATTACCGCTCTCATCTCGACTACGAGGGTTTTTAGGCTTTTTTTAATACACTTCGTGTATGGATAAATCTGAGCAGAATTTTTGGAAAAGATAAATTGTTTTCATGAAAAAATCCTAGCTCAGTTAGCAGAATGAAAAAACGTTTACCTCTTTTGGTGGAAATCCATTTTCGACTGGCCCGTTGGTGCTGAAGGATTCAACGTTTCCTATTGAAAAGAGAAAAAAAGGGGTAAAAAAAATTAATAAATCATCAATGGAAGAATGAAGCATTTTTAGTGCTGTGTTAATCAGGTACAAGGTCTTTTCAGAGCAGACGAAAAAAGTAACAAAAAGTTGAAAGAAAAAGTAATACTGGAAAATGTTGGTAAACGGATGAAAATAGTTTTACGAATGAAACGTTCAGGTCTTTTCAGACATACAGAACAGTCAGAACAAGGTATTTTCAGAACAGAAGAAAACAAGCTGATGTGTGCATCACATAACTTCCTTTTACTCCAATTTAATGTCATTTTCCCATTAATGGCAATTTTAATGTGATTCAATAATTTACTCTCTAAATATCACCAATAGTGGCCAAATTGAAACCAAATTAAAGAAAAAAAAATCGCCAAATTTATTGCCAAGTTTGCGACAGAACTTGGCGACCAAAAGACTGGCGATATATCGCCAAGTGTCCGCCAAATTGTAACACCACTTGAGCATGGGCGGATTTATGGGGGGGCAGAGGGGGGCAATGCCACCCCAGTTTTGGGAGGACTTTATGTAGTAACAACACATTTTCCAAAAATTAAAATTTAAAAAAAAAATCATTATATTTTTTTGTTTTTGAATAGTTCAGAAGAGCATGGGTGGATTTATAGGGGGGAGGCAAAGGGGGCAACGCCCCCCAGTTTTGAGAGGAGTTCATATAGTAGCAACTTATCTTCCAAAATCTTATAACAAAAAAAACATGATTTTTTTCGTTTTTGAATAGTTCAATGAAAATGAAGAGAATAGCAAATGTTCTTTTCTGAAGGGAGAAAAAAAAAGGAAAAAAAAAAAACGAACATTAAATGTTAAATACAAATAGTACAGCTGTCACTGGGGTACTGAAAATTGGTCTAAATTCACTATTTTGGACAGAAAACCAGTTGGGCAAGTATATGAATGAAAATATAGGCTAAACGAGCTATGCATTCAGCTGCAACACTTATAATAATTAACGTTTGGGACCCTCCCTCCCTCTCCCCAATTTGCGCTAATAGAATGATCTACTCGTTACGATTTGTTTTCTCTTTTCAGAATGCTTATTTTCAATTTGCGTGATTTCAAAAACTAGATGTTTTGGGTTGTTACAAACGAAAGATTTTGAAGAACCTTCTGGTATCACACGTTCAAATGAAAGTGGCTGATTTGAAATGTATGCTATTGCAAAAGAAGTACACAGCTAAAAGGTTTTTGTACAGCAAAATACTATCAAATGTAACAGTTAACACCATACTCAACGAATATATGTAACAATGAAACAAAAAAGTGGGAAAATTGTCCAACCATTGAACAAACAGAACGTAAAATCACTGTAAACAATGCGTTAATTTTTTAGGGGGAAAAAATAGGAATCTCAATCCCTAGCAGTTCAAAATTAAATTTCTGATTTTTCAGAATCATACATTATAAGGAAAACGTCTGAATAAAAGAAAAAGTGAGGGAGATATATTTCCGGCACGAAAGCTTTGCACAATTCTTGTAAGATCGCATTATTACCTCATGAAATGTTTTTCTAAAGGTGTTTTCTTTATTTTTTAAAGGAAGAAATTTGTATACATGAAACTAGTAATTAGAACTGTACTTCATGCGCTTGTAAAATTTTCGGCTTGTCTTTTTTTTTTTTTTTTTGAGAAAGAAAAGTAAATACTATCACAAACTGAATAAATTTCAGTTATCTGAACGTTCTGATTAATTGAATCTTTTTACTTCACTATCTAAAGTATCTAATCTAAAGTATTTAGAAAGTAAGGGAAAATACCATTTTCCCTTACTTTCTAAATACTTTAAAAATTAAGGTAAGTCATAATCATCTAAGTCTAAATGAGACAGTTATTGTCATTATTGAAATCTGAGTAAATCAGTCATCAAAAGTTTTGGAAAAATTTGCTGAAATTTGATAAAAACCGATAAAAACCTTACACATATTGGTAAAATCGTAAAAATCCTTTAACTGTAAAAACTGACGAATTTTCGTTAAAATTACAAAAAATCAAACAAAAATCTGCAGGTAAGAGTGAATTACATGCAAGGCCGGATTTGCCTATAAGATAAACAAGCTATAACTTAGCGCCCCTGCTTTGAAGTGGACCCCTAACTCACAAAAAATTGCGATTCGTTCCTTTAAAAAATGGAAAATGCTTGAAAAACTAATTCATTTTCAAGTACTTGAAAACCTTGAATATTTGGAAACGTGTGGCTACAAACCTTAAATTTTAAAATTTCTAACAAATTGTAGGGGGAGGAATGCCAAAATGTGTCAAATTCAGCTCCTTGCTACATCTTGCATCAAAAATGTAAAAATCATTGTTCTCGCGTTTGTAATATATCATATTACTTGAAATAATTTTTTTGTGACTGACATGCTTCATATCTTGCTATTTATTTAATCCCGAATGCAGAATTTTGGAAATTCTTTTGTATTGATTGCTTTTATCTTACTTTTACTGCATATTGTTAATCTGTTTAGCCCGGGAAAAAAATGATACACTACCCCCATTCCTTTTCATTTTCTGCGCTACTTATAATTTAAAAAAAAGTTGTAATGAGAAATTAAAGTTTATTTTTTCTTTTAAACTTAAAATAGGCGTTTCTTACAAAGTTTGAACAATACTGTACAAATGTATAATCTACTACTCAATTTTAGAGACTGGAAAGTGCAAATTATTGGTTCTAAAATCCCTGAAAAGAATTGGCGCAGTATAGCCTACTAGGGCTCTTCAGCCAAAAACCCAATCTAACTGACCAAACCTTGAAAATAATTAGACAAGTCTTTGAAACTCCTAAGCAAAGTGTGCTTCAATTTTATTTCTTATCAAGTGTATAAATTAAGAATTGTTCAAATGGGTAGTATGTTACTCTCTTTATACCTATTCTCTAAACCTGTGCACCATTTCTTTTAAAGTAGTACCAGCTCCCTCTCTTTTAAGGTCAATTCAAAAAGGACAGCATGATTACACACAGTAATGAAAACGGCACATAAAGAAGCAAAGAATGGCCTTATGCATCACAGAAAACAGATAAAAACATGGAAGGGGGGAGGGCAATTAAAAATGTTGCTCCAAAAAAAAAAAAAAATCCTGCCCCCCCCCCCTCCCCCCCACCAAGAACTCAGTCCTAAATCCGCCTATGCACATGAGTTCACATCGAAACGAGTTGATGCGAGCATTACATGACTTTCTTTAACGCCAATTTACTGATAATAGTAGTGCCTTAGAGTAAGCTAATATTTTTGCCCCAAGTTTGTTGGGAACTGAAACAAAAAAAAAAGTTTTATACAGATTAGTTTTTCCAATATTGGACATTTTAATGTGATTCTAATTCGACTCTCTAAATATCGCCAATACTGGCCAAAATGAAAGCAATTAAAAAAAAAAACGCCAAATTTTCGTCGATAAGTTGGCGAAAAAACTTGCTGACCAAAAGCTTGGCGATATGTCGCCAAGTGTTTGCCAAATTATAACACCAATTGAGTTTGCATCGATATTAACAATGATTTTAAAAATGTGTAAAAGACTCCCCAAAAAGGTGTAAAAGACGCCCCTTAGGAACATCCGAATGCAACCAAAAGGGGAGGTGCACAACTAGACCCCACTAGGAGTCTACGTATCAAATTTCAACTTTCTAGGACATACCGTTTTTGAGTTATTCGAGATACATAAGCAAATACACACATACTTATATGCGCACATACGTACATAGGCACATACGCACATACATACGTATATACAGACGTCATGAGAAAACTCGTTGTAGTTAATTCGGGGATCGTTAAAATGGATATTTTGGGTGTCTGTACGTTTTTAGACATATATCCACGTGTGGTCGAGTTGAAAAAAAAAAAAAAACTCAACATTCATTCGAGGGCGAGCAAAATGGAAATTAAGGCCCATTTTTTGGGTCAAAATTTTTTTGTGAATGCAATACTTCCTTTACTTCGTAAAAGGAAGTAATTAACAATGACTTCCCTCCAAAAAGTGGCAAAAGACCCCTTTAGAAACACCCAAATGCAACCAAAAGGGGAGGTGCAAAACTAGACCCCATTAGGAGTCTACGTACCAAATTTCAACTTTCTAGGACATACCGTTCTTGAGTTATGCGACATACATACGTACATACAGACTTCACGAGAAAACTCGTTGTAATTAACTCGGGAATTGTCAAAATGGATATTTCGCGTGTCTATACGATCTTGAGCACTTATCTACGTGTGGTCGAGTCGAAAAAAAAAAAAACTCAGTATTCATTTGGGGATGAGCAAAATGGAAATTAAGGTCGATTTTTGAGTGAAATTTTTTTCGCGAATACAATACTTCCTTTTTTGTAAAAGGAAGTAATAAAAGTAACCAAAAGTTTTCAGAAAAAAGTAACACTATGGAAAAAGTTGATGGACGAATGAAAAAATCGGATGAAAAGTATGAAATGGTCATAAATACTTGAATGAGTAATATCATTTTCGAAAAAAAAAAAAAAAAAACAGTGATGAACTGTGCAGCGTCATTCGCAAGCCACTGCATTTTGCTGCGCTGCAAGCAGCAATTACAGAAACTCCCACGCCCCCATACGCTTAAAGTGGCCATACTCCCCGTTTTGAACGGGACAGTTCCGTTTTCAGGTATCCTGTCTCGTTTTGGGACGCTGCAATGTCCCGTTTTCTGAAGTGACAGAATGTAGCATTGGGAATGTTTCAACCGAAAGTATTAGACTGGTATTGCTTTGTCTTTCCATGCCATTAATTTTAATCATGCAAACTTTCACATGGTATTTGAACATATTGTATATTTATTTGATCCCAAGGCACTAAAGAAAAGGCATATTCGCTTGAATGGTTTGTGGACTAGCAAAAAGGCACAATTGCAAAAAGAATAGTATTTTTTAAGCCTTAAATTAATGTTGGCTAAAAATAAATTGTGTGAAATCCAGGAAAAACAATCTTTTTTGATGTCAGTACAAAATGTACTGAATCAAATTTGTGCATTAAAACTAAAATAACTGGATTTTTTTTTTAAATTAATTTCTGTTCTTCTCTGTAATAAGCATAAATTGTTAAAAAAATATATGGCTTTTTAAATACACTTGCAGCAGCCTAAAATTGTTAAGGGTCCCATTTTGAGGAAAATAATTGTCATCTAACAAATGCTACCAAATCAGGCCTCAAAGTGGTGTATATATATTTCTATTTTGGAGGGGGGTCAATGTAATCAAGCTTAACCCGTCTCTCCTACTTTTTTTTTTCTCCCTCTTTTTTTTTTTTTTTTGTAATTTGAATTTTTTGGAGGGCGCAACAATGCCAGATCTTCAATTTTTCCGGGGTGGGGCAAAGATATTGCCTTATTCATCTTTCTTCAAAATTCTTTAACCAGTTTTATTTGCTTATTTTTTATGCAGAAAAGGGGTGCATTTATAGAAACTAAGATAAGTTTAATATTGAGGAACTCTTATGTGCAACTTATTACTTTGACGCAAAATGGGTACTAAAAGTTACAAGTCTTAAAACACCAGTTTTAAAGCATCTCTGGTTACGTCAGCGCGAGGACGGAAGTAGGGGGGTCTCGATGGAAGTTCCCCGGAAAATTTTCGAAATTAAAGTTGCAAAAACACTTTTGTCAATCTTTGGAGGCATTAGTAAATAGAAGGGATGTGGAGGAGGGGTCCTGCTTGTAAGAAATTTTTAAATTGAAGTAAAATATTGTTATTTTTGGTATAGATAGGGTTTAGATGAGGTTTGGATTCCCTTAAGAACTTTTTTCAAAACTGAAATGAATTTTAAGCTATCTTTGATGACGTTAGGGAATCGGGGCTCCCCTGGGAAACTTACTGAAACTGAAGATCTTAATACGCAATTTTAGGTTATCTTTAGTGACGTTAATGCATTTAAGAAGACTAGAGAGATCTCCCCAGAAATATTTCGACACAGAAGCACAACTTAGAACATGTTTGGTAATGAGAGAGGCAGGGACGTAACTAGGTCATTTTCGAACAGGGGCAAGACCTCGTTTCGGCGCCCCCCCCCCCTTCCCTATAAAAAAAATATTTTTAAATTTTTATTTCAAAAATATGAATTTAAATTAGGCAGTGATAAAGGAGACCGCATACGTTGATAAGCCTATAATACAACTTTTACGTAATTATAAGTTTTTATGCTGTTTTATCACTGTACTGCATTTTTTAAAATTTCGATAGGGAGTAAAAATCATTAAATAGTTTATTTATTATTTTACATACGAAGTTTTTCAAGGAAAAATATTTTGTATTTCCACAAAAGAATAATTAACAACTTGTTGTATAAATTTTTATTTTTACCAGGTGGCTTTGCCCCCTGCTCGCTGACGCTTACCAATCCCCAAAGGTTGCTTCGCAACCTTATTTGATTCGTGAAGATTTAAATCATCTGTCAGAAAGAATCAGATTAAAAAACACTTGAGTTTCGTTTCGAACAAAGTGAAAATTCCCTCTCCCTCCCATAGAAAATAGAATTTAAGTGAAGAGCTCATTTTTAGAACACAATGCCACTCCTATCTGAAAATATAAAAATAATTTGATAGAAAAAAATATGCATAACCGAGATTAAAAAAAAAAAAAATCGCTTTGAAGAGTATTTTTCCGCGTTCGAAACTAACTTGCACCAACTTGCACAGCTATAGGTGCGAAAGGGGCTCCCGAGCATTGCAAAACGGCAGTTTTGTACATTTGAAAAACTGCGTTTAAATTCGTGGTCTCTAGTAATATATTTTGCTCTTTAGCTCCGGACTGAGCCTAGGATTTTTTGCTAAAACTAAAACTCTAAAACTACTTTCTAATTTATTGATAAAATTGTTGCAAGCTTTATTTGATGCCGAAAAACATTTTTGAAACATGAAATATTAAGGAATGTGAGAAATCTTTCATCAGTTTAATAGGCAATTTATGTGAAATTTTGGCTTAAAAAATTAGTAACAAAAAAAAAAGCTAATTCGAAATTTAAATTAAACAACCTCAGGTGCAAATCCTCGGCGCTCGAAGTAATTTTGTACAAAATTTGAAGGCTGTAGGGTGCTCTGAGGTCTACTCCTGGACGCAGGCCGTCTCAGGCATCCTTTCACAATTTCTTTGCCGTTACTTTGTTTTAAATATATCGAGATACGAATTTAAAATTACCACTTCAAATGAAAACAATAAAACAGAAATGTTTTCAATTATTTATTTTTAAATCTTTTTACTATACTACTTTGAAGAAATTCACGAGAAACATAACAGTGTTCAACAACATGTCGCAATAACCCTCCTATAAATAATAGCTGATTATCGAGCGACCATTGTGTTTCAACAATGAAACTCGCGCCACTTTCTCACGTGAGATTAATTGAATATTACTACTACTTAATACATTGATTTTAAGCCGACAACTTACAATAGCTCGAAACGAACATATTATCAAATGTGAACATTAGCTTGATAATTTTATATGCAACACATTTTAAATTATCGCAATCTGTATAGTTAAATATTAATTATAACGATCTATTTTTTTTAAAAATAAAATACGCACGTCCACACCTTTGGTATATAGTGCATAACTGAAAAACATTTAATAGAAAAACAGATACCTAATGTGCTTGATATCAAAACTATTTCTATTAACCTTTTTTAAAAACCACAAATCTTAAACGTATTAACATTATATGTTTTCAGGTTTTTACTTTCTTCTATATCTAATATATAGAAGAAAGTATTGGATTCGTGCAAATTTTCGAATTTCGAATTTTGACGGATTCGAACGTTTTGAGGTGTGCTGAGTCCATTTCGACCATTTTTGGAAAATGTCTGTCTGTCTGTGTGTGTGTATGTATGTGTGTGTGTGTGTGTGTGTATGTATGTGTGTCACGTCTGTGTGTGACCAGTTTTTTGTGGCCGCTCTACAACAAAAACTACCGCATGAAATCGAACGAAATTTAGTACACATATGTGCCCCTATGTGAACTTGTGCCCATTAGTTTTTGGCGCGAATTCCTCCAAGGGGGGTGGAGCAATGGGACGTTTTTCGAGTTACGCGTGCTTGCTATTCCTCAGGAAGTTACTGGCGGAATCAAACAAAATTTGGTCCATATGTTGGTATTAACAGGAACAGGTGCTGATTCAATTTTGGTGTCAATAACTCAAACGGGGGTTGAGCTATAGAACGTTTTTTGTCGTCAATTGTGACTGCTGTATCTCAAGAAATAATGAACGGAATGAAAGAAAAATTTATCGGCAAGTAGCCCTTAGTGGGTATAAGAACTGATTTTATTTTTGTGTCAACAGCTAAAAAGGAGGTAGCGCAATCACCCGTTCTTTTTTTCCATTTTGAGTGCCCTATCTCAAGAAGTAATGCTACGTTCTGGTTGAAATTTGGAATATATGTGAATCCATATGTAAACAGGCTTTGGTTCTATTTTGACGCCGATCGCTCCAAGAGGTGTTGATTTTTTTTTTTTTTTTTTTTTTTTTTTTTTTTTTTGCGAATAAAAATATTTTTATTAATGCAACAATAAGAAAGATAAATCGTAATAGATTGTCGTCTGCGTATTTCTCGTGATTTTAATTGTATGGAAATGATAGGAAATATTATCTCAATGATTTGAAATTTTTAACTGTTGCCATCTTATGTTTGTTAACAAATAAAATATTTGTAATTCATTCAAGCAAGGCTTTTAAAATAACTTTCAATTTTCGCTCTTTGCTTTGCTTTTGCAATAATTCAGACATTGGGATAGTCGTCAAGTTTTTGCATGTGTCATTTTGTTTTTGTTGGGAATATTGCTTCCTCGTCAAGCATGGGGAGGGATCAGAAAAAAAAAAAAAAAGAAAAATATAGAAGAAAGTTTCGTGATGGCCACAACATACTAGTTTCCATTTACAGTTAACCTTATTCATCTGGACAAAATTGGACAAAAGGCAATTTGAATAAACGAAAATTCGGATAATACGAACAATAAGCAGTAATTAATTCGCAAGTAAGAAGACTTATCTTTTATTAGCAGCGAAAAACGATGCTTTGCAACAAAATTACATAGGGTTGTTACTAGCAAATACTTTATCATTTATAGTTCAGCTGTGCAGTGGTGGTGTCAGACTGACACTCCAAATACGTCACGTTGCTTATTAGATGACTATAATTTATTGCACGACCTATATATAGCAGTTGTGTATTTAATCAAAATAAGCCAATATTTGGCACATTTTCAGTTTCGTGCCTCTAATTGAGGGACACTCTATTTAAGGGACATTCACAGAGAAAAAAATACAGAAAATTATGCACAAGTGCGTAAGAAAGAGTGAATTTACTGGAATAAAAGCTTCAATTTTCCTCTAAAAAATAATTGAGGAGTGTTTAACATTAATATATCTTAAAGAAACATGTATATATTGCAAAAGAAAGAAGTATATATTGTATTGCATGATTTGCCCACCAGGATATTTATTCAAGTAGGCTCAGGGGCAAAGGCAAGGGCACAGGAATTGACTAGCTTTTTATATAAAAATTGAAATGTTAACACTAATTGTAATTCACAATGTCTTTCTTGCATGGTAAATTACATGATATGAAGAAAATTCATGAAATGAATTACTTCCAAATAATTGCTTTATGCTGCAAAACTTTGGACTTAACAAATTCTAGACTTAATCATAATTAAAGAAATAATAAAAACTTTTTTTAAAAAAATCAATAAGTGTTAATTTTATTTAATTGTGTATGAAAAATGTAAAGTATTTAGTTTTAAGTGTTAATAGCTTAGGTTCACAACAAAATTATACTGAATTAACACACTGTATACATCAACTAAAATAACTACGAAGAAGGGACACCTCTATTTAAGGGACATAATGTCGGGTCCCATCAGTGTCCCTTTATTGAGGTTTTACTAAATTTTTTAACTCTACAAATATGATCCGGATAAGCCAGAGATACGTATAAGCTGGAGTCAGATAATCGAGGTTGCTACTGTAATATAAATATAAATCAAAAGTACCAAACCAGAGGTGTAAAAAAATAGTTGATTTCCAACACATTAATTGAAGTAGATGATACAAGCATATCTAAAATATTGTGTGGGTGGCAAAAATATATCAAACTTAAGTCTAAGATTTCTCATTTTAGCGCAATTTATCTTTAAAAGACCTTAGTATTTTCTAAAGCAAAATGGGCAGCCTCTTGCACTTTAAATTGAATCTCCATCATTATAGTGCGAGATTTTTCTCCAAGAATGAGAAAAAATGTAAAGTAAACTAGACCAAGGAAACTGTATAACGGTTTTCCCTTTGGCTAGGGGGGTAGACAAGTTCTCGTCATTTTAAATGAGATGAAGACATTATGTTAGCAGCTTTATGACGTTTAATTGTAGAAAAATGACGTTTGACCATTTTCGTTGTTTTGTATTGGTGTGCACTTCCCATATCTTTGCTCCTATATTCTTCCTCCGAGAGGGAGGTTTTTTAAATAAGATATAACAAGTATTAGTCACTCTAAGAAAATACTTTCATGCTATTTACTGCGCCCTCCTCACTCTCTTTCCATCTATCTTTACCACTATTGATCCACATTAAACCACGCAAGCTTTCTGTCAGCGCCCGCACTGAGTTTTTTTTTATTTTATTTTTAATAATTTTTTTTCTTTTTTTCACAAAAATTAATTTGAGCCTTTACTTAGTCAGTTTAGCGCCCCTAAAATCTGGCGCCCGGGGCACGAGCCCCGTCTGCCCCCCTCTAGTTACGTCCCTGGAGAGAGGAAAATGGAAGGAGTCGAGGTTTCCTAAAGAATTATTTTTTATTTTGAAGTCAGTTTTAGTCTATCTTTGGGAAGGAAGAGTTCGCAGACCCTTGCCTGAAAGGTTTTTGAAATTAGAAAACATAATTTTAGGTTATTTTTGGAGACGTTAAGTTTTAAGGGGTGGTTACGGATCTTCCTCTGAAATTTTTTAAAATTGAAAATAGTAAAGGTGGAATTTCAGACTAGCTTTGGTAGTAACGTTAGGGAAAGGGAGGAAGAGGAAGGGGGTGGGGAACCCTCCTCTGGAAATATTTTGAAATTGATGTTCTAAAACCGCATTTATTTAGGCGCTTTTGAGGCACCAACAACTCATTTTTACTCCACCCGAAAAATTAAACCTGATTTTAAATTTATTGCGGGGGAGGAGAGTAAAGGGACCTAGCATTTTGAAGACTCTCATTTTCAGACTGACTGGGGAAGAAAGAGAGAAGAACGATTTTTGAAGACCAATAATCTGCATCTGCTGAAAATTTTTAATTTAAGATTTTCTTCTTAAAATAATTAAGATTTTTCGCCCCTACATTATTTGCTTTTACTTGTTAAAATAACTGCGTTTGCCCAAGTCAAGTATTTTTCTTCTCTTGAGTAACGGGCACAAACCCCCTGACCTCCTCTGGTTGCACCACTGCCTGGTGCCATCTTATGTCTCATTTATTTTCTTTATTTATTGAACTAAAAAATTTGAAACTAAAAAAGTTGTTTATAAGCCAGAAAAAGAAAAAAAAAAGAAAAGAAAAGCCGAAACATGGCAACCTAGGTATAAGAATTTTTTTCCAGCAAATGAGGCAGTGAGAAGCAAAGGGATTTAAATGGGCATTTTCAAGTTTTGAGTAACACGCGTTTAAAGATAAGATCCTAGGTAGGCTTTCATGTATAGCAACAACTACGAGGGCTACTAATACCATCTTTTGCCCCAAGACAGAGGAGAGGTTCACCTACTATGTGTACCGGCTATCTTGAACTTTTTAATTTTGCCACTTACATCCCTTTGCTTCTCACTGCCTCAAATGATGTCACGCTTTGAGAGGGGGGAGGGGGCAGTTCGTGCAATTTTGGCAGATTTCATGAAAAATTGTGTCAGGGGAGGAGTAAATTAGGATGAAAAACCGTTAGGTAATTTATGGACAGCCCCTTAGATATTTTATCAATGAAATGTGTGCGATCATTTCGAATTGAATCTCCCATTGGTTGTAAAAAATTAAAAAGTGATTTCATAAACTTTCAAAAGTTTCGGTTAAATATGACCCCTCCCCCCCCCTTCTGTTTAAATTATTCAAACAGGGGAAAGATTTTATGTTATGCGATTTTTCTTTTTTTCTTTCAATTTGAAGATAAAACCTCTGACTAGTATTTAATTTTCATGCCAACTGAAAGGCCTTCTAACTCATTAAGTACGATGAACTTGGTTCGAAAGGGACTAACGTTTGAAAGAAGAAAACCCAGGCTTTGGAAGATTTCATTGTTTCTTGACGCTCATTTTGAGTCCGTTTTTGTTTGTTTGCTTATGTTTTTGATAGAAGGATTTTTTTTTTTTTTTTTTTTTTTAAGGAAGAATAGTTTTTTGAGTGGAGTGTTCTTCCATTGCGTTTAAAAAATATTCTGTTTTGAAACAGTTTTGGTCGATTTATGATCACTTTTTTTTTTGGTTTTATTCAATTTTGTCTCGCATTTCTTTTTCCACCATTAAAGTCATGACATTTTGCACAAAATTCGTAAGGATCATAGGGGGAGTGGATCAAGAAATGGTTTTCCTTACTTCGATTTTGTTCTTCTCTTATTTTACAAGGTCCGTATATTAATTTCCAGGACTGACGTAACTGTAAGAGAACGAAAAGCCGGAAGAGGGTGCTAATGATTGCATTCTGAAGAGCGTTTTCTTGCGCATGAGCAGTGCAATCGGCGCCATTCTGAAGTAAGTGGTTCTCGTTAAAAGGCGCATTAAAACGTAGCTCTTCAATTCCTGTTGTCACCATAATGCGAACTTTTCCAATTACTTCTAGGATGCATACGGACCGCGGCCGACCTGTTGTGTGGATCATCATCGATGCTTTCGCGCCCATCCCGAAAGTGTTTGAACTATTCAAAAGTTCTCGAGCGGGGTAACGCTTCCTCGGCGTAAACTTGTTTCAACTTTTTGTATGTTTCTGCAGCTGTCTTTCCCAATTTGGAACAAAATTTAATGTTAATTCTTTGCTCCATTTTCACTTCGACGACAGGAGTTTGAGAGCTACGTTTTAATGCGCCCCTTCCACGAGAACCACTTACTTTAGAATGGCGCCGATTGCACTGCACATGCGCAAGAAAACGCTCTTCAATATGAAATCATTAGTGCCATCTTCCGGTTTTCCGTTCTCCTACAGTTTCGTCAGTCCTGGAAATTAATAGCCGGACCTTGTATTATTAGCGAAATCATCTCATCAGTCACCCCCTTCCTTTTTTGGTCTTGATTTTTTACGCAGCCAAAAAATATGATTGTTTGAGCCCATGAAATTTGTTCTAAACTCCAAAGCGAATAGGGAGACTGGAGTTTTAAAATTTACAAGGTCCCTTGTGACAGAACTAATTCGTTTTATGTCGTTTTTGCAAAATTTTAAGGAATGTTTTCTGAGATACGTGGGATTTTCATTCATACGATTTGGTTTCCCACGCAGTTACAATAACTCATCCGAGAGGAAGCTAAGGCTCTAATGTTAAAACATTGTAGTTCTAGTTTCGATTACCCTAACAAGAAAAACTGAAATTTCGGTTTACCTCTACCCCAACCAGGGGCATGCACAGAAATTTTAGGATCCTTCACAAATTACTTTTACGGGCCCCCTCCATATTGTTTACCCCTACGTCTCTACATATATTACCCCCCCCCCCATTTAAAAAATATTGGGGCCCCTTCAGGCTCGGGTCAACAGGTGTCCCTTCTGCCCACCCTGTGCAGGGCCCTGACCCCAACAGGAAAACACTGAAATTTTAGTTGCCAATAACCCCTAACAATTTTGAATCAGGTTTCGCGATTCTCATTTCGTAACGCCTAACAGCTTTGCTCAGTTTTCAGACTAAGTAAATCATTCATGTTATTTTGTTCAGTTTTAAACCAAATTAATCTAGATTGAAAAAGGTTACAAGTGAGAGAATGTTTTAAGTTTTCATCGACAATAGGCATCGATAATAAGAATCACGTCCGAGTGTTCGAATTCTCCCTACGAAAATTCGATCGATAGCAATCAATAGTAGAAAGCATCTCCTGAATCTTTACAACACGTTTCTAGTTCAGAAATTCTTTTTATGTAAAAGTATATAAAATAAATAAATACTTTGTTAAAAGTAATGGGGCAACAAAGGTTTTGAGAATTTTTTCGGCTATCATTTTTGAAGCAATCCGGTGAAAGAAAAACCTTTATGATTCGTTAGGTTTTCATTCATTGACTGTCAATAAAAGCATGAAATACATACTAAAAATTTTGTCTAGAATAAAAAGAACAGTATTTTGCACTATTGTTTTAAAAGGAAAAAAAATGATGTTGCCTTCAAGCCACTTCCTTGTACGCTTAATTAAAAAATCTATGCCTTTTAAAAACTCAAAAGAAGCGCAGTCACGTGCGTGCGTTAGAAGTAACACAGTAGAGGCCCGCATACTCGGCCTAATGTGGACCAAAAAGTGGCAGAGCTTCTGAAAATGCCGGATTAGTTGGGAAAGCAAGTGCAATAAATTTTCTTCGAGGATTTTTCCCTCCTACCAAGTTGTACTAATTAAGTTTGCTGCATTCGCACTTGTAATCAAATGGCAAGCAAGGACGGATCCGGAAATTTCCCAAGGAAGGGGGACTGATTTTTTTTACTCTTGCCTCTAAATCTCTTACTACGTATCTGATTTACACATACTTGGAAGGGGGCTTCAATCTAATTTTTACACGAAACAACAAAAATTAGGGATTTAGCCAAAGAGGAGAAGAAGAGGTGTCTGGTATTCTAAAACTGCGTTTTTATACCTTGAATACCGCAATAACTGCAAGAGAATGTTTCGAAACCCCCTTCACTTAGCACCATTGAATATCGTTTAAACTTGCGTGATTGTCTTCTACACTTGCGTTTTTAGCGCCTCAATTCCGAAACATCGTGCAGAGTCCCTCATGGGCCGAGTCCTTTGCGATCGCCCTCATCGCAACTCCCTTGTATCCGTCCTTGGTAGCAAGTTTACGAGACTCCGCTGCACTTCTTAAATACATATTTTTAGACTTTTCTCTGCGTACATAAAAAAAAAAAAATTACTTTCAAATTTAGATATTTTTGTTGGCGTCTGAGATCTGAAACTGCAACAGTAAAAACTACACGGAACGTGTGAAAGGAACAAAATTACAATGCAATAGTGCATTACGCTCGTGTTCACCTGACTGTTAGTCATACATCTGAACCGCAGATTGAAACATTCTTATTAGTGGAAGAAAGCTTTGACCAATGGTTTGGCAGCCTGCCCGAGGGTCAAATTGTCCAGTTAATGCAGGCGTTAGAATGAGTTACACAATCTCTAGTTTGTTCTGAACCGATGCAGAAAATATAGCTTTGCTAAAATTCATGGCTCAAATATCGGCAGTTTTAATATTGGTTCTGTGGGAATCTCGCTAAATATCGTCAAATTGACACTGGATTCAGTATCTAATATTGTTGCCAAATTTGCTGCCAACGTGGCAAACAATATATCGCCAAGTCTCTAGTTTATTATATCGCTTCAGTCTGCAGTGAAATTAAATTTGATTTTCCACAAGAAACGTATAAGAGAACTTTTGAAACCTTGGATTGTAACCGACAAGGGAGTTGTACAACTAGGACCCATAAAGACCCAATATACGAATTTTACAGCTTCTATGGCATAAAATTTTTAAGTAATGGCAGTTTTATGCGCACATACAGACGTCCATAGAATACTAGTGATAATAGGGAAGTTGCGACCTATTAAATGTTCATATTTTGGCTATTGGATATTGTTATTGACCCTCAAAACTAAAAAATTCACCATCGCCGAATTCTAAAACACCGTAATTGATTTTTAATGAATTTTTAAAAATCCACGCTCAAAAGTGCGCTCTTCTGAAACGTCACGAGCCTACGTCACAGGGCGCGAATGGGCAGCCTTCCGCCGAAGATCCCTCGTTTTCGCTAGGGACATTTTGAGCGCGCTGATATTTTTATTTTTTAGAAATTCAATAATCCTTTTGAACACACTATGGAGGCTGGATTTGTTAAAACACAATCTAAATAATCTTCCTCAAGTAACATCAATGATGATATTCGAATATTTCCGAGAGGATGAGAGGTTTAATGTTCCAGAAACGCGAGGAGTTAAATGCGAGGAGATAAGCCTTTTACGTTTCGTCTTAGAAGTCGAATGCATGTCCTTCGGTTTCTCCCCTATCGGAAGATCGCATGACGTCACTTCCTATGCCATTTGACGTCACAAGCTCTTGAACTTTAAAAATTGATTTAAAAAAAACTACTTATCGTATTGCAAAAATCTTTTTACCAATGATGTTCATACATGTTACTCTATCATATAAAAATAAAATTGAAAAATCGAAAACTTCCCTATTATCGTGGGGATATGGATATTTTGATTGTATGTCTATACGTCCGCATAGCAGGGATGAATTCGTTAATTTTCCAGTTCTGGAAGTCAAATTTAATTCTGAATCGTAGGGTCTGGTGGGGTAAAGTGGTCATAAAATCGTATGTTTTCAACTTAGGTGGATAATAAATGCAACAAATTCTTTAAACACTTCAACTTTTTTTGTTGTTATTTTACATTGCATTATTAAAGAACACGGTACATTAAATTTTAGGAAGAAAAATATTGATTTTAGTAGTTTTATAGAACTTTCTTTTCCCTATGTTTTTATGACCACTTTACCCCATGGGGTGGGGGAAAGTGGTCATAGCATGGGGTAAAGTGGTCATAGTTAAAAATAGTAGCAAAACCATTATAAAAAACCCTAATACTTGTATATTTCAGTTGTTTTTATAATTACAAGTATATTCACGAGTACATGTGTACACGAATATATACGTGTTGTGTTATATACGAGTAAACACGTTCCTATAGGAGTAGATACATGTATACATCAGATACATGCATGCACGTGCCTACTCAAGTATATACGTATAAATACGAGTATATAAGCATGTATACTTGATTACCTACAGGAGTCTATACGTGTCTACATGAGTACATACGTATCACATGTATATACGTGTCACGTATATGTACGTGTCACGTGTATATACGAGTATATACGCGTATAAACGAACATCATATGCGCGTATGCACTTGTATCTCGAGAAAATACGTGCATACTTGAGTATATATGTGTATACTAGAAGTATATACGCATATATAAGTGTACGTACATACATATACGGGTGTACACGAGTTAATTCGTGGATACATCCAGTGCGTCTGTGTGTCTACTCACGTATATATAATATGGAAGCACGAGTATATGCACATGTACACGTGTACACACGACCTGTATAGACGTATATACGTACATTATCGTGTATACACCAGTATATGTATGTGTACACGAGAATATACGCTTATATACATGTCGGCCTACAGAGTGAATCTAAGCTCTTGGGCAAAAATCAAAGGGGTGTGAGAGGGGAGGATAGAAAGATAAGAGGAAGAAAGATAAGAAGCAAAGAATCATAAGGAAGTTATAATCACTGACGGGCTACATGCACACAAAGCCAGGAGGCAAAGCAGGGCACAAATTTGTTGCACACAGATGATTTTACCTAACATTTTAGTTTTTAAGAAATATTTAGAGCAGTTGTTGAAAGTTACGGTCCGTAGTAGCTCTAATACACGCATCGCAACAAAGGCGCAGCGGCTGATGAAAAATTTTCAAAAGTCTCGTTTTTGCAACAGAGAGGGATCTGTAAATGCGACGCATGATGTTTTTCAGCTAAAGGCCGTAAATTTCATCAATCGGTTTAAAACTTTCTTAAGTCCTAAAATGTTGTGTAAAATTGCATTTGTGTAATATATATATATATATATATATATATATATATATATATATATATATATATATATATATATATATATATATATATATATATATATATATATATATATATATATATATATATATATATAGAAATTTGTGACTTTTTTTGCATCCATCAATTTCTCACTTTGCGTGCATGTAGCGCGTCAGCATTGTGTTTGTGACCATATGTTCCTTATTAACTCTTGCTTCTTCTCCTCTCCTCTAACACCTTTTATTAATTTGCTCAAGAATGCAAACTCAACCTGTACACTTTTATATCATATGCTTGTGTGTAAGTGTCTACTCGAGTACGTACGCGTATATACCTGAGTATATAAGTGTTCTTATATATACGAGTATAAGCGAGCATATACGTGTATAGTAGAATGTATAGCTGTGTGGATAAAAAATATTTGCAGATACCCATATATGTATTTATTGGCGCATTTATGTGAATACGTCTATGTACATGTCTACACGAGTATATATGCGTATATATATACGCATATACTCGTATATTTAACCCCGTTTACTGTAAAAACAATACATATTGAGTAAAATTAATATTTAATTTGTATCTGCCTTATACCTAAAGATTAAGTGACATTAGAAGAACAATATTCGTTAAGCCTAATATTATGACCACTTTACCCCATCTTACTTAAATTGTTCTAAAAAATTATCTAAAATAGATTCAGCTAACTGCTAATGAGTAAGAGTTCTTGAGAAATGTAGGAAGCTTCTTGTACAGTCAATCTGTTCCTAATTCAAACAAACAAAATTTCCCAAGGATGTTAAAATAGGTGTTTAGATTTTAAAATTTTTCATGTTCACGAAAAATATTTTTTTTTACCAAAAAAATTTTTTCCAGTTGTAAAATTTTGTATTCAAAATGTAGTTTCTAACTGCTTTACTCTAAAATAAAAGTTTCACATTCATTCGAACGTTTATTTCCAAGCTATAGCCATTTATTTGACGTATGACCACTTTACCCCATTGACCACTTTCCCCCACCAGACCCTAATTAATTCAAAGTGAACGTAAAATTTATCTTTCCAGAAAAGCAGTATGGAAACGGTGCTCCGGTGTATTCCGGCACTAAATCACCCCTCTGGTTCGTAGGTTCATTCTCACATGTGAGCGGGTCTAAAAGAACTGCTCAACATCCATTTGGGGAAAAGTAAAATGGATATTAAATGTTATGTTTTTCTCAAATACAATCATTCCTTTATCGTACAACGAATAAAAAATGAAACCCTTTTTCTGAACTAAAATACTTCAGATTACAACGTTTTTGAAGTTGATTTGTTTCGATTCTTTGCAACAGCGAAAATATTGTGCAGTAATGCGAAAACATTAGGATGATTTCTAATTGGAAAAAATCATGTCTTCTGTTGAAGCTATTGTTGTTTTATAATTACAGGGGCTGGCTATTAATAACCGAAAAGTTCCTGTGAAATCATTTTTTAAAAATGCCGAGAAAATCTTCTAAAAATTGTCAAAAGTGACCTCAAAATAAAAAATAATAGTCTTTCAATTATTTAAAAAATGTTTAATATGAGTTTTTTTTTTTTTTTTTTATTTCACTGCGAGGCAAATTTTTTTTTTCCCAAAATGCTTCTGACACACTTTTTGCTAATTCTTATGTAAAATTACCCCTACACGCGCCATTTTTTGGAAATGGCACTCCATAATTTTTTTGACTTTTCGAATTTATAATCATTATTTTTATTTAAAGCATGAACATTTGAGCAATTTGGGAGGCTCATGTACTACTCACTCCTCCCTTAAGTATTAAAAAAATTGCCGAAACCAATCTTTTTTTCTTACGGGTTTGTTTTACAACTTTCTCACTTTCTTATTTTTTCGGCATAAAACCAGATTATTTGCAACCCCAGCGCTCGAATACGTTGAATTGCGGTGATTTACAAAATTAAAGAAAAAAGTAAAACATTGCGTTCCACGTGTGTCTGTTGGTAAACATAGGCAGTTTGTTATGAGTATTTATTAACGCATTCGATGTGTCTTAGGTTGCTTTCAGCTACAGAAACTGTTTCGTCCCTTAATAGTATTCTCGAGCTTCTCAAAATAATGTTAATTTTCCTTATTTCCTTCTAAAAATGGGTTGATGGTTAAATGGTGAAAGAGTAAACACAAGAAAACTCTGGCTTAACAAACTTGGATAACGTTATATCAGGTAAAAATTGTTATTGTTTTGTGTGAATTCGTAAGAATATGTTTTAAAAGTAAGAATATGTAGCAGTCAGTATGTCAGGAGAAGTAACAGTAAAGTGTTTTCCCCGAGTTGCATTATACAAACGGCTAAACACCCCACCCAAGTTATGGATTGGAGCATAATTTCCGTTCAGGGAGCTGGATGTTTAAGCATTGTGGCAGGCATGAGGACCCAATATCAGCACGAAAAAGTGCTTGAACAAAGGTTCAAGTGAAAAGTTTGGTTTCCAAATGGAGATTTCATATTCATGCATGATGGTCTGCATGCTGTGTCTTGAAGCTGAATCTGTGACCAAAATTTTTAATGAAAAAAAAAATATATATATATAAACACTTTCATGGCATGGAAACAGTCCAGATATGAGCCCAATAGAGAACATTTGAACCACTGTAAAGAAAAAAATAAAGAAATAGAACTTCACAAACAAGAATTGTCTGACAGAAAGACATATTCAAATTTGGCTCTATGACAAGGAAATAAACGAGCTGATGTGTGCATCACATGACTTCCTTTAACTCCGATTTAATGTCATTTCCCCATCGTTGGCAATTTTAATGTGATTCAATTGTTTACTCTCTAAATATCACCAACAGTGGCCATATTAAAACCAAATTAAAAAAAAAAAAATACATCGCAAAATTTGTCTCCAAGTTGGCGACAAAACTTGGCGACCAAAAGACTGGCGATGTATCGCTAAATGTCCGACAAATTATAACTCCACTTGAGTTTACATCGAAATTAATAATGATTTCCCACCAAAAAGGGGCAAAAGACCCCCTTAGAAACATCCGAATGCAACCAAAATTGAAGGTGCACAACTAGACCCCACTAGGAATCTACGTACCAAATTTCAACTTTCTAGGGCATACCGTTTTTGAGTTATGCGAGATACATACACACATACACACATACGCACATACATACGTACATACAGACGTCACGAGAAAATTCGTTGTTATTAGCTCGGTGTCCGTCAAAATGGACATTTCGGGTGTCTGTAGTTTCCTAGGCATGTATCCACGTGTGGTGCGGTCGAAAAAAAAAAACTCAACATTCATTCGGGGGTGAGAAAAATGAAAATTAAGGCCGATTTTTGAGTAACAATTTTTTTCGCGAATACAATACTTCCTTTTTTGAAAAAGGAAGTAAAAATTAATTGCCAAAAACTTATGAAAAGAATGCCAAGACGGATAGAATCCTTAATGAAAAATGAGAGGATGCCCTCTCAATATTAAATGTATCAATATTTTAAAAATAAAGTATTATTTTTTTGATATAACAAGATTTTACTATAAATATCACAATTATTCTAATAATTTTCACACCTCTGTAATGAATCACGCTGTTCATTTAAATATTTTAAAAAACAATTTCAAACTATTGGCCCAAAATTTGGTTATCGGAGGCAACTTTGTTTTTTATCAAGCTAACGCTAAGAAGCACACGGTTTTCAACGTTTGCGTCTGATTACTCAAAAATTGTCCTTAAGCTTAGAAATTTCATTTACATCGCCAGATTTAAACTTAATGTAACATATTTAGAGATATCTGGAGGCTAGATTAGGAAAATAACGGCTTTGAAATGAAAAGAGAGCTAGAAACAGTAAGACTCGAAGTGTGGTTGAACACTTACTCAGAAATTGCACAAAAAAAAAAAAAAAAAAAAAAAAAAAATGTCGTGTTGATGTCAAAAAATGTTGTCGTGGATGTTGAATGATATTCTACTAAATAATAACTTACTAAAAAATTAGATTAATTAGTAATATATAGACATTTTTTAAGGTGTACGAAGACTTTTGTGAGATAAAATTTCCGGCACTTTTTGGTTTTTATTTGAAAAAAATTAGGTTTTAATATGTTATTAAAATTTTTCTTTAGTTTTGTTGAAAATAGATCATAGATCTTATAATTAAATACCTATTCCGAAATATTAATTTTAACCAATGGATAAGGGCCTATTTCATTGAAAGTCGTAGGTGTACGAACATTTTTGGGAGACACTGTATACATATATTTTTTAATATAAAGATATGAAAATACAACTAAAAGAAATGTTTATACATTTTTAAATATAATACAAATGTAGGCAATATATAACTAAATGAACAGAACTTTTCGGACCAATGAATAGATCAATTTGATCTATTCATTGGTCAGAAAAGTTCTGTCCCCTGACACGGTTCTTTTTCCGGGAATTTGGAATTGTAAAAGGTCAAAAACGCAGACCCCCTCCCCCCCCCGCCCCATTTCTTAAAAAAAACAAATAAATAAATAAATAAAAAATTAGTCTGAATTTTGATAGTTCGAATTCAAGTTATGTTTGCAAACCCTACTCATTGGGTTTCTTGTTTCTACTAATGGCTTTTATCGCAATCATAATTTGAATTCAAGACGTCATGATTCAAATAAATGCCAGGGGCTGGATGCTGGATACTTTCTTCGCGTAAAAAAAGATTGGGTTTAGTCAAGGAGGTAGTTTGTAAATAATTCGATTCCGAGGCACATGGACGCCTGCATTACAAGCATATATAATCAAAGCAATAAAATCAAAGAACTGACGTCATTCAACGGTCAATTGAAAACAATAAGAAATTCGTGTTTGCTCAAAAAAGATCGCAAAGACGGACCATTTTAAAATACGAGTAGATGTAAAAACGTCAGGAATCTTTGATTTTGTTACTTGAATTGAAAATATTCGATATGAAATAAACGGCAGAAGAAAAAAAAAAACATAAAATCAAGATAACGCTTACTAGAGATTCAAGAGATGGGCTCAAACAGCACCTACATGTAAATTCACTTCGAAGTTGAAAGCGCGAGGACAGCGCAATTTCATTTTTTACAAATCAACAACATGGTCTCCACTTTTGGCGACAAAATTTGCTGAATAACTACATTTTTTGGGAGTCACATTGACCTCCCGCGACCTCCCATCGTGGCAGCCCTGGAGGGTATTTCTGACTTCAACTTTTCCAGTTTAAATTAACGAATTAATTTAAAAACAATTGGTTTATAATGGGATGGTTTCCTTTAGTCAAAAGTAAAACTTTTAGTCATTGAAATGGATAGAATGATCAAAAAAAAAAATAATAATAATAACATGGACCCAGAAAATACTTTTATTTTCCCAATAGTTTTTTTTTTAATTAATTTTTTTAAAAGTCCAATTTTTCAAACAAGGCGTGGTCTTTATGATGTTACAGATGATGCACTTTGCCGCATCTTGCTACTACGTTTCCACGTTATGATAATCAAGCAGCGAATTAAAATTGCGCTCTATGCTTGCTACCAACCATATTGTTGCCAATACACGTGAGTAAAGATGCGAATTAAATATTTTGTACTGTGAATGGCAACACTGAATGGCATTTCATCATTTGTGATGTCATCGGCAAGAAATGTAAACAATGAAAGCATACCGATTTAAGTAATTTTTTAAAAATATATTAAACGTAAACAGATTATCAAAAAATGGTCAGATCCTATGTTTTTAAGCATGCTCTTTCAGAAAAAAATACTTTTGAAATTTTGGAAACGACCCCATTATAACAAAGTTGGGCTAAACCTAACCTGGCAGCGACGTAATGCAGTGATTAGGATCAGCGAAGTCTTCACAATGTTTGCAGTTTAGGTTTGCCCCTAAGGTAAATTCGGAATGTTACTTCGGGGAAGAAAGAAATGAAACAGAGATCACTTATTTCAAAGGCGAAAAAGACAATTATCATACACAATCAATTCCAAAAGTGAAAACATACTTTCATACGATACGAAAAAAGCGTTTTCCTATAGGAAAAATAAGCATACTCATAAAAGTTCCACCATATGAGTTCCACAAGCATTTGATAGCGTTCCGCAACGATATAGTCAACAAAGAGTGTTCGTTTATAAGCTAGCGAAACTTTTAAACGCGGCATTGAGGAAACGAAAGAGAGAATTCCTTGCACATTTAAATAGAAAGCATGCTGAGTGAAAAAATGAATAGGAAAAGAGGAAAAGCAAAATATGACGGCGTATAGGCCATCTTGTTGTCAAGGTTACGCCACTCCAAAGCTGGCGGCCGGCCAAAAGAGCGACTTCCTCTTTCGGGGTGCTTCTGTGCTGCTCCATTGCATAATTGTATAACATATTTCGCCCACGCGCATGGACACATTGGTTTGGAAGATAAACATAACTTCAAGCTGGTCCGTCATCATTGAAGCTTGAAAAAACTGAAGTTTTTGCACACAAGAAGGGCTTGGTCTTAGTTGATTTCCGATACAATTTGCATTGAACATGATTTGTGCTCCCCCTCCCCCCCCCCCCCCGCCGCGGAAAAAAAAATGTACCAAGATGCAAAGCATAGTTCGGAATTCAACTAGAAATTCAATTTAATTTTAGAGGCAGCAAATTGTGTGATTTAAAAGTCTTTTGAACATATTAATATCATTTTCAGTGCCATTAGATGCAGTTTTAATGTTAAAAAAGATAACTTAAAGTGTATACCAGTGCTTGGATATGCAAAACCCAGTTCGCCATTTAACAAGAAACTCACTTTGATTTAAAGCACCTTACTTAATCATTATTCAAAGGGCAAGTGGGTGGGGGAGGCACTTGTCACTATTCGCCTAGGGCGGCAGAACTACTGGTCAACAAACTAATAGACTTTTTGCTCAATCAGGGATGCTCCGAACTTAAGTTTTCGGGAGGGCGGACTTTCGCAATTTTTCGAATGGAGCACCAATTTTTGCCGAAGGATAAAATACGGGTATGCACACATGAGTAGGGGGCAAAGTGAAATGTCTAAGATGACTGAGCTTTTTCAAAATGAAGAAATTAAAAATTTGTTTTGAAAATTGCAGTACAAAAAGAAAGACAAAACTTTATAACAAAACTTTCATTGAAACATTATTTTTAATTTTTGGCAACAATTTTAAACCTTCTAAAAAGAAAAAAGAAAAAAAAACGTGGAAAATTTTCACTTTTTTTCATGGGGCAAAGTGAAAAATGAAATGTTTTTCTTACGAAATATTTTCTTCTTGATTATAAAAAATATGTTTGATTAAATGAATCTGAAAATAAAATTTTGAATGAATAATTAAAAAGAAAATGGAACAATAAGCAAATAATTAAATTACTCAATTAATATATCAAGAAAAATAAATGAGTGAGTAAAAGAGTGAATGAATAAGAAAGTAAGTGAATGAACAAGAAAATAAGTGAATTACTAAATGAATGAATGTTAATGAATTAAATATAAATGAATACGTGTTTCATGAATGAAGTGTTTTAGTAAATAATTGAGTGAGTAAACGAAATAAGCTATTTCACTTTGCCCCGCATGTACTCAGGGCAGTGGTCGGAAAAACTACATTTTTTTTGTAGCGAACTACAACTACAACTACTTTAGTATAAATGTAGTTTACTACAACTACAACTACTTTTTTCAAAATGTAGCAACTACAAACTACTTTTAAAAAGTAGTCGCTACTTCGCTACTTTTTAGTTATTTTTTAAAAAAGTTAATCAATAAAAAGCATTCACTTATACACCGTTTGAGGATTGAACGAAAAAATTCATAAAATGATTTAGGTTAGTAAACTGAATCCATTTGAACATGGTTTATTACCAAGTATTATTTATTCTTTCCTTCGCTTGCTGAGCTAATTTGTCATTCAAATATTTGTAACGACTTTTACGCATATTCGCTGCAAGAAAGGATTTAAACGTGGAAGGAATTCAACCTTAAAATGTTTAATCCTTTCCTGACAGTGAATATTTCATTCAAGAAGTGCAACTCGGCTACTTGAAAATGTAAATAGATGCAGTCATAATTTGTTTTAAATTTTATATAGACATACATGTACATAAAATTGATTTAGATGAGGAAAAACATCTTTTAAACAAAAGAGAAAAACTTTAATTTTCATTATATCAGTTAATTTTATAGGAACTTTTTTTTTTTGCTGGAACTAATGAATTCATTTTGAGCTTCTAGCTAGAGGTCCGGACCAGAACACTATTTCCTTTCTTACGCCACTCATAAAATGAAATAAAAGCATTTTTTCAATTTCACCGAATAACCTCAAAAACTTACATTATTTAATAATTGACTTTTATCATGTTAATATATCCAACACCCAATCAAAACAAAAGTTGCTTCTACTTTTGAACAAAGCCATTGCCTGTTTGGTGATATTTTGATAGTTGAAATTGTAACCTTAACTCCAGTGGATTAACTCTAAACTCCAGTAGATAGCGTTAATTTTGTTGACCACTTTTTGGTTTCTTCATTCTCCTGAAATTACTCTTTGTCGAAATACAGCATTTCCCTGCATGTCAAACATTACCAAAGAATATTTTCAAATTATCATGTCGTGGCGTGTGTTTAATAGTTGATAACGTCAAGAGCGTTACTCGATCATTCGCTAGTATATATATGATGACATCTGAAACATGAAACATAACTAAGAATGCATACTTTACTTCAATGTGAAATTTTAAACTACAATGGACTCGCGCGACAGCGCGATTCTATTTAAACGAAATGGATATTTTGCGAGCTTTTCTCGAGTACTGAATTTTGGAGCTAACGCGAATTCCTCACCTCGTTACACGAAAACTTTCGAGTGGGAATCACGGGGCTTAAGTATCACCTTCTTTACTGCCTACTAAATATTAGTTTTGTGAATAAATTTTCGCTTCCGATTCACTGAAAGCGGAAGTTCCCCAACCGAAACATCGCTTTGTTAATTTACAAATCACCACTCGCATCTTTTTCATTCTAAATATGAAGTTGATGAAACATAATTTCACATAAGCTGCTGTTCATCTAAAGTTTAAAAATGGAAGGAAAAATAGAAATCTCTGATAACTAAAGAAATGTAAAGATTTTCGATATGCTTGAACAACTAAAATGTGTATCGAATATAATTACAATATCTACTGTACAGTATTATTGTAGTGTTTCACTTTTTTTATTGCTACATACTATACGTACCGCAGTGTTTCATTTTATGCCATTATCTCCCTTTTGATTTTTGTGCAACCTAACAGTATTTTTATTCAATAACATAGCTTTTTTAAAAATACAGTAAAGCTTCAGTTCTCTATGTTTAAATTTGGTAATAGAAGGTTAAGAAATGGGTAAAAATCATTTGAGGGATGTTTTCAAATGCTTCAAAATTATTGGTATGCTCATAAAAAATCGCATTTTTCCGCCTTTTCCACAACGCGAAATTTCAACCTACGCTGGGAGTCTTGGAACGCATCCCTCGCGTAAGTTGAGATTCCACCGTATATGCAGATGACATCTGACATGGATACCGAGAGCTTTTTCTCAAAGAGCATATTTGCAAGAAACGGAAACATTTTCGTGATCATACATTTCTATAACACTGTAATATTTGTTGTTAGCCGGCCAAGCCAGTTCAATATCATCCTCTTCCATAACATTTACTGTAGCTTCCATACTAGGTGGATATTGACACAATAATTTCATTGACGTCTAAAATGTTCATCCACGGGACATTCTCAGCTGCCAGAAAACAGAAACGCAGCATAGGCGCCATTTTGCATAGTTTTAGGGGAGGGGGGCAGATATTTTCCCCATTGTTTAGCAGGAGAAGTTCACATGGAAACTGATTTCAGTACAGATTAGAATTATTAAAATTTGACATTTTTAATAACTTATTTAATAATGGCTGGAGAAGAAATGTTTTTACATTTTTGTGAAGAAAAAAAGTACTAAAAGCAAGGAAGTTCTAATTTCTAAAAGGTTGGGGGGTGGGGCTTGAGCCCCCACTTGCCCCTATATGGGTGCCCATGAAACGCGGTACTACATTAACAGTTATCGCTTATTCTTTCTATGCCATTCGATGTGAATATTGGGGAAATGTGAAAATGTCGATGCTAAACAAGTTAATGGCGTCAAACAGATAGAACGTATGGTGTCAATCTGACGTCAACTCGTATTTTTTAGAGTCTTCCGGACCTGATTAGTACAAGTTTTACTCGCGTAAGACTTGCACCAGTCAGATTCGTTTGAAACCTTGTTTCTTTCTTCTTCTTCTTTTTTTTTTTGAAATTTTATTTAAAAGTAGTTTCCAGAAATCGCTACAAACTATCTTTTAACTGAACTCGCTACACTACGCTACACTACAAACTACTAAAAAATGTAGCTACTACAGTAGCGTCGCTACTTGTAGCGCGCTACTTCCAACCACTGACTCCGTCCGAAGCTCTGACGGCGCCAGGGGCGAAAGTTTCCTGCCGCCCCCCCCCCCATACACACAGAAAAATCAAATTAGCTCTAACATCAGTGCATAATACCTACTTGAATTTCTTACATATTAATGAACAGGGTAATCAGAGGACTATGCATAATACAAATTAAAAGACAAGAAATGAACATGTTTCTAATATTTGTGAAACATTAATGCCCCAAAAACTTTTTGAAAATGGAAATGTTAAAAATCCAAATATTTATAGTAAAATGTTATCGCACTTGATAAAAAACTAACAATTAAAACTGAATTGATTTTTTATATTGATCAAACTAAGAACACAAATAAATAAGTTGCTGATTATAAATAGAAAATGTATTTATCGAAGTAAATTACATCGAAATTAGATTTCGATCTGGACTCAACAACATCGAAAATCGCTCAGAATTGCGTTTTGGAGCTCTAATTTCGAAAAATCACTGTCCCTAATGTTACAAAATATGTCCTTACAAATCGCGTTTTAAGACTTAAGTTTAAGAGAATATTCGTGCAAGGGTCCCCATGCCGCCTATCTTTAATGTCACAAAAAATGGGTTTTTTAAACAACACTTACAAAAAATTTAAGTGGAATTGCCCCTGAATGTAAAACATGGCTTAAAGTTTTTAAACCATAATTTTAAACAATTTTCCTGGGAAATGCTCCAGATTCTCCCGTCCATAAAATCTTCAAAGTTTGTCTAAAGTTGCGTTTTTGAAACTTCAATTTCGAAAACTTGCAGGGAGAGAAGGAATTGATTTCAATGTATTTAAAAAATAATCGATCGAAAACAGTTTCTGATCTCGTTCCTTAACGTCAATAAACATGGCGTATAGTCGCGTTTTTAAGGCTAAAATTGCGTTTTCAAAACTAGAAGTTTCAAACTTTTGACTGGACACCATTTGACCTTTTTCCCTATCAGATCAAAAAAAAAAAAAAAAATCTGTTTTTTGTTTTTTCAATGTGTCCCCTTAAAACTTTTTCTGGTTACTTCACTGCACGCAGGGGCAGAATTCAAGCAAATTTGGCGAGAACTAGACAAAGGAGAAGTGTCTTTTGTTTGATTCTAAATAGTTATATTCTCAGAAATTGTATCTGCTTCAATAATACAAAGGAAACTAATGTTTTGAAGACAGAGAGAGGAATATTTTCGTGCCCTAGGAAGAAAAATAGAGAATCATTGCAATGATTCTGTATTTTGTGTTTTTGACTGTGTATCTAAATGAGGGGGCACCGCAAGGCGCCCCTAATTTTATGCAATCGGGGCATTTTATACGATGAGGGACGCCTTGCTGCGCTCCTCATTTCGTGTGAATGTCGTCGTGTTCCGTTGAAACGAGGCGCACCTTGCGGCGTCCCCTCATTTCGTGGCGCCCGGGGCGATTGCCCCGCTCGCCCCCCCCCCCCCCCTCTTGGAACGGCCTTGCATGTACTCGACTACTTGAGCAAAATATTTAAAATCCAAATAAGCTTAATGGGGCATTTCACAGTATTTGGCTGTTACGGACTCTACACTTCATAAGGGCGTTTTAGTCTCCTACTCATGATTAGTGCAAATAGTCAAGTTAAACTTTTTGTAAATGATTAGTCCTACGTGTTCTTATGTCACAGCATTGAAAAAAGTTTAGATGTGTGTTGAATTTCTAAAGATATAGGAAGATATATAGCATGTTACGGACTTTACACTCAAAAGACATGGAAATTTTTACTTAAAATACCTTCAAATTTTCTGTGAGAGTAATAACTATTCTTACCTAATGAAGGTTTTCTACTCTCTATGTCTCAGTTTATCTATAATACATTTAAGCACCAAAATAATTTTTAAAAAGCTTAAAAATATTTTTTACGGAATTATTGCCTAGCTATTTCACTTTGGCCCACATTCCCCTGTATCAAATGAAAAGTGACATTTGGGAATTTAAAAATTGCAACATTTCAATTTCTCCAAGTTTGGAGAATAAGAAATTTTTTGGAAGGTCATAGTCACTTCCGTGACCTCCCATCCGGGCACC
The DNA here is from genome assembly GCF_026930045.1 of Uloborus diversus. Classification (NCBI taxonomy): domain Eukaryota; kingdom Metazoa; phylum Arthropoda; class Arachnida; order Araneae; family Uloboridae; genus Uloborus; species Uloborus diversus. The sequence goes on from NC_072735.1 coordinate 85,604,059, forward strand.
CCTGTGCTCTGTCCATTATTGCGGGTTGAAGTTTTTACGTATAGACAGTGGCAGAGTGATTTGTGGAGTAGGTCACATTACGTTTTCGGAGGCCTCTCCCGCAATTACAAAACTACTGTTTGACCACGGATTGTATGTAATCTGGCAATCTGCCAAGTAAAGACGATTCCATCTGATTCAATCTAGCAGGGAAGATTGGAAAATAGCGATGGGATATTGATACACGCGTTTTATAATTAGTGCCTTATTCATTTGTTGCATTCTCAGAAATAAAGTAAGGGGAAACAAAGATTGTTACCATAGAAACAACAAAAAGAAAATACAATACTTTCATTTCGTTCAGGAACGTAAAAGCAAAATGGTAAGCTCAAAACTTTGTTGTGAATAAATAAATCAATTAACTTTTGCCGTGAGAATAGAGACCGAATCTACTTTAGTTTTGAAAAATGTTGCTGCGAGCAAATTTCCATTTTTACAAAATTCAGGCCAAATAATAGAGATGCAAAAGTGCACATCTGAAACAAACCAATTAACACCCCTATAAACTAATAATACGTCCATTTCCGCCTATAAACCGGATCTTAGCCTTTCCATGTAATCGATGGTCAAACTGTATGTAAAACATTTATCATGTGCATTTTTGAATCCCTTTCGGGGCTTCTATGGTTGCGAGGGTGCCTCGAAATGGCGACATTTGCAATGTGATAAATCCACCACTGCGCATATTTTCACACTTTATTCCAGGAATTTTAAAATTTGGCTATTTATTTATCTTTTTTAATACTAGGGGGCTCTGCCCCCTGCTCGCTAACGCTCACCAACCCCCGAAGATTGCCTTGCAATCTTATTTGATTCGCAAAGATTTAAATCGTCATCTAGAAAGAAACAGATTAAAAACGCATTATGAGCTCCCTTTGGATCAAAAAGCACCCCTTACCCGGGTTTCAAAATAACTTGTATCAACCTGCAGAGCTGTAAGGGCTAAGGGGCTCATGAGCATTGAAAAACTGCAGTTTTGTACGTCTAAAAAGTCGCATTCATATTCGTGGTCTGTAGTAATATATTTTGCTTTTTAGCTCGGGGCTTGAATTGAGTTCAGATTAAGATTTTCGGTTAAAATCGAGACTCTTAAAGTTTGTGATAAAGAAAGAAGAAACATGCGAATCGAAAAGATGTAACTACGGCAACGCCAAATAAAACATCAATAATTTTAATGGAGATTATATTATTCTAAATTAATTTTTAACGGTTCTTAACTTTTTTCCTTTGGAGATAAAAGTTTAGTTTTTCGACCAAAGGTCGAGTTAGAACTGGAGTTTAAAAAAAGTCGCTCTTTTCAGTGGTGTCAAAAGAAAACTGTAGGGCAATTTCTTCGCTTTTTACTGATAGGTTTAATGAAGAAAGAAGTGCCTAAATTTTAGTTAAGCCTAAAAACGGTCGAGCTAAAAACGCAAATAACTCCTGCAGTATTTAAGTTAGAGCAATGAAACAAACTGCGTAGAACGCGGAAAATTATACATTTTCCAATGATATATAATATTAATATGTGCAAGTTATTTTTATCACCCCTTTAATAGGTAATAATATGCAATTTACGCGAAATTTAAGCTTAAAAAATTGATTACAAGAAAACTAATTCGAATTTAAAAAAATAAAACCCCAGGTGCACACCCACGGGGCTCGAATTAATTCTGTACAAAATTTCAAGGCTGTTGGTGTTATGGGGTCCCCTAGACGCACGTCCGCCACAGACTTCCTTCCAAAATTTTTTTGAAACCTTACTGTTATTTACTACTAGCTGTACCCGCAGGGCGATGCCCGTGCTAAGAATCTAAAGTAGGTCCGTTGAATAAAAAAAAAAAAGTCCACTCCCCTCCCCCCTGTTTTTACGCCAAGTTTGACGCCTACGGCAGTAAGCAATTGTGATTAAAAACCACGGTACATCTAGGACAAAACGGAAATCCCATATCCCATACGAAAAAGGATTCAACTCCCCAGCAGGAAAACAACACTATTAAAAAACTCGGTACATCTAAGATAAAAAGGAAATCCCGCACCCCGTATGAAAAATTTCACTATAGAAAAGCTATCGTCTGAGAAAAGGAAAAAAAACCTCTAGAATTAAAAAAAATACCCCCCCCCCCCCCCCAACCCATCTGATGTCAAATAATCAGTGATCACATTTTTAAACTAAAATGCGTGGACACCCTTTGAAAACCTAAATGCAATCCTTTGAAACCTAAAATATTTTGCGAAATCAACAAATAATCTGCAACTACATTGTTTATTGCCAAATTCACCAAGCGACGTTCAAATTAAAGAGAAAATCAATTAACATTCGCACAATGAATTTAACAAAAATGACAACAGTGCAAGAACCAAATCAAGAATTCACCGGTTCTACTATTCGGACGCAACCGTATACCGAAGATGACGTCACTGCAGAAACAAAAATCAAGTTTAGCATTGAAAATTTGCTCAATTAGGATCGCAATTAGAATCGCTTATATCTCCTGTTCTAATTACAGTCGAACCTCCATAGATCGAACTTTCACATATCGAAATTTTCTATATATCGAAATCCCAGAAAATTTCTATGTTCATTACATAGAAAAATTGTTTCTATATATCGAAAAAATCTCTATAGATCGAATTTTTTTTCGAGACATTTGTAGATTTTTTTTCCTCTTTAGACTGTTTGTCTCATGAAAAATAAAGGTTAGGGGAGAAAATTATGTTCACTAATAAAGGTTGCTACGAAACTCAAAAGGAATCTGGAGTATGAGGGGTGTATAGATAGGTCGTCGTTCCGTTCTGGAGTTCTTAAATTCCCTCAAGTTTATTTCAAATATCTTAGTTGTAACCGCTAACATTGTAAAATCAGTTTCAAGTTACCCCTTTTGTCTGTTGATTATCATTCCTAGTCTTTTTAGCTGCAGTAAAAATCATTCAAGTTAAACAAATTGAATTCTTACTTTTCTCGCGATTACATCGTCAAAAGGAAAATCCCCTATTATTGCGGATCAAGTTGAATTGAAGAAGAATAAAGACGTATGAAGGCGCAAAAATATAATTTCTGTTACTTTTATAATTATTAACTTTCATTTAATCTGATGCTCGTATAAATTAGAAATTAGGTTTCATACACGAAAATTAGCTTTAATTTTAATGTTTTAGGAGATTTATAGGATAAAATAAGATTGTTTCTATACATCGAAATTTCTATACATCGATTTTTTTCCGGCAATTTGCTACTTCGATATATAGAGGTCTGACTGTAATTAGGAGAAATGGAACAAACAGCATCATGTTTGGAAAGGAAAGCTCTTTCCAACGACACATAATGTTAGGGGGTGGGGGGAATTTTTACCCTCTAATTAGGCAAAAAAACGTGAAATTTCAGCTTAATTAGTTAATTAGATAAAAACTAATTCGAAATTTAGAATTCGGGCTTCGAGGTGCAGACCCCCCGGGGTACGTTCGAGTTTTGTGCCAAGTTTCAGAGCTGTAGGTGCTATGGGGGTTTCTGGCCATCGGGTACAAACAAAGAAACAAAGAAACACCGTCACCTTTATATATATAGATAAAGAGATAAGCAGTGCTGTAGGTGGGGGAGAGGGAAGCCGTCCAACGAAACATTAGGTTTTCTCGTAAAAATAATGCAAATGTGATGTAATTGGTAAAAACTGAAGAAAAAAAACCCCCACCCCTAAAATTCAAGATGGCGGCACGAGCTCCCCCCCCCTACCACCGGGGACTTTTAGCATGTTAATCAGGAGCCCTTTCTGTACGTGTGCATCAGTTTTCAAAACTGCATGTTTATTATTATTATTATTATTATTATTATTTGTTTGTTTGTTTTTTCAAATCGTTCATAGACTAGACTACAAATCAAATTTTTTTTTAACTAGAATGCAGTGCTATACAAGTAATCGAACCGAATGGTAAAAAAAAAACGTCGAGAAATTCAGCAGCAACTTTTTAAAACGCCGGGAGTCTTGGACGGAATCGGCATGTGTTTCAGCTACTGTGACTCCAACCGTTACTCCAAAATTAGCCCGACTCCGAAGACGTGGTAAAAACAACATTATAGCTCATAAACATGCAATTAAATTGTAAGGAAGATGATTGCGCGATACTTGACAAGTGTCAATTTTTTCCAGAACTTTTTTTATATTCTACTCTTTTACTAAACAGAATATAATGTAGGAAAATTTGTTTTAATATTTCTCAAAAAAAAAAAAAAAAATATTTATGCAAAATTATGTTTCATTTCTGAGTATTCCGGTTGAAATATTCAGTTATTGATTTCGTCTGCAGTTGGCCTATCTTTGATCGGAAGAAGAATTATGAGGCGTTTGTTAAAGTCGGTCATGCCAAACGATCAATGCATATACTAAGTGCACGAACAATCGGTTTTTGTAAGGGCTATAATTAATCCTTCAGGTGTTCAAATGTATTGATTTTCTTCGCCATTAGACCTTTCTTCGTCATATTCATTGCGTCTTTAGTTCAAATCAATGGCAGTACTATTTTAGAACCGTTCATTAAACGATGGGCGGGGTTTTATTCCAACACTTTTTTTGGATCTCGACTCAAATATGCCGTTAAATTCCTTTTTTCTCTATCTCTCTCTCTGTTCGCCGATGGATACCAGCCAAAACTTTGTGTCCTGGGTCGATTTTAGGCAGTGGATGATTTCTTTATGATGACGATTAATCGATGTCGGGGCAGACACCGTTTATCCTAAAAGTAATCACTTTCTCCAACATGGCTATCTCGAATGATTGAGCCTCAATGTCAAAGCGATTGAATGAAGCGGATAAAGCATTGTTCTCGCCTGTAATATTTTTTCATTTAGCAGCTTTTGAACTTTGACAAGATGTGCGCACCTAATTGTCGTAATTTTTTTCGTATTAATCATCCATGGCCACTGGCATGCGCAGTGCCTAGGCAAGCAGAGTGGATTAAAAAATTTTGGATTACATCTGGAATAAATTAGTTCCAGGTTCCAGTGGACCGATCATGGTGAATTTTGAGAAATTAAACGTTTAGCAGCATTTTCATGACATTGAGGTATGATACAAGGGGTGATCAAATGAAAAGGTTCAACACTACACGGTGGATACAAATGTAGACTTTATTCAAAATGTACACCATAGGCCTGAGCACAACGATTCCACTGATGAACAAGTTGCAGGATTCCTTGTTCCCAGAATTCCTGTGTCTGTGACAAAATCCAGTCCTTCGTTATTTTTATTTTTTAACTCTCTTTTTTTTTGTATTTATTTATTTTTTTTGAAATATTTGTTATTTATTTATTTATTTTTAATTATTATTATTATTTTATCAAAAACATTCTGTGCTACGCCAGTGACCCACACATACACTAACTAAATAAATAAATCAAATAAATATGAATAAAATAAAATGAAATAAAATAAATAATTCAAATTAAATATAAAACAATAAATAAGTTTAAATAAATTAATTAATTAAATTAAAAAATCTCCCCGAAAAATTTTGATGGCGCAATTTGCATCATAATCCTTCCCTGTTAGCTGGGGAGCTAACCGATGGAAAACTGCAAATTATGATAAGAAGATACCACTTGGTAGAAATGTTGTTTATGACTATTAAATGAAATTAAGACCCAGAGGCACTTTCAAAAATCGTTTAAATCCAAGATGGCGGCGTTTTTCAAAATGGCTACCCAGATTAGAGTTTTTTAAATATTTGTCCTACAAAAGAGGTTTTTATATCGAATTATAGGTTTTTCAGGTCACAGATTTCATTTTGTATGTTGAAAATAAGCTGAATGATCATTTTGGTGCTTTTTTTTAAAGATAATTTTATTACTTACAAAGGAAATTTCGTGCTCAATGTAAAAATAGGAAAACTTTTAAATGAAAATATGTTCAAAAATATTAGTACTATGTCATTAGTCAAACACTGCTTCATCTTTGCATTAATTTTTGTATAGTAGTGTGCAAGACAGACCAACGACGCTTTCTGCAACTGCACTTGTTCTCGCAGATTTTGCAGGTGCAGTTTTTGAGCTCAGTGCATGAATCAGAAATTTCCGGTAACTCCGACCATTTCAGCTGTCATTCAACCCTATTCACTTGTAGATGGTGCACGTATGATATGTTTGTGGGTTTGTCCCCAAATGTGTCTAGCCTGGAATACTACGCAATATTTGCTGCTGTAAGACACCCTTTGTAGCTGGCAAACTTTCAAGTGGCCGATTTTTTGTCATAAGCAAGTTTTTCCTTACATCATTATAATTAAGCTATTACTAGAGGAACAATACAGTAGTACTACTATTTACCTTTCAAAAATGTCAAAAATTTCCCTCGGTATAGAACTTTGAGGTTGCCAAATAAATCAAAAATGCCTTGCTTCTTTGAATATCATCCATGCTTTCAAAGTTGATTTTTCAGACTTACCAGTGAAGCTGGGAATGCTGTCACAAAACCTATGAAGGCATGAAATCCTGGTAAAGCCTTTCATTTCCTTTTCTTTTCCAATAGATACATATATTGCATGAACTGTAATGAATTTGTTGTTGTTTTCGGTTCCAAAAGCAATCTAAAGTTTATCCAAACTTAATGTTGACAAGGAAAAAAGTAAGATATTGCTGAAACTAAGACATCTGTATCAACAATGCATATTACAAGTCCTGAAAACGTTTTCTACCTTGTGTTGAAAATGCAGCAACATTCTTGAGTCTGTTTCTTCTGGGCCAGGGCAAGTAACATCAATGAAGGAAGTTTTTGCAGTGTTATTTCCTTTAATGTATTCACCTAAAGTCGTTAGAACCTGCACATTTGTTATTGTACTTTACAACTAACGTACCTAACAGCAGTGGCAGCGGTTGGAGCTTATAAGTGGAGTAAGGGGGGAGGGGCAAAAAAACCCCACTAAACATCATGAGACTTTTAGAGGCAGCAAAAGGTGGGAAAAAAATGGCATAGAAAAGAAATGACATCACTATGCACATCTATCCCCCGTCTATCAATTACGATAATGTCCTGATTTTCCAAAAATTGATTTCAAAGCTCTTTCAAAGTGCTTTAAAGAGATCGAACCATAGTAAAAAAATTTACTTAAAATTAGTGGTACTGCTCAAGATGGAGTCAACTATTTTCTTCATGTTTTAGCTCAAACTCTTCTATTTATCGGCTTCTTTCTGGTCTAGAAACCATCCAACGCCTTAGTGCTGATGAATCCTGTGTCAATCCTATTGCACCGCCACCCCCTTTAACTATTGCATTATTTTGATGGTGTGCTTGGTCAATACTGATTCCTGAGAATGATCAATGCGATTTTCTTATCTTAAACTGTCCAGAAATAAATGATTGATGTAGTTCTGGTAGTTCAATCTCTTCATCATAGAGATCTTATTAGATGGATTGACAACCGACATGCGTAACTTAAAGCCACAAAACTCTAAAACATTTGTTGATTGCTATGAAAACACATCAAAACCTTACGTTTGTAAATATATTGAGACTTTCGAATTAAAGAGAATTGATTTTTTTTGGGACATATATGTTACACCAACGATTAAATGTCAAACTAGAGAGAAGTGGGGAGCAGAAATAAGAAGAAAAGTTCTTTCACATGGTACTTCACCTAAAAATTGGCAAGGATTTTTAAGAAATTCAAATAACAAAGAAGGGTTCTTTGCTCTGTTAGATACGTTAGCTGTAAGTACCGTAGCAACTGTGCAGGTTCAAACGACTTTACGCGAAGACATTAAAGGAAATAGTACAGCAAAAACTTCCCTCATTGATGTTACTTGCCCTGGCCCTGGGGGAACAGGCTCAAGATTGATACTGCATCTTCAAGACATGGTAGAAAACGGTTTCAGGAATATTGCATTTGCATTGTTGATACAAATGTCTTAGTTTTAGCAGTATTTTACTTTTTTCCCTTGTCAACATTAACTCTGGATAAACTTTGGATTGCTTTTGGAACAGGAAACAAAAACAAAATCATTACAGTTCATGCCATATATGAAGCTATTCGAAAAGAAATGCTTTACGAGGATTTCATGCCTTCATAGGTTTTGTGACAGCATTCCTAGGTTCACTGGTAAGTCCAAAAAATTAACTTTGAAGGCATGGATTATATTCAAAGAAGAAACTGTGGTGTTTTTTATTTATTTTGCAACCTCAAGGTTCTATTCCGAGCGAAATTTTTGACCTTTTGAAAGGTAAATTGTAGTACTACTGTACTATTCCGCTAGTAATTGCTTAATTGTAATGATGCAAATTGTAATGATGCAAGGAAAGAGTTGTTTATGACAAAAAATTGGCAACTTGAAAGTTTGCCAGCTACAAAGGGTGCCTGCCTTACAGCAACAAGTATTGCTTAGTATTCCAGGCTGGACACATTTCGGAACAAGCTCACAAACATATCATACGTGCACCATCTCCAAGTGAATAGGGTTGGATGGCAGCTGAAATGGTCGGAGCTACCGGAAATTTCTGATTCATGCACTAAGCTCAAAAAGCGCACTTGCAAAATCTGCAAGAACAAGTGCAGTTGCAGAAGCGTTGGTCTGTCCTGCACACTACTATGCAAAAATTAATGCAACGAATGAAGCAATGTTTGAATAACGACATAGAACTAATATTTTGTTACATACTGTCTAACCACGGATTGTATGGAAAGGCAAACATCTTCTTTACACGTGGAAATTTAAGCATCTATTAGTTTTCAGGGATGTCAGATTTGCATATGTATGTTAGCCTCTAAATTAAGCAGTTTCATTCAAATGAGCGGAATACGCGCTTAAAATTTTTATTTTTCCCCTCATTCAGATGGAGTCGCCTTAACTGGATGTTTGCCAATTCCATACAATCTGTGGTCAAACAGTATTTGCATTTAATATTTTTCCTATTTTTATATTGGTACTTTGAAAAGCACGTAATCTCTTTTGTGAGTAATAAAATTATACTTAAAAAAAAAAGAACCAAAATGAACATTTAGCTTATTTTCAACATACAAAATGAAATCTGTGACCTGAAAAACCTATAATTCGATACAAAAACCTCTTTTGTACGACATATATTAAAAAAACTCTAATATGGGTAGCCATTTTGAAAAACGCCGCCATCTTGGATTTAAACGGTTTTTGAAAATGCCTCTGGGTCTTAATTTCATTTTATAGTCATAAACAACATTCCTGCCAAGTGGTATCTTATCATAATTTGCAGTTTTCCATCGGTTAGCTCCCCAGCTACAGGTTAATATTTATATTATAAGTTAATTTAGTAAGGAGAAACAATTTGAATGAGGAATAAAAATTTGAACAATATCAACATGTGCTTTTTATTAGCTAGGACCTTTTTTAGAAAATCTTTTTTGATTCTTGCTGCAAAAAAACCTTACAAGCAAATCCAATATTTATTTTACTAGTCAATGCTGCAAATGACATAGTAGGTATCCTAAATAATCCTTCTGTTAATTGTTTTTAGACCTTTTTGGTCATATGTAATCAAATTTATATTTTACCGGGATGTAAAGTAAACCGGCAGCGATTTTGTCCGAAAACCGGAACTGCCCCGGTTAAACTGGGACGTCTGGCAAGCCTAGTTATATCTCGAGTTTTTCACAAGTAACAGTATTAAAAAGTACTACGGTACGTACAGTATTAAATACTGTACGTACCGTACTGTTTATTTTTATGTCACTCTCTCCCATTAATCCCTCTCTGAATCATTGATTTTGTGCATCATAACAATGTTGAACTGTAACATCATAACAATGTTTCCTATTTTTACATTAAGCAAGTAATTTCTTTTGTAAGTAATATAATTATATTTTAAAAAGCACCAAAATGAACATTTAGCTTATTTTGAACATGCAAAATGAAATCTGTGACCTGAAAAACCTATAATTCTATATGAAAACCTCTTTTGTACGACATGTATTAAAAAAACTCCATTATGGGCAGCCATTTTGAAAAACGTCACCATCTTGGATTTAAACGGTTTTTGAAAGTGCCTCTGGGTCTTAATTTCATTTAATAGTCATAAACAACGTTCCTACCAAGTAGTATTTTCTTATCATAATTTGCAGTTTTCCATTGATTTTAGTCGTTTAGCTCCCCAGCTATGTGGGCACCCCGTTTAAAACCGCATTTTAGAGCCAAAAAAAAAATTCCTCCTGATTTAGGTCTGATAACAGTGGAGTTAGGGAAAGTGCCGAGCGGGTGCAAAATCATACTTTATAATAAAAGCTGGGGTAAGTTTTTGCAGCTCCTGAGATAAGTGATTTTTTACTGTAATTGATTATTTTTACTGCTTTAATTCCAGTATTTTTAATGTATTTTATCATATAATTAAGTATTTTAGTACTTTTAAGTCTTATTTTTGATTTACTTGCTTTCTTAAAGTGTTTTTCTATTCTTTGAAACTAAGCCTAAATTGTGCTGATTTCTTTGTTGTTAAGCCTGAGTGCTCTGTTAAGTGTAACTTGTTTATTTTAATTTACTGTTTGTTTTAGGATTTAGTAATATTTGTACCTTTTACTTCCAATACTTTCAAATTCTAATAATTAGCATTAATTCATCAATTTTGCAATTTTGCACTGACTTTTTAAGAGTATCATTTTGAGCTAGAATGGGGGTTATATACATTTTGAAGGAGGTTAAGAGTGGTAAAGGGAACAAGTGGATTTCTTGTGACTTATGTTAGATGTTCTGCTTGTTTAAGGGGAAGAATAAGTCTGAGAAGAATTTCATTTGCACCAAGTGTGTTGAACTCTCAGAAATCAGAATTATGATCATTACTTTGGAGGCTGAGTTAGCAATAGGCTGTAGGATTGTAGATGGGTAAACACTCCAGAGGGAGAGGGGGAAGTTAGTAAAAAGGAGGTGGGCATTAACTGTGTGTTAGATGGTGGGAATATTCCAGAGGTAAAGGGGGAAGTTATTGCTGAGGCGAGACAGACTGGGAAACAGAACCTCCATATATCGAACTTCCACATATCAAAATTTTCTATATATCGAAATCCCAACAAATTTCTATGTTCACTGCATAGAAAAATTGTTTCTTTATATCGAAATAATCTCTATATATCGAAAAAAATTTCGAGACATTCATAGATTTTTTTTCCACTTTATTGTTTGTCTCATGAAAAATGAAGGTTAGGGGAGAAAATTATGTTCACTAAAGGTTGCTACGAAACTCATAAGGAATCTGGGGTTGAGGGGTGTGTAGATAGGTCGTCGTTCCGTTCTGGAGTTCTTAAATTCCCAAGTTTATTTCAAATATCTTAGTTGTAACCGCTAACATTGTAAAATCAGTTTCAAGTCACCCCTTTTGTCTGTTGATTATCATTCCTAGTCTTTTTAGCTGCAGTAAAAATCATTCAAGTTAAACAGATTGATTTTTTACTTTTCTCGCGATTACATCGTCAAAAGGAAAATCCCCTATTGTTGCGGATCAAGTTGAATTGAAGAAGAATAAAGACGTATGAAGGCGCAAAAATGTAATTTGTGTTATTTTTTTTAATATTAACTTTCATTTAATCCGATGCTCGTATAAATTAGAAACTAGGTTTCATACACGAAAATTGTGATAGGGATATGCTTTAATTTTAATGTTTTAGGAGATTTTTAGGATAAAATAAGATTGTTTCTATAGATCGAAATTTCTATATATCGAATTTTTTTCCGGCAATTTGCTACTTCGATATATGGAGGTCCGATTGTAGTATAATTTTGCCAGATTCAATGGTGCATGAGGTGGGAAACTAGATAGGCAGAGTTAGACGTAAGGTGGCTAGATGTTGTTTGTCATGGGCTCGGCCGAGAGATGTTAATATGGTTGCTGAAAAGAAGGGGGTATTTAATAAAGAGGATGTAGTTACTTTGTGGTTGGGAACTAACGATGTAGGCCATAGTAACAATGATGACTTTACAAAAGAATGGGATTCCCTATTGGACGAACCAACCAACAGTTCGACAAATGTCCAAGTGGTTGGTTTGCTTCCCAGATATGGAGTGCATAAGAGTTGGTTGAACCAACGGAATAGGTGTATGAACCTGGGTACTCAAGGAAATTTGCGTAAAGCGTAGTATCAGGTTTATTGTTGTGTGGAGTAAATGTTATCGCGATTGGATTGCTAGGGATGGCCTGCATCTGAGTTCTACAGAGGTTAAAATGGTTAGTGGTTTGGTTTTAGAGGCTTTAGAATCAAAAAACTAAGTTGGAATGGGGGGGCATGGTTTAAGGAGCAGAATTCGAAAGGGAACTGTTGGGATTTTAGTAGAAACGGAAAATAGGGTGGCTAATAAGAAAAAAGATTTTAACAATGGGGGTGGTTAGTCAAAAGTACTACTTTTAGTCATTGAAATGGATAGAATGAGCAAAAAAAAAAAAAAAAAAAAAAATACATGGACCCAGAAAATACTTTCATTTCAATTAATTTTTTAAACTGTCCCATTTTGAAAACTAGGCGTGGTCTTTATGACGTCACAAATGATGCATTTTGGCGCATTTTTCTACCACGGTCCACGTTATGATAATCAAGCAGCGAATTAAAACTGCGCTCAACGCTTGCTATCAACCCATATCGTTGCCAGTACACGTGAGTAAAGATGCGAATTAAATATTTTGTTCTGTGAATAGCAACATTGAATGGCATTTCATCATTTGTGATGTCACACGACAGAAGTGTAAACATTGAAAGCGCACCGTTTTAAGTAATTTTTTTAAAATATTAAACTTATAAATTATTTAAAAAATGGTCAGATCCTATGTTTTTAAGCATGCTCTTTCAGAAAAAAATTCTCTTAAAATTTTGGGAACGACCCCATTGGGATTCAAATAATCGCACAGCATTAAAGAAAAGTAAGATGGGCTTGCTTAAGGTTTTTTTTTATACCAATGCTCGTAGTATTAGGAACAAGATGGAAGAATTGAAAAGCATAATAATAGACGAGAGGTTTGATATTATTGGAGTTACTGAGACATGGGTTACCGAAAATGATGCTGATTTATTATCTATTGATGGGTATAATTTGTTTAGACAAGATAGAATAGGTAAAAGAGGTGGTGGGGTTTTATTTTATGTCAGAGACACTTTAACTTGCAATGAATTGGCAATTAATGATAAATCTAATGAGATTGATATGATTTGACTGGAGTTGATGAGCAATAAGGGCAAAAAAATACGTTTAGGGAAAATTTATAGGTCACCCAACTTAAGCCAGGGTAAATATGGACAGATGTTTAGTATTATTAGTGACATTTCAAGCAAGGGGTCAGTTATCATAATGGGAGATTTTAATTTTCCAGGAATCGATTGGAATAATTTTTACCACAGTAATAGCAGACAAAAGGAATTTTTGAAAGTAATTGGTAACTGTTTCAAGGCAATTCAGGGTACTCGACAGGACGTGATTTTGGATCTAATTTTCTGTGACATGGAAGATTCTGTTCAAGGGTTATGTGTAGGGGAACACATTGGAGATGGTGACCACAACAGAATTAGGTTTGGGATTAAATTTGATATGCACAAAGTAGGGAATTTTAAATTTGTGCCCAATTTCAGAAATACTGAATTTGTGGCACTTAGGCAGAGTTTGAAAGCAGTTTTTTCTTCCGGATTGGACAATAGAGATGTGAATCTTCAGTGGGCAGAGTTTAAGGAAAATCTAGTGAAAACGGTTGGGGATTATGCTTCCTTTAGAAGAAAGGGTGTCAACACTAAAATTTGGCCGATGAGGTTCTTCAGGGAAACTAAAGACGCTCTAAATTACAAGCAAGCCGCTTTTCATAGGTTTAAAGAAACTGGTCCTTGTGCAGATAGGCTCCAATATTGTAAGGCAAGCAGTAAATTTAAGTATTTGGTACGGATTTAGAAAAGAGAGTTGGAGCAAAGACTGGCAGATAACATAGACAGGAATCCGTTTTTTTGCGTACGCTAATTCGGGGAAAGTTCGAAATAGTCATATTAGACCACTGGTTGATGAGCACAGAATTTTAATTCAGGACGATAGTGATATTGCTAATGATCTTAATAACTTTTTTCGAGTGTTTTTAACAACTCTATCTCAACAGTTGACACCAGCAAGACACAAGCTATAGTACAGCTTGAGGACTTTGTATTTTCCAGGGATGACGTTTTACTTCATTTGTAAAAAAAAAGAGACTAAGGCTCCGGGACCAGATAATATTTATCCAAAAATTTTAGTTGAATGTGCAGAGGAATTAGCAGATGCAATTGTAAATATTTTCAATGCTTCTTTTAACTCGGGGACAGTGCCAGAGGATTGGAAGCTGCCTAATATTGCACCGCTCTTCAAGAAAGGGTCTAAAGGAAGTGCGGGAAATTATAGGACTGTGAGTCTAACTTCGTTGGTTTGCAAAATTTTTGAAACATTGATAAAAATCAAGACAGTAATTTTTTTAGAGACTAATAATCTATTGACTAGTTTTCAGTACGGTGTCAGGAAAGCTAAATCTTGTGCAACTAATTTATTACATTTCTATGACAAAGTTACCATGGCTTTAGACAATAAGAAGCCTGTAGATGTTCTTTACATTGATTTTGAAAAAGCTTTCGATAAGGTACCGCATGTTGCTCTTCTTAGCAAATTAGCTGATATAGGAATATGAGGAAAAATTTTCATTTGAGTAAAAAACTGGTTGACCGGAAGGAAACAAAGGGTAGTTGTAAGGGGAAATTATTCTAAACGGAGTGAGGTTTTAAAGAGGGTTCCTCAGGGATCAGTGTTAGGGCCTGTTTCGTTCATAGTTTTTATGAACGATATTCATAAAAATATTTCTGGGAACATGAATTGTTTTGCTGATGATGTCAAAGTTATGGGGATTGTAGAAAATGAAGAACAAGCAAATCAACTGCAAGAGGATCTATATCATATTACGGAGTGGGCTGATAAATGGGGTATGGTTGTTAATGTTCGGAAATGTCAAGTGCTACATTTAGGGCATGGAAATATGTGTACAAGTTATTATTTGCAAGGTTCAGTCATTAGTCAGGCAGAAAAAGTTACTGATCTGGGCGTCTTAATAAGTCAGGATTTAAAGTTTAGTCAACAGTGCAGCATGGCTAGTAACAAAGCCAATAAGATGCTTGGGTTTATCAATAGATCTATTTTAAGCAAATCCAAAGAAGTTCTTCTGCCCTTATATAGAAGTTTGGTAAGACCTTATTTGGAGTATGCTGTTCAGTTTTGGTCTCCTTATCTTAAGAAAGATATTAATGTATTGGAAAGGGTTCAAAGGCGGGCTACAATGCTAGTAAATGGATTTTCTCATTTAAACTACGATACCAGGCTTAGAATGATAAAAATGTACAGTCTTGAGCAAAGGGGACATGAGTCAGTTGTTTAAATTTATTAAAATGAAAGATTTTACGGGGCTAAAGTTTAGCACTGAAAACAGGACAAGGGGTCATTGTTTTAAGCTACTTAAATCTCAGGCTAACATAGATATTAGGAAAAAATATTATTTTAGCAGGGCAGTGGAACCTTGGAACAGCTTACCGGAAGAGGTGGTAATGAGCAAGGGAGTAGATAGTTTTAAGAGGTCCATTGATCTTCACTGGGGATTGTAAATTAACTAGGACCAGCCGAGCTGGGCCCAGAGTCTGTTGCTGATCGTCACTTTTGTATAATTTCAGTCGCCATTTTTTTTAACTTTTTCTTTTTATTTTATTCACCACAGGGCGAGAGGGAGCCTGGTATTTATTGAAATGTTGATAATTTCCCATCATGCTTCCTCAATCCTCAACTAGCAAAAAGTCCAGTCAGGTAACAATGTTCGAAGATTGTTTCCACACAGCCTGTTACGGTTATGGCTTTACGACAAGTGTCTCGGAAAGAAGGATGATGGCCATAAACGGACCATCAAATCTTTGAGAACTTTCAGACAATGATTTCAAGGACGCAAACGTGCATCGTCAGTTGCGTTATCTATTGTTGTCGAGGTTGGAATCCGCGAGTAAAGGCGTTTGATGACAGCAGGTCGAGAATCTATTGCATAAAATGAAAGACACATGCGGTTTGACGAAAAAAATGACACATCTATCTCTTTTTCGTTGGTTTTTGTCAAAAGTGTCGGCCATTTCATTGAATTTTGAACCAACTATCTTTTCAATGTGTGTATTACAGAGGTAAATGTTTAAATGTTTTAAGCCTGGAAATGTTGCTTTGTAGGGTTGTTTTTCACGATTTACATAAAAATGGAACACTTCATCGCTTTTTTTTTTTAAGTTTCAGGAGGCCGGAAATAAAAAAATTTCCAGCATGTTATTCGTATATTTTTCCAGCTTTGGAGGATTAAACAAAAAAAAAAAAAAAAAAAATCAGCAATTTGAAAACATTTATTTATCCTCTGTGAGATTGGTCAATCTATAATATTGCTTCTTTTTGAAATAATTCTAAATCTCAACAGATAAAACACACACACACACACAGTAGACATTTTTTTCAAATGAGCAAAAAATGAACAATAGCAATTTGAATGATCTTATTGAGCGATACAAGCTCACGCTAGTGCGTGTAGAGTGATGGGTGTTTTATATTGAACTAGCAGTATCCGCACGGCGATGCCTGTGATAAGAATTTAAAGCAAGTCCGTTGACCAAAAAAAAAAAAAAATTCCACGCCCCCCCCCCCCCTCCCCTTTGATGTGAAATGATCATTTTTCTTCATTTAAAATGCCCGCACACCACCTTTTCAAAAAACGAATTCAAGTTTTTTGGAATTTAAAACTATTTGCCAAAGCACATAAAAAGATTAACAGTAGCTTTAAAACTCAATAGAGTCCTTCAAATGTAAAAAGTTCATCGCTTAACGCGTCAAACAACCATTTCATTGCCAAATCTAAAAACTAATGTTGCACATAAAGTGAAAAATAAAACTGTTAGCTAATGTTTAGTTTAATTAATTTCCGTAACTGCTCACCGAATTTGCATCAAAGGTCAACTTTCCAAATTTTAACTATTAATCGCGAAATTTAAGTTTTTATTTCTGAAATAATCTGTCCGCAATAAAGAATATGTCAATGTTCATCCCAAAATAGTGTTCGTGTCCGTGTGTGAAGCTGTCCGTACGGAGAGAGGTTAATAACACATTAGGTTTAATGTCTTACTGTCGGGAAATCGAAAACTGTCAGCATTAGAGAGGTAGTGGCGTAACTTGGGGTTGGCAGGAGTGGCTCTTGCCGGGGGCGCATTAAAAAAATATGTATTGAATATATTTTATTTCTTTTATTGATAAATATTTAACATCTAATGAGAAGAAATACGAGGCATCATTAAAAAAATAATTAAAAAAAGAAAACATAATATCCAAGTTGCAATACTGTCTCCAAGTTTGCCGGATCAATTAATTAAAGTTTGCCGCAAAATGAAATGTTTTGGGAGGTCACAGTGACCTCTCGTGACATCCCATCGGAGCGGCCCTCAGGGGAGTGGCGCAATTTCTTATGTTCGCCAGGGGCGCTAAACCCCGTAGGTGTGCCACTGTAGAGCGGCGTCTATTAGGAGGGGAGTTTACGTCCAGAATCCTGAATTTCATTCTACGCGCAATATTTTTATATCATTCTCAATCATGCTAGTTGTAAGTGGCAAAAACAAAAGGTGCGCCCCACACTAGGAGCCTTTATCCTATAATATTATGGGTAATTCATCAGATTATTATTCAAATAAAAGTTTATAACCCAACAACAAACCGATCGATCAACATTCTTCTTCGTTGCTTTGCTCACTTATGATAAACGCATCTACCCAACGTATATGTCCATTTTTTCATCAAAATACAGAATTCCTGGAAAGCTCTCGATCGCGCCACATCTACTTTTTCCGAGGCTGCAGCTGAAACCTCCACTGCGAGACACTCCCCGACTGAGCGAAGCCGTAAATTTTTATGTGACTGTGTACTACAGGAATAATACCAAAGGAAAGTTTCTTTTTTATATGGATGTTTGCTCATGGAAATAATTTTCCTTTTATTACAACACTCGCACGCACATACTTATGTGTGTGGCTGTTTGTTTAAGTAACAAATGTTTTTCATTCCTTTTTTTACAAAAATTGTGAGAACTTATTGGTTGCATTTAAGATGCCCATTTTTGAACCGTAATTTTGACTTTCTCTAAAAATCTTCCACCAACAGAAAAAAATAGGGAAAATACTTTTATTTATTTATTTATTGGTAATTTGTTGTTTTGTAGGGGGCTCCGCCCCCTGCTCACTGACGCTCACCAACCCCCAAAGATAGCTTCTCAATCTTATCTGATTCGCGAATATTTAAATCATCTGGTAGGAAGTATCATATTAAAATACGTGTTACTATTAGAACGAAATAAAAATCCCGCTTCACCTCCAGTAGAAAATAGAATTTAATTAAAGAACTCATTCTAATTAGAACAGTATGAAAATCTCGCATTCACCCGAAGATAAAATATCTTAAAGAAAGTATGTATAAAAACATATTAGTATGTATTTTAGAAAGTATGTATTTTAAAAACTGCTTCGGAAACCACCCCTCTCTTGGGGTCCAAACTAATGCTAAATTTAACTGCTACAGGTGCTAAAAGGCTCTTGCAAAACGGCCGTTTTGTAAAAAAAAAAATCGCTTTCAAATCCATGGTCTCCAGTAATATTTTGCGCTTTAGTTCCGTGCTTAAATGAAGTTCAGCCGAGGTTTTTCGGGAATTAGAAAGCCTTATATTTCCTGTTCTGATTAGCAAAGCAACCTGTACAGAAAAAAACTTTTTCAACCTTCCTTTTTTTCTTTTCCATTTCGGATTTCTAGACTCTATATAACACAGTTAATTACTCTATGTTTCTAAAAGTTGAAACTTTGCATACAATTCAAACTGTCTTAGACATTTTATTCGCACTAAATATCACATAAAAAGAACGTTCGTAAATCGAAACACTTTAGTAGCTATTAGAGGTGGGCAATGTCGTTCTTTTTAATAATCCGTTCATCAGAGGACCGTTCACTCTTTTGATCCGTTCATTTAACTCGTTCATTTGAACGACTTTGTTAATTTAAAAAGTTACAAGTGATTTCTCTGCACGACAAACTCACGTACATTCGAAATGTTTCATTAGATCAGCAATATTCTTTGAAGGAAACTCAACTAAATGTAGGAAAATGAATTTAAAAAAAAAACTTTATTCAGGTTTAGATGTATAAAGCAATTAAAACTCATTTTGTATGATATTTCTCAGTTGCCGAATGGTAAGATATGTTTTACATTCCAAAAATCGCAAGTTCCATTTCAGCACGTCACAAAATTAAGTTAATAAACTTTACTAGGTAAAAAAAATTGTTTGTTACTATAAAAAATTTGAAAAATAGAACTCTTACGTGAAATAGTGCACTAATTCTAAATAGAGGTATCATATCTCCAAGCGTAGTATGGTCACAGGTAAAAATAAAACAAGAAAAAAAGAAATTTAATCTGTACATTAGGTTACATTTTTAAAAAAAAATGAAAATCACGAAATAAAGAGAGAACTAGAAAAAAGAAAAAAAAAAGGCTACAACTATAAACACGAGAATAAAGAAATGTTTATTAAAACTAAGTACCTTAAATAGCATAAACTTAACAAAAGTATTATAATCATAAAACGTCTGCTTTTTATATAAAAACTGGCGTAAGTTGTCCAAACTGACCTTTTTTGGTCCCAAAACAAACATTATCAACTATGACATCTACCCAAAAGAAAGAGGTGCGGTTCTCAAATATGTTTTTTCAGCTGCACTGCTGTAGGGTAGATCGGGGCACGTTTACGCGGATTTTTTTCAATGAATTTTCTCATTTTTATGTTTGAAGCTAGGAAATTTTAGATATTGTGTTTTTATAAAGCAGTTAATTAAGTCCAAATTTGTACATACAGTTGTTGCTCAGCTTGTATTTTTAACCATTAAAATAAATGTTTTTTGAGTCCAAGTCCTTAGCGTAAGCATCGAGAGGGGTACGTTTACGCATAATAAAAACGACAGCAAGGAGTAAATGCACCAGATATTTAACCAAATTTAAATGTTTTATTTCTCTTAAAACACTTTGAAAATAAGAAAATCACAAATAATTAAAGGACATTTTATAGGGTAAACTAAAATCATAAGGCTTATTGCTAGTTAAAAGCAAAAAACTATATAAGATATCTTCTTCATCATTGTTAGATTTTACTAAAAAAATGAAGTACATTTCTTTTCGCATTCTTGTCATGGAACTGCGTTTTGACATCTAAGATATTGTTACAAATTCTGTAAATATTAGTTATTTTTGTGACTAATTTGTCGTAATCTAGCTAAATTTGGCGTTTATTAAATTACCTGTCATCTAAAATTATTGTAGTAACGTAACCTGTAAATAGTTTCCTGTAATGAATATACAGCCCTTATACATTCGGCTGAAGTATACGATCCCCTATTTTTCATTGATAAAATTTATGAATGAAATAAATAAGAAAGTGTAGAACGGTGTAGCATTTTCTGGAATAGTTGAGAGGTCTCTTTCGGTGTGTATAAAAGCCGTTACGCAGGATAAAAAGTTAGTTTCGATTGAGAATTTGTAATGAGAGTGTATTTATTAGCTCTGTTTATTGCGGGGCATTTCGCTGTGTTTTTCGTATTTGGAAGTAAATACGTGTGTAAGCGTTGAGTTTACGGTGTTGTGTGATATTTGCTTAATTGCTGATGATTAATTTAGCAGTTGTTGACGATCTTTCCTGTACATAGTGTAAATATATTCCCTGTGTTTTTAATCAAGAACTGTGTCGTCTTTTCAAGAAAGTTGGAAGTCGCACCGGATCCGTTACAATATTGAACTCTGTCTTGTCCTTTTTGCGATTGGTTGTGTTCTTTCAAACAATAGAGGCAAGCACAATTTTCTACTTCGTAATCAGAATCGTTCATTAATTTCTTTTTTGCAGACTGTACTAACTTTTTCCCAGTAGCAGGTTTTTGTTTCATACTTTTTTATTTGATGTTTTTTATTTCTGCTTCAATAGAAACCTGTAAATTTTTAAGTAATTTCTCCTTTTTGTTTGTTTTTTTTTTTCTTTATAGCTTCTAACTGCTCTTGTCTGAAGGCTTCTTTAATCGAAGTATCGGTTAGGATTGTCAGCATCCCCTTTTTTTCCTTTCCTGGCTCCTAGACTTTGGTCCTACTTTTTCAAATAGTCTCAGTTGGGGTAGTCCATATGTGACGATTTGGAAAGCCTACTGGGGTAGAAATACTTGGATTATCGATAAGCCTTTCCATCATTTTGACGTCTAACGTGGTTCAGATAGGGTTTTGAATGTAATGTCTTACCATCTTTAAATAAAGAAAAGGTGTTACAGGCGTTACAGTGTATAAAATTAAAGCTGAACCAGGCATGAAGACAACATCAGATGATTGTAAGTTTTAAGATACGAATCTGATTACTAAAATAAAAATGAATGGTGATTTTTAAAACTAAATAACCTGAAAATACTAAAGGTTTGAAACAGTACAGAGCGGAAAAAATCGTCCGCGACCCGCTCTGAAGTAAGACAGAGTGGTGAGACACAGTAAGAACGTGCGTAAATGTGCCCCAGTGAAAATGGGTAAACGGAATTTATTTTTAACGTGCTACAGCTTTAAAAAACTTTTCATTCCATTCAAATACAATTCTCAGAAAAAGATAAAATTCTGCTATTTTTTACATATTTATTTGTTCTTAACAAGGTATTTTATTCACAATAAGCTTCAAAACGTTTAACACAAAATTTACTCATCTTGGTAGAAAAC